>NW_027528803.1:15341-399350 GCF_008692635.1 Crocuta crocuta
GGTAGATTGCCCTCCTTCCCTCCCTCCCCCTCCCCCCGCCAAAAAAAGCCACAATAATCCTTCACTCTTCCCTGGATGTATGCCCTTACAACATGACTTTGCTGGCCTGTGACTCACCTTGGCTAATAGAATACAACAGATGTGACAGTGTACCAAATCTGAGTATAGGCCTCAAGAGTCCTTGAATACTTCTCAGTATTCTCAGGCAAGTTCCAAGTTTTGGCCTTGGAAACCTGCTCTGACAGCATGAGAATAAGCCTGGGTGAGCCTGCTGAGGGGTGAGAGATAGTGGATAGCAGAGACAAGTAGTCCCAACCGAGATCATCTTAGACTAACCACCTTCTGGCCAACCCAACAAGTGACCACAGATGTATGTGTGAGGCAGTGAAGACCAGAAGAGAGCCATTGGCTGAGCCTAGTCCAAGTGGCTGAACTGCAGAATTATTGTTTTAATTCAGTACATTTTTTTTTTTTGTGATTGCGATTCTTCGTTTTTTTTCTTTAATGTTTATTTATTTACTTTTGAGAGAAAGCACACGCAGGGGAGGGGCAGAGAGAGAGAAGAAGAAATAGAATCCAAAGCAGGCTCCAGGCTTCCAGGAAGGGTTAATGAATGAGGAGATCAGGACCTTAGCCTAAATTGTATGCTTAACTGACCGAGCCACCCAGCGCTCCCAACCCCTACCCCCACCTCATGATTTTAATTCTTTTTTTTTTTTTTACAAATAGTTTATTGTCAAATTAGTTTCCACATAACACTCAGTGCTCATCCCCATAAGTGTCCTCCTCTATGCCTATCCCCNATTCAGTACATTTTGCATGGCTTCTTATATAGCTCCAGATACCAATTACTCAGCTAAGCATTTGTTGTAATAGCTTAAGTGATCCAGGTTAGAAAGTCTTTTCTAGTGAATTAATTTATAATGCTACTCTGAGACAAAGCAGGGCATTATTTAAGAAGTTCAGTTAGCATTTTAGTTGGAAAATTACAGATTAGCTTATTAAGTTGTGCATTTTGTTTTAGTTTCAAGGGTCATCTCTAGTAGTTCTTTTTTGGAGCCATGGAAACAGGAGAATTTTTGTTTTATATGTAGTATGTAAATAAAAGTATGTTTCACGTGCATGGTGGAAATAAAAGTGGACCAGAAATTATAGAACCTAAAGGCTACCCTGGGGTTGTGTCTTCCAGCCAATGCTGGCAATTGAAGATGAAGGTGACTTTAGGGCTCTCACTTTGTCAGTGTTAGAATGATGTGAGGGAGGTGCAGAAAATGGCCATCTAGATGTGAGAATAGGAAGTTAACAAAATAACAATAGCATGGCACATCAGCATTTTGTCTTCAAGTAAGAAGTCTAAGTTGTGTTGATTATGTCTTCCAAGGATATCAGTAGTTGTACTGATAAGTAAGAAGGATACACTTGCAGAGACTGTAGCTTCTAAGTAAGAAACTCACAGAACTGTGCAAGTTTTAGTCTTCTTTTAAAAATTTTTTAATGTTTTATTTATTTCTGAGAGAGAGAGAGAGAGCGTGGGCAGGGGAGGAGCAGAGAGAGAGAGAGACACAGAATCCGAAGCAGGCTCCAGGCTCTGAGCTAGCTGCCAGCACAGAGCCGGATGCGGAGATTGAACCCATGAACCGTGAGGTCATGACCTGAGCTGAAGTCAGACACTCAACCGACTGAGCCACCCAGGCGCCCCTAGTCTTCCTTTTGAAACTCAGCAGTTCCTCATGTCTTATTTCATTTATTGCCAATATATACAAAACATTCTTCCCTTTAAAAGGATATCAAGACTGAACTTTTGAGTATCTGGCATTTTGGGGGAAAAAAAAAAGGACCAAATGCAATCGTCCAGTATTTTTAAGTGGCAACTTTAAATACCATGCTGAGATATACTAAAATTACATAGATGAACAATGTATCTATCCAACTTTTAGAAAGATCTGTTTAACACCATGCAGTGTGGAAATGAAGCCACAAGGTGGCAAAAGAATGACTCTAATCTCCAAGGCTTTTTTCCCCTCCAAACTCAATGATGTATTCTGTGTGAGCTAATTAACCCTGTCATTAATTCAATGGAAGGGTTAATTAGTTAAAGCTAGGCATAATAGTTACAGTTTCCAAAAATATTTTAACCTTTTAATAATCTCCATTTCATCTGTATCCAGGGAACACCAAGGAATGAGAATTTGGCTTGCCAAGAGTAAATCCACAATTCTTTTTGGTTTAAGAACTAGAATCTAACATTTAAACTCGATTACAGTGAGTATACACAGGGCTCAAATATGCCCAGATCCCCCTGAAATTAAAATGAATTTAATTGTCTTACATTTCAGCCCCAAATGCTTATGTAGGGAAAGAAGATCAAAGAAAAGGGAGCATTACTTTCTAAAGTGATTTTAGAAAAAGAAGAGTTGCAGGTTAGGTTTAACTTCCCATTTCAAATGATTGCTGAGGCAGGCCAGGCTAGCATGTGGATTGTCTGGGGATGGGGTCAGGAGAGGGATGGTGGAATGAAGGTTGAGCTAATTGTACTATAAATACCAACCTTTCTGATGCATTGCTATAGCCTTCAGATGTTCTTTCTTTAAAACCTCTTTATGATCCTATAAGATGAGGAGTATTATTACCATCCCCATTTTATAGCAGAAGAAATTGAGGCTCAGGGTGGTTAACTAACCAACAATTACCTAGCTAGTAGGTAGAACCCAGGTAGTCCAAGTCCAGAGTTCATGCTTTTTAGCAATTCTACTTTACCACTCCTGAGCACATGCTAAAATTAGCAGCATAACCTCAAGTTTTGTAATTTTATAAGAAAATATGTTTCACACATAGTATAATATATAATAAATGATACACTGACACAATCTAATATATGGCATATACCATATACATGGTAAACTTGACTGAATATGTTTTCAATATGTTTTAGTTAAAATATGTTTTTAATGTCATTAAGTTCATTTTACAAGGGAGAAAGAACAAGTTAAAAGCCAGAAAATCTAAGTTATCACCTGGTCCATTTAGCAAAAATTTCCCAGGAGTATGACCTTATTTTTTGAAATTGAGACAATGCTACATCTTAACAGTTGACTAACTGTTTTGTGCACCTTCAGGAACAAATTGGGAAGCTTTCCCAAGTTTGAACTTGGAAACTTGTAGCATTTGAACTGGGCTCTGAATGTATGTGTGAATATATGAATATGTGTGTCTGAATGTAGTCATACTGAGGAAACTCAACCTTCCTGTATCAAATAATTATTTCTATGAAATAGGAATCAAAGTCACCCCCACTGTTGCTAGGGCGTGCTTATGAATTTTAATAGGTTGGATGGTCTTCATCAGTCTTGGCTGAATAAATATTTTCAGTTTCTCTGATAGAAGATGGCCAACTCTGACTGAAACTACAAATTAAAATTAGACATTTGTATTTAAAAAGCCACAAACTAAATAAGAGTGAATAAAATTTAAACAGTTAAACTCTGAAATGATTTTTTTTGCAAGTTGGTAGCACTTATAATTTTGGAGTTATTAAAGCTTAAAACCACACTACGACTTTGGGACTCGTGTGTGTGTGTGTGTGTGTGTGTACAGATAGATATCTGATGAGGACACTGCTGTCCTCAAGCAAAAATTATACCTGATTTGGCACTGCTGCCATCTGCATATAACATCCTCTATTCCTTCTTGTGATATTAGTCTTTCCCTTATATTTACTAATGGATCTGACACCTGCTCGTGGTCTTTTCTCCCTGCTGCCATTGATCATTCAATGTCCACGGGACAACTCAGCCAACACGTAGCCTGGTGGCACCTCTACCCCTGTGACATATACTTTTACCCACTCTTGTGACATTGTCATCTCTGGAATGCTCTGGGATGAATCTCTATCCTCTCCTCTGAACTGCTCAATTCCTTATTTGCAGTTTATCTTTTCTGTTCATCTCATTATGATCTCTAGTCTCTTGTCTTTCATGTTTTCCGAAGTCTAGATTGTAGGGTTTTTTTCCTACTAAAAACACTTTTTTAAAAGTAAAAGGCAGCTATATTTTTTTAATCTAAAGATTGGACATACAAGAAGCCTTTTTTACATAAATCCCTAAGGGACATACATCCCTTGTACAGTGTCTTTTAGTCTCTTACCAGTACCTTCTTCTCTTATTTTTCCACCAAACTGCAAATCTTATCTTGCAGGGCTTGGGATCAATGTAAGTAAATTCCTCATTCTGCATTCATTCCTCAACTCTCAGTACTTCTTTGTCCCTTATATCCTGTGGTATTGTATTTCATCCAGAACAGTTTTGTTTTTTAAACCCAAATTTTACAGATTAGAAGCCTGAGGCTCAGTGATGTTAAAAACTTGTTCATTCCCTGGCTAGAAATCGGTAGACACAAGTCAGGGTTTCTGAGTTCAGTGACTTTTTTCCTTAGAAGATGTTAAGTAATCTCAGAAAAATAATACACATTTTAGTTTATGTTAATTACTTCTTCCTGAAATTAAAATTTATTCTTGTGATTTTTGGTAATAGAAAAATGACCAGAATATTAGCTATAATCAAGGAAAGTTGCATGAGTGTACATATTGTACCAGTAGGTGGCGCTCTGGACCTGTAATCTACTTAACTCAAAATCAGTTTCTAACTAATGGTAAGAGTTTAACTTTTTCAAAGAAAAAGACATAACACACCATCTAATTTATAGTACCTCTAGCAATTATAGCTCAGTTGTCACATGTAGTGCCTGTGAAAGCGGATCGGAATAATTTAAGGATTAGAACCAAAGCTCTGGAGGGAAAATTTGGGTGTTTGGTCTCATTTTGAAAGTACCTTAGTACATAAGTTTTTTTGTAAATTACCAAACCATTTAGTGCAGGGAATTTCAATAATCCTTGGTTTGATGGCACATTAGGACATCTCCAATTATCTCAAGATGTGCCACAAAAATCTCATAAAATGATTATATTTCTCCTTGATGTAAGTAAAAATATAGACTTTAATGCTTTTAGGAAAGATAGGAAGCAGCAATGTAGATAGATTATAGATTTAAAAAGAACTGGAAGAATGCTCTTGCCTATCTAAAATATCTCAGTGGTTTGCAATAGTGCTCAAAATTAACATTTCCCCACCCCTCTTCCTTACAGGTAAGGCTTTGAAGGACCCAGTAAACTGCAAATGTATTATCTGGGTAGGCTAGACCATTACATCATTCAGACTTGTCAATACCACCACAACAGGGATTAGATTAACTTTAGTCATTTAATCACCTGGTAGTGATTTGAGTGCAAAGGACAAAGGCCAGAAAATCAAATGGAAAAGAGGATTAAAGAAGATGGATAGCTTAAGACTGAGGATGTCGCCTGCCTTGAAATGGCTGCTGTTGATAATTGCGTTCAGTTTAACGCATTTTCTTTTGTCTCTTTTCTTGCCCCTCCTTCTCCTCTCCCCTTCTCTTCTTTTCCCTTCCCTGGAAAGGAATCACTAATCCCTTCAGACTGCCCTAGCAGTGTGAAGGAATCCTCTTTGACAAGTATATATATACTCCAGAAGTAGCTTGGCTTGGGCCATCTTGCTAGTACTTTCCTCTCTTATCTGCTGAAGAGGGCTGGTTGCCAGGATGTGGGGACTCCAGGACCAAGAACCCAAGGAGTGGAGCACCAGAAGTGGGGAGCAAAGGGGTGATGGAGAAGCTGGGCTGGAGCACGTCTCTCACATGAAGGAACTCTGCAGACTAGAGGCCTTGGCAGAAACTCTCTCCACCCCCAGCCCTTCAGAAAAGGACGTACACATGGACTCCACAAAAGAGCCAGCATTTGGACACCTGCCACCCAGAGGGCATCCGTGTCTTAGACCACAGAAGCATTCATAAATAAAACGACAACACTTTTCTCTAATTCCTTTCCCTTGTTCAAAAAACCCAAGGGATGGAAATAGAAGAGAAGGAGAGGAGGACTTATTTAAACAAGGAAGCCTTTAGATTGAGGGGGTTCTAATACCTCAGCAACCTACTAAAGCACACCGAAACCTAAGCCTGTAATGCCTCCAGGTTAAGAAACAGAAACCTGAGGACAACCAGCCACCAACAGCCAGTGAGGCTTTCTCAAATAGTGGACCTGCTCACGCTGTAGCCAATCAAATAATTTCCTGGCTTTGCTTCCATCTCTGCTCTGTAAAAGTCTTTCCTCTGGCTCCAGTCAGCGGACCACTCCTAACCACTGCCGTTTGGTACTGCCTGATGCAAATGAGTTTTCGCTCACATGGACTCTCAAAAACTTTAAAAATGCCTCACTACAAAGTGAAGGTCACACAGCAGCGCCTTAGTGTATCCCATCCCTTCCTTCCTTGCCACTTTTCCTTACCCTCTGCCTTGGCCTTCCAACTTCCAACTGAAGTACTACCGTCTTGATTCTGGCCAAGGCTCTACCATCCAGAGGCCCCAGGCTAAGAGAGGATGCTGTCTGTGGTAATGATGTGAACAGTTTTAGAAATCTCTGGGGATCTACAGATCATCAAATGGGAAGTTAGAACATTTTCTTAGTTAGGTTCACTCCCACCTAGGGTTGTGAACCCCTGAGCACAAGTGTGTGTATGTTTGTTTTTAAATTCTTGGTCTCCAGTAGATTCATGGCACTCAGGAGGGACTCAACAGATGCTATAGCTGACTTTAGAGGGTTACATTTTTTTAAATGCTTTATTTATTTTTGAGAGAAAGAGAGAGAGAGAGAGAGACAAAGCATGAGTTGGGGAGGGGCAGAGGGGGAGACACAGAATCCGGAGCGGGTTCCAGTATCTGAGCTGTCAGCATAGAGCCTAATATGGGGCCTGAACCCACAAACTATAAGATCATGACCTGAGCCAAAGTCAGAGGCTTAACTAACTGAGCCACCCAGGTACCCCCTTAAACTAAAGCTTTGTAATATCTAAAAGTCATTCACGGACATTATGTTGAAAGAAAACCTTATACTTAACTCAAAATACAAATTGGTAAGTGCAGTTAGTCAAAGAGAGATTACTCACACCATAAAATAGCCTCTTTAGAGAATTATATAAAGTAAGGAAAAACGTCTCATAAAATTTAATTTGTCAGAAAATTGGCTTATACAAATATATCTAGGATTATGTTTGTTTCTAAAAGAAACAAGCCAATTTATATACCTGCTAAAGTCATTCATAATCAAAGAACACTTGTGACAATATTGAAGTGATCTATAAAATGTGGACTTTTCTTGGCATATGACAGAATAAACAGATGATGAAAATATTTACATAAATATGCATGGTTAAAACAGCTGTTCAATAACTTAAACCCTTTAAAAATGACCTGTCCTCTATAATGTATGGATTAATAACAAATATTCATGCTTATGTTCACTAATATGAAGTGCTTCTGGTTTACCTCATTTGTGTCCTTTCAGAGACTAATCATGTAAGTTAGGATCCAGAGTCTTCTATCCAGAGGCAGCAGGGAGGCTCAGCATTGAGTTCCTATGAGCCGGAATGCCGTCTGCCCCAAAGGTGTGACAAGCTCCGCTTTTTATTTTTTATTTTTTTTATGTTTTATTTGTTTTTGGGAGCAAAAGAGATAGATAGGGGAGGGGCAGAGAGAGAGAGAGAGAGGGAGACACAGAATCCAAAACAGGCTCCAGGCTCTGAGCTGTCAGCACAGAGCCAGACATGGAGCTCGAACTCACGGAGGGCGAGATAATGACATGAGCTAAAGTTAGACGCCTAACCAACTGAGCCACCCAGGCACCTCCTTTTTTTTTTATTATTAATTTTTTTGTGTGTGTTTTAGGGACAAGCTCAGCTTAAATACCAGGCTCATCTGCTTTCAGATATTGGCTTTCAAGTTTAAGTGATAACTTAAGCACAGTTCAGTCCCCTTCTTTATAAACTAATGATCATAACATCCTCCATGCATTATTGCATGGATCAAAAGGGATAAAGTATGCAAAAGTGCTTTGCCAAGTGTAAAGTGCTAGTTAAATGGGGATATTATTATTATTACCCAGGAAGAACACTCAGCTCATTGCTTAGTAATGGTGAGGCAAACAGTGTCACTAAATAAGACAATATAATGGTCTTAAGAGGCTCTAATTCAGTTTCTCCTTTTTATTCAAGCACACAATTGCATTCTAACACTTCACAGACAGCCTGAAATGGGCCCTGTGGAGGCTGATAAGGAAAATTAGAACAAGGAGCTATTTGCTCCCTCATTTTAATAACTGAGTCAAGGAGCGGGCACTTCAATACAAAAAAGAAGGAACACTTTCTCTTGCTCAGTCCTCAGAAAGATAATGATTCCATTACAAAACAGGATTTGTATAATAAAGGCTGAAGCAGTGCTCAAGGAGTTTTCCCTGCATTTGAAGAAGGAGAAAGACACATCACCATCACAACAAAGTGCTTTCCAAGTGTAAAATCTGACTTAGATTCAGTCACCATTCACAGAGGATGGTCATTTTCACAGAATTTTTTAAATTTTAATATTTTTATTTATTTCTGAGAGAAGACAGCCAGAATTTTTTTTTAATCACTCTGGATAAATGGATCCTCAGTTATTGATAGCTGTTGGGTATCAATGCCTTTCAATTGCATTCACCTTTATTTGTATATTGTAAGGGAAGAAACAGTTTTCCTTGACCCTCTGAGAGTATCTGGCTGGATCTGAAGATTAAACTGGCAAAGATTAATAGGAGAAAAGCATACATATTTATATACGTTTTATGTGACACAGGAGCCTTCCTTAAGGAAATGAAGACCCAAAGACACACACCTGAATATTTTATGCTAGGTTTGATGGAGAGTGGGCAGCTTTGCAGAAATACAATAGATCAGAGTATGAGGTAAGGTAGTAAGTGGCGGGAAACTGAGCAAGGTCTGTCATTCTTGGCGACCCTTTGTCTTTGGAGATAAGCATGTCCCTTTATTCCCTATAAGAGTTGGCACCTTCCACAAGAGGATTTTATCTTTATTTTTAATCTTTTTATGTTTACTTATTTATTTTTGAGAGAGAGAGTGAGGGAGGGGCAGAGAGAGAGAATCCCAAGTAGGCTCCTCACTGTTAGTGCAGAGCCCAATGCAGGGCTTGAACTCATGAACCGTGAGATCATGAACTGAGCTGAGATCAAGAGTCTGATGCTTAACTGGCTGAGCCACCCAGGCACCCCCTAAGTGATCAGTCTTATCCAGTGTTTCAAGGTGAGGTTAATATATAGATGCTTTTGTGCCAACAAGTGACTATTTTTAATTCTGTCAATTCTCTGCCTACTCACGGAGAGTGATTCTAACATATAGTATCCTTTGCTGATAAGGAAGGAATCATGTTTATTTATTTTTTTTTAATTTTTAATGTTTTATTTATTTCTAGGAGAGAGAGGAGAGAGAGACAGAGAGAGAGAGAGAGAGAGAGAGAATGAACAGGGGAGGGTCAGAGAGAGAGGGAGACACAGACCCTGAAATAGGCTCCAGGCTCTGAGCTGGCAGTCAGCACAGGGCCCGACGTGGGGCTCGAACCCACGAACTGCGAGATCATGAGCGAGATCATGCGACGACCTGAGCGAAGGTCGGACGCTTAACCGACTAAGCCACCCAGGCGCCCCGGAAGGCATCATGTTTAGAAGGATAGTTGGATACGGAGTGCCTGGGTGGGGCTCAGTCAGTTAAGCATCTGACTTCAGCTCAGGTCATGGTCTGTGAGTTCAAGCCCCATTTCAGGCTCTGTGCTGACAGCTCAGAGCCTGGAGCCTGTTTCAGATTCTGTGTCCCCTTCTCTCTCTGCTTCTCCCCTGCTCACACTCCATCTCTTTTTCTCTTTCAAAAATAAATAAACATTAAAAAAAAAAAAGAAGGATAACTGGATAACAGCAGGCACTATAACTTTTAAACAACACACTACTAAACAGTCAGATTGGGATTTTTCTCTGAATTCTCAGAACATTTTAAACTTAGAATTAATTTTTTAGGGGCATATTGAGAATCTGATTTTTATCCATCAGCTTTCTAGAGTTTTGTATTGCTCTTTCATTGTGTATTAGTATATATATTTTTTAATTATAATCATTTACTATAGTTAATTCTAGAAGTAGGAAAGGGGTTCCTGGGTGGCTCAGTCAGTTAAGTGTCTAACTCTTGGTTTCGGCTCAGGTCATGATCTCATGGGTTTGTGAGTTCAAGCCCCATGTTGGTCTCTGTGCTGACAGTGAAGAGCCTGCTTGGGATGCTCTCTCTGCCCTTCCCCCACTTGTGTTCTCTCTCTCTCTCTCTATCAAAATAAATAAACTTAAAAATTAGAAGTAGGAAAAAATTAAAAGGGCCTGTAACCTCCCTGTCCGGAGATATTGAACTATATTTTTTCCATAATTTCTCTTTGTACCTGTAAATATATTGACAACATGTGATTAAAATATACATATTCTTTTGTGACATTTTTCATCAACTACATCATGACTGCATTTCCACCAATAAATGCTTTGGTGAGCCCTCACTGATCTATGTCAGCAATGACATAGATCATTTGTTCAACACTATTCTATCAGCTTTATATGTATTAACTCATGTCCTCCTCAGAACAACCTATTTATAATAGTATTATAATTTTTTTAAATGTTTATTTATTTTTGAGAGACAGTATGTGTGCACTTGCATGCACGAGTGGGGGAGGGGCAGAGAGAGAGAGGGAGACACAGGTTCCCAAGCAGGCTCCAGGCTCTGAGCTGTCAGCACAGAGCTGGAAGTGGGGCTTGAACCCACGAACCATGAGACCATGAGCTGGGCGGAAGTCAGACGCTGAATAGACTGAGCCCACCCAGGTGCCCCAATAACAGTATTACTATTATACCCATTTTACAGATAAGGAAACTAAGGGACAAGAAGATAACTTACTTAACCTTAGTTAATTCAGCTAATATGTGGCAGAGCCAGGATTTGAACACAACTGTGTTTTCCTATTAAATTCTCTTTTCTATTCTCCTTCAAAATGATCTCAGACTTTATTCTTTCCCTTCAAACTACCAGCACTTTGAGGATTCCTCAGTGCTTTTCCATGTTTGGTGACAGGTTCCCATGTTTCTCTTGAAGGGGAGCAGTCTATGCCACTCACTATGTGCCATTTTGGCATGTGGATTATGCCAGTAGGCAATCAAGACAAAGTATGACTCAGGAAAAAGTTTTCTCTCTCTCTTACTGCCTAAAATGATTTAGATAGGGGGCATGGCCCAGAAAGAGAGCTATTTCCAGAGATAACGTTTCATCTGAAAAAGGTTTTATCTGGATGAGAGGGCAAAGGGCTGACTACCAAATATCTGCTTTTCTTATCTTGCTATGAATTGCCCTCCCCTTTGAAGCCCCAGGCCCCGTCCTCTTCCTTAGCTCCGGATGGCATACAAGCCGTCACTGCTCAACCGCCTTTGCGTCTCCTATTTTTATGGGGCGCCTGTACATACAAAATTCAATGTGTTTTTCTCCTGTTAATCGGTCTTATGTCAATTGAATTATCAAACCAGCCAAAGAACCAAGAAAGGAGGGAGGGAAAATGTTTCTGTTTGCGCCCCCAGCTCCTCGTGCACAGCATGTCACTGCACCTGCCATCAGTTGCTCCTCTGAGCACAGCTTTCTTCTGCTGGCGGCTGCTGTCACTCCCTCACGCCAGGCCTCTTCCTTCATTTCTCACAGCACAAACCAGGCTGCCTCCTGGAGCAAGATTTTGCTGAGTCTCATGGAAAATTATACAGGAAGTCCACCACAAGGGCTGATTTAAAGTGGCTCCTCGCTGTGGCTACTGTTGAAGCCGGACCTCTAGGAGGGCCCTCCCTGCCTGCTACACTCTGAGTCTCCATTGACAGGTATCGACTTCAAGACTTTCCATGTCTTTGAGTTGGGATACTTGTCTCAGTCTAAGCTAAGTTCCTAATTCTCATTTTCTGTCCTAAGTGGCCTTTCTCCAGCATGACTGAAGAGAAAATATCGGTTTCATTTAGAGAAGACTCTGTTCCCACCCATGGGGTGTGAAAATTATAGTAGGAAAATTATATTAGAACATATTATCAAGCATCAGCATATCTGGGGTTATTCGATCCTAATTAACACTGCATAAAGGACACCAATAGTCTGGTTTAGTTTTATTTTCTGTTTTTTCTTGCATTAAAGATTATTTCTACATATGCTTTCTGCAGTCCTGTGGTTCTTAACCTATATCACTTATAAGCAACTGTTCAACAAACATCCTTTTGGGTAGCAATTTATAGCACTTGATCTATACATACAGAAATAAGACAAGCTATTCATAGACACATTTTTTTCCCCTCATTTTCTTTCTTTTATAAATGCAATCAAGAGATAGAAACAGCATGGTTGAATGATAACAACAATGAAATTTTCTTCAAAGTAAAAAAGAAAAAATCTGAATTCTGGCGATGTCACACTGTTACAGCTTTCTTCAAGGCTATTCAGTCGATCCTTTTTTTTTTTTTTTAAACGTTTATTCATTTGTGAGAGAGACAGAGAAAGAGAGCACATGTGTACAACCGGAGGAGAGGCAGAGAGGGGGACAGAGGATCCAAAGTGGGCTCTGCACTGATAGCACAGAGTCTGATGAGGGGCTCGAACTGACCTCACAAACCCTGAGATCATGACCTGAGCCGAAGTCAGATGACTAACCAAGTCATCCAGGTGCCCCTTGCTGGTTTTTTAAAAACAAATTGGGGCCACATCTCAATGTTGATCATACTTTCCCTCCCAACCTCTAACATCACCCAATTTCAGGACTTCTTATAAAGCTACAGTAATCAAAAGAGTGTGATATTGGTACAAAGACAGAAAAAAAGACTGGTGGAATAGAATAGGAAGTCCAGAAAGAAACCCACATATATATGGCCCAGGTATATGGACAACTGAGGTTTGACAGAGCTGTAAAGACTATTCAGTGGAGCAAGGATAGCTTTTACATAACTGGATAGGCTTGTGCAAAATGAAACAAAACAAAAACCAAGTAAATTCAGACCATACTTTGTATCATATATAAAAATGAATTCAAAATGGATCATAAAACTAAATGCAAAATCGACAACTATACACTTTCTAGGAAAAAACTTAGTAAGAAACTTTTATGACTTTGTGTTAGGCCATGATTTCTTAGGTATGATACCAAATACATGATCCAGAGAAGACAAGACTGATAAATAGAACTTTATCAAAGGATTTGAAATACATTCTTAAGAGAATGAAAAGACAAGCCAATGACTGGGAGAAAATATTTGCAACTCCCATATCTGAAAAAAGACTTGGATCAAGAACACATAAAGAACTCTCTAAACTCAGTAAGAAAGCAAAAATTTCAATTAGAAAACAGGCAGAGGATTGAGGAAATAGATTACCAAAGAAGATATATCATGGTAAATAAGAACATGAAGAGATGTTTAACATTATTAGTCATTAGAGAAATGTTTTATTTTCTGTAGTTTGAATATGAGATGCCTTATTGTAAATTATTTTGTAATTTATTCTACTTGGTGTTCTCTGAGCTTCCTGGCTATATGGTTGGGTGTTTGTCATTAATTTCAAAAAAAATTTGCAGCCATTGTTACTTCAAATATTTCTTCTGCTTTATTCTCTCTTTTTTTTTCTCCTTCTGGTATTCTAATTACACATAGTAATACCTTTGAAATTATCCCATAGTTCTTTGATGGTCTATTTTTTAAAAATTCTTTTTTCTCTTTGTATTTCAGTTTGGGAAATTTTTATTTACCTGCCTTCAAGCTCACTGATTTTTCTTGGCTACTGGTGAGCTCATTAAAGACATTCTTTGATTCTGTAGTGTTTTTTATTTTTAGCATTTTTTTTGATACTTGCTAGAGTCTTCATGTCTTTGCCTATTACCCTTCAGATCTCACATATTATCTACTTAGCTATTAGAACCCTTAATATATTAATCATAATTTAAACTCTGTGTCTCATGCTTCCAAAACCTCTGTCATATCAATTCTAGTTTTAATGTTTGCTTTGCTGCTTCAGTTTTTTCCTGCCTTTGGCGTACCTTGTAATTTTTTGCTGAGAGCTATACATACGTGATGTATTGAGTTATAGGAACTAAGGTAAAAAGGCCTTTAGTATGAAGCGTTTTTTAAAAATATGGCAAACAGTAGGGCTGTTTAATGTTTGCCATAGCTGCAGGTGTTAGAGGCTTCAAACTCCTTGAGTGTCCTTGTTTTACAATCCCATGTGGTCTTTTTGGTCTTCCCTGAGGACTTCTCCCTGGATAGAGCCTTCATCTTGCAGCCCTTTCAGCTGTAATCCATTGCAATTATACCGGAGCCCTGTTGGTGTGGTGGTCAAGTGTGGGCAAGGGAAGGGGTCTACTACCTTATGATTAAATTTTAGTCTTTTCGTGGGCCTGGCCTGTGATCTTCACAAGTGCTCCCTCGTGTTACTTTTACTCCTTTTGTGATACAGCAAGTCTGGAGGGGGTTGGAGTCAGAATAAAGCCCATCCCCAGGTGGGATAAGGCTCTGATGATGTCTTTTTCCACATAAAGTAGGCCTTTCCTACAGAAATGCTCTGGGTATTTCACAAAGGTTACTTTCTGCTTACCTCTGCCAGAGCCATAAGAGGACTTTTCTTGGCTCTTCACAACAAGAATCTGGTGAGGTTCCTGGAGGGAAAACCCTCAAAGGGGGCCCCTTAAGACTGCTGCTCCCGGGGCTTTATTACTCTCACACTAGTCCACACTTGGCAATTCATCCAAATTGCCACGTGAGTGTTTCTTCTACCAGCCAGCTTTTACTCCAGGTAAGCAGAGCTTAGCGATAACTCTCTGGATTCACTTGTCTCTAGGTTTTAGGATGGCAGTTTCTCCTTCAGTCTCGGTCCTCTGATGGGTCCAAGAAAAGTCACTGAGTTTTTGTGTGTTTCATTTTCTTCTTCTTCTTCTAAGGATTAGAGTGACAACTTCTAAGCTCTTTAAGTGCTGGATCTGAAATAGGAAAATCTCTTTTTCCAAGTTTAGACAATTTTCCTAAACTTTTCTATGTATCAAGCTAGATCACAGGAGATGAGGGAATCCTTTCTGGCTCCTCTCCCACCTTTACAAAATGGAAACACTTGCCCCGCTCAGCCAAAGGTACAGGAGAAAAGAACTACTAAGCACAGGAAGAGAAGTAGTTAACAGATGGAGGCCTAGGGGGTCATGGAGCACAGAGGAGGGCTATATTCCACTGCAGAGGGGTGGGGCAAAATATGGAGAGGGCAACTAAGGAATCAGGAAAGAGATGATGCCTAAGATGGATCTTTGGTAGTTAACATGATGAAGGAAGGAAGGGTGTTCAGAGTTTAGGGAATAGCAAATGCAGCAGCATAAAGATGAAAAGGAGAATGTCTTAGATGTTATCGTTTAGTATTTTTGAGTGGTTGGTTTTCTGCCACTGAACTCGGAATGCCCTGAACATGAACCGAGTGTCTTTGGATGATCTCTGCCTCCTCAGAATCTTTCAAGTTACCCTCACCTGATGCAACGGTAGTGTTATTTTCTGTAGACTTGTAAGTGGAAATGTGATACATTCATTTCAATTATAATTTTTTTCTAATGTCTTAATTTATGAGATTATAAAACAAGAGGGAGATCCTTAATTTCCATGTGTTTTGAGAATTTGTTTTGTGAGAAACGCTTTAAACTAATTAATGAGACTAATAACAGAATCGTGCAAGTTGCAAGGTGTTCAATTAAGCCCCGCTGCCCTCTGGGAACATTCCCCGGACTTCAGTTGATCCACTGGAGGTTTGTGAGAACTTAAGGCAGAGCTTCAGGCTCAGCCCCGGAGAGGACTGTCTAATTAGAACAACAGACTGGGAGTTGGTTGCCTTGAGCTGTGTTTCTGCTTTAGTAAGTTTTTCTGTCTGACCTTGGGCAAATTGCATAATCTTTGGGGGTTTTCTTATCTTTCAAATGCTGATAATACTTGCTTGATTTGAGGCCTTTTAAGGTCTTGGAGGAAAGCTGTTTTATAAGCTTGTTGTATTATCAGGAAACGCCAGATTTAGAAGTTATTATTAAGTATGGTAGGCGTGTGAACGCACATCTGCCCCCCTTCCAAGATTAGAAAAACCCCTCGCCATCAGAGTTCAGCTGCCGGGTTGCCATGGGTACAGTGTTCTTTTCACGGTATTGCATTGCAGAGTGGTTCGTAGTCAGTAGTGACTGGTGGGCAAAAGTTGTGCTTTCTCTGTTCTTCTCAGACATTATTTATTTATTGACCACAGGCCTCATTATGGTCCACTGGCTGGCTTTACAAGTGTCCCTGCAACGAAGATCAGACATCGGTTCTTGTAACAAAGGAAATGACCTGACCGAAATGTGGAAGCCCACAAGGTAAATGAACGAGCCTGCTTTCAGAAACGACACTGAAATTACAGAAGAGAGAAAATCATCAGTTTCCAGCGGATTCCTTACAGCAAAGAGACAGGGGTCCCCTGACCATAAATGGGCAACCATTTATCACAACTTCTATAAAGTTTAAGCACACTGGTAAATATTTATGCTAGCAGAAACAACATTCCCTTTATTTTATCTCATTTACATTCAAAGAGAGTATTGTGCTTTTTTCCCATCTGATTTGTTGGTGTTTAAAGAAAAATAAAACGAAGACAAAATTATTACAAATTATGCTACCAAATCCTTTGAGGCAAATGTTTCCAAAACATAGTGAGTTATTTGATCCTGAATTCTTGCCTCTTCCTTTCCTTCTTGGGCTCTTGGCTTATTCACGTGGAGCTAGAAAATGTGTAACGTACAAGGCAAGACGGCTTGCTGACAAGAGCTCAGAAGTCCTACTCTGAACCACTTCTGTTAGTGGGAATGGTCTGAGGTATGGGCTCACTGAACAGTGTCTGCCTTCCATCAGCAGGGACTCAGATACCGCCGAGTTTCCTCAATCACACAAATGTGAATAGCCCTGGCAAAGTTACATTTTATATTGATTTATTTATTTAAACCTGTTTTTTTCTTTTTAAAATTCTTTTTAATGTTTATTTTATTTTTGAGAGAGAGAGAAAAAAAAAAGAGAGAGAGAGCAAGTGGGGAAGGGGCAGAGAGAGGGAGACTTAGAATCCGAAGCAGGCTCTAAGCTATCAGCACAGAGCCCAATGCAGGGCCCAAACTCATGTATCATGAGATCATGACCTAGCCAAGTCAGACATTCAACTGATTGAGCCACCCAGGCACCCCTTGATTTATTCATTTAAATCGTAAACAGTGTCAGTGGCGCCTGGGTGGCTCAGTCAGTTAAGTGGTCAGGCTCAGGTCATGATCCCGAGGTTTGGGAGTTCGAGCCCTGCATGGGGCTCTCTGCTGTAAGTACAGAACCTGCTTCAGATCCTCTGTCCCCTCTCTCTCTGTCCCTCCCTCATTCATACACTCTCTTCTCTCTCAAAATTAAACGGACATTTTTAAAAATGCTTAAAAATGTAGCCAGTAAAAATAAAAAAAAAAAAAAACAATAGCAACAGATGTCAACTATCTACTTTATGTTGGGACATACCATAGGCATGGAGAAATTGAAGACTGATAAAACTCAGTTCATAATTTCCAGAGATTTACATTATAGCAGAAAAAACAGACTTCCAAGCTATGTAATTTGACTATTTCTAGGTCTTAACCAGTCTATTGGTAAAATCTGATTAACTCAAATTCCTCTTGTTTATAGCTGTACTTGTTAACACAGAACCTTGTCTTTTTAATATCCACCTTCCCCCCACCCCCCGCCATTATTTATAAGGATTCTTTGAATTGATTCACATGTCTTCAAGAATGGTCCTCATATCTCCTCTAGTCATTCATTTTTACCCTGATCACTGCTGCTGGTGTCTTTTGGGAAAGGTAACAACATTAGCTCAGGTATCTACAGACACGAAATTGTCTAGGATTAACTCCAGAGCCATGGTTCTGGAAACTGAGTGCCTAGTGATAGCACTGACCTAAAAGGGGGAAGTAGGAGGAAGAACAGCATTTTGGAAAAAGTTAAAAAGTGAGTATTATCTGTTTTGAATTCAATGGGTCTGTCAGATACCAAATGGAGATGACAAATGGGCAGTTACCATTCTGTTGCTCAGGAGAGAATTGTGTACATTTGGGATTTGTCAGCATATATGAGCTGTTGAAGGCATATTTGTTGAGACTGCCCTGGGACGGGGTTTAGAGAGTGGGGAGAAGTGGAAAGCGTCATAGAGAAAAACGGTCCCAGCTTGTGGTTAAAAACATGTTTTGGTAGATGAATGAATGGAGAGAATATGAAAATAAGGGGCATCTTAAAGTAGGAGGTTCAGGGGACTAATATAAGGAAAAAAGGGCACACGTTTAGGAGACTGGTTAGCCTAAGAGACTCCAAATTTTCCTGGTTTTCCCAATGACTGCCCCTTCTATATAGAGAAGAAAAATTTGAAAGTTGAAAGTTGCAGTAATTAGTTCCCTTGATAAGAGTCTGTGGTTTCCAGTGTCATGCTCCAGTTTATCTTTATCTTCCTAAAACCAAGTCAAGCCACACCAAACCAAACCAAGCCAAGCCAAGCCAAACCAAACCAATATTCAGTCCATTGCAACTACCAATAACTATATTTACCTGTGTGTTCTTCCCTCTCCCATCTCCCATGTCACCTCCCAGACTAACCAACACACTGATTTTTGTGATCTTCTTCTTCTTGCTTCATGTATATCTAGAGGACTAAATTATCTTCCTTTGCCTATTTTTAAACTTTTAAAAGTCATGCATCAAACTTTATGGCGTCTCCCCCAACTTGCTTTTTTCACTTGACCTTATGTTGATAATATTCATAGATCATGTTGCCTGTAACAATATGTTTTGTTACTGTGCAAATATCCCATGATTTTTGTCTATCATGTTTATTATTGGGAATTTGGGCCCCACAAACATTTTTACTATTATGAACTGTGCTGCTATGATCATCTTGTACACGTGCGGAAGTTTCTCCTGAGAACTGTCAGACAGGAAAAGCAGATTATGCTGTGATAACAAATTAACCCCTAGACATAGGTGGCTTAACACAACAAAGGTTGATTTCTTGATGGGGGAGTCTCAGGGACCCAGGCTGACAGAAGCTACATTATTATGCATCATTAGATATATCTTCAAGACTGTGAGATGTCCTTTGCCAATTTGGGAAACAGGGACACCCTGGAGCTGTACTGGGCCTTTTGGTGCCTTGTCCCACAAGTGACAGATGACTTCTAGCCACACTTCCTCCACCTAAAGTAGCCATATGGCCAAACCTACTGCAGAAGAGGGAGGGTGAGAACTGCAGGGGAGCAGATGGAATGCCATCACTTTGTCTCTGCCACTTAGGAGTGAAATTTCTGGATTGTAGGGTTTATGAATATTCAGTTTTACAAGACAATGCAAATTGTTTTCCAGAGTGTTGATGCAAATTTATCCGTTCAATAGCTGTGTAGAAGAGATGTAATTTATTTTTTTAAAAGCATCTAACAAATATTTGCTTCCCAAAGTCCTTTTTTTGAGGCATTGTTTTTTGCTTTATCTTTGTACTTTCAAGCAAAGTGAATAGAGACATTCTTATTCATATTTTCCATATAGAATAAGTGATGCTTTAAATAAATTATGTAGCAAATTTCTGTGGAGTTTTTTTTTGGTTTGTTTTTTGTTTTTTTGTTGTTTGTTTGCTTATCTATTCTATCCTTCCTTTGTGTCTGGTAATAGCATTTGATCTTTCATTTCTTGGACCATGTTTTCCACTGCATGTGGTTCTGATGATTCTATCACTGTGTTTTGATCCTCTCTCCTCCCTCTTTCTTACCATAGGAAAGGGTATATAAGACAGAAGCTGCACGTTTCAGATTCTTTTGTACCTTTGCTACAGTGAATGGTTCAGGGGTTGGCCTATGATTCAAATTAGATAATCAGAGACTAATGTAAAAATGTGCTTTTTGTGTGTTCAGAGAGAGAAAAGCTCTCTTTTAATGAGACTGAGAGTTGTAAGGCCCATGTATACCTGGGGCTGCCGTTGGCTGTCTGCCCTAGCCACCTTGAACACACTATCTGCAGAATAAAGCCAATATAGAAAGTGGAGAGAGGCCAAGTACAGGAGAGAGAGAGAGAGACATAGAGCCTTGGCAGCATGGTTCGATCTCTTTGATTTAGCAGTGTCTGAAGCCCAATCCCTGGACTTTTTGGTTATATGAGCTAAAATATTCCCTATTTTATTTACGTTCACTTCAGATGGATGTCTGGGGGTCCTAATCAACTACTTAGTGTCAGGGATAAGATTGGATTCTAGGGTCTTCAGTCTCTTGGTTGGACTCTGTTCCCACAAATCTTATTGTGACTCTCGGCTCTGCTCTGCTGGGCTAAATATTACCAGCTTCAGTTTTCACATTGATTTTTGGAGGTAGAGACCTAAAAAAATTTCGGTAGAAGAGGAGGCTTTAAGATTTTGAGGAACCATTTGGAAGGGTACATCATGAGTAATGTGTCACAGCACAAATTAATATATTAGACAATTTTGTCATTGTTCCCAAGTCTAGAAGTTGATTCTTGAGTTCCCTGGTCCATGGCGCTATAAAAAGTTACCCATCCATCACTTTACACACGATGGTGAGATTTTATCTTTGTACCTACCTCAAAGTGACAAATAGTTAATTAGACACATAAAGCATTTTCTAACATAGACAGTTTTGAACTTGAAGTTTTGCTGCTAACAGAGAGAAGAATCCCGGAGAGTACAGGAGTCTGAACACAAAATAACTCCAAAACTCTCTTCAATGTCTCAATAATTGCCAAGTCAGCTTTGAGGCTAATTAATCAAAACAAATTTACAATTAAGCCCACAAAGAAGTGCTAATTACTGTGCTTGGCAGGGGGAAAATCTGCTGAAAAGGGAAACCTGAAAGTGAGAATGGAGAATGGTCTTGTCATTGTCCTGTCAAGGGCAGTGCTTCAGGATAATCACACAGGGGCACTAGACCTCCTTGTAAAGGCAAGGGTGTCTCAGCAGCATGAGGGCTTGAGATGAAGACTTCTGCCTCCTGGGTAAATGCAGGGATCTTGTGCCTGTCCTTCAGGTTAAGTCTTGCTATCAACTGAATGTTTGTATTTTCCCCCTCCTATATATATATATATATATATATAGGCATATATANTGAAGTAGGAGCCAGGCTCTGAGCTGTAAGAACAGAGCCCAACATGGGGCTTGAACTCATGAACCAGGATATCATGACCTAAGTTAAAGTTGGATGCTTAACCAACTGAGCCATCCAGGCACCCCGTATATTTTTTAATTTACTTATTTTGAGAGAGAGAGAGAGAGAGAGAAAGAGAGAGAGAGCGAGCGAGCAGGGGAGGGACAGACAGAGAGAGAGAGAATCCAAAGAAGGCTTGAGAATGAAAACAAGCACCAAGTCCCTCCCTCCCTGGACAGATACATACTCCATTAATTTTCATTTGCCAGAAGCATTAATTTTAAAATATTTTCTCTTTTATCTATCTATCTATCCACCTACCTATCTATCATCTATCTATAATGTATACACACACACACACACACACACACACACACACACACACATATATTTTTAGGAGACTGAGAGAGAGCAGGGGAGAGGCAGAGAGAAAGAGAGAGAGAGAATCCCAAGCAGGATCTGTGCTGTCAAAACAGAGCCTGATGTAGGGCTTAATTTCATGAAGTGTGAGATCATGACCTAAGCTGAAATCAAGAGCTGGATGCTTAACTGACTGAGCCATCCAGGCATCCCACAAATCTTATTTTAATTTGTATATTGAAACCTAATCCCTAATGTGATAGTATTTGGAGGCAGGGCTTTTGGGAGGTAATCAGATCATAAGAGTGGAGCCCCATAACAGGATCAGTGCCATTATAGGAAGATACAGGAGAGAATTTGACTCTCTCTACTCTTCATCATGTGAGGAGACAGTAAGAAGATGGCCATCTGTGATCAGAAACAGGATTCTCACCAGAACCCGACTGTGCCAGGACTCTGAGCTCAGACTTCCAGCCTCCAGAACTGGGAGAAATACATGCTTGTTTAAGTCACACAATCTATGGTATCTCTTTATAGCAGTCTGAACTAAGGTAAGACCAGTTTCTTCCAGAAAAGCATGACCTTTTTAGAATCTGCTCCTTGGTCCACAGGCATATAATTGAGAATAAGGAATACAGAGGCTTAAGGTTTTGGGGGATTGATATCTGTACCAATCATCTCCAGTGAATAGGGTTTATAGATCCCTCTTTCATTGGTTGTTCGCATTACTGACAGTCCCTGCTTAATTCTGCATCTTGAGGCACGTTGGTCTCACATGAACCCCAACCTGCTTCAGTTTTCAGAATACAATAGACTTGAAGCAGGTATAACTTAGCTACCTTTGCTGCCATTGGTTTGGTATTGATATTTGGTGATAGTGAACTATGACATTGGCCACTGTCCTTGGAGTTGTAGAATCTCTTTATTGATTTTCAGTCCTAGCCTCTTATTTTAGATTTTGGTTTATTCCCTTTCCTCCAAAGTCTGCCTGGCTCCTAGAATCTTGTTCCCAAATATTAGCTGTTATTGCTAGATGACAACTGCCTAATTCCTAATGTTGGTCACTTAGTCCCTCAGTGCATATGGATTGATCTATTAAGTTAGTCGTCTGGCTAGAGTCCCCCTCTTCTTTCTGGGGACATAGTTGTATTACATTATGCAGCTTCCTCTATAGGTAATTGGGCCCATATGCCTGAGTTCTGGCTAATGGAATGTGAGGGTAAGTGATGGATGTCATTTCAGGACTTGACTCCCCAAATCTTCCTGGAAATCCTTATAGGTTCTTTCTTTAATTGCTGGTTGAATGTAGAAGATTCCGTGGAGGATTCAGAGGCTCTGGAGGAGTGGAAAACAAGATGAAAAGGTCCCAGTGTCTGAATACTTGTGCAGAACCTAGCTGCATGCTGACCCATGTTGGCCTAAGAAACTGGGATATCGACATTGTTTGATGGCAGCAGCCGCCTGTCCCGATGAATACATCTTATATTCATCCATTCAGGGAACAGATATCTACTGAATACCTCCACAGTGCTAGCTATATTCTGTGTTATATGCTGGGGTTTAATAGTGAAAAAAATATATATGTTGGCTTTACAGCTCTTATAATCCAATGCTAATGACAATGGTGATATGGGGCTTGTGGAAGGAGATGGAACCCAAGTAGCATGATCAGCAATGTCAAGGACCTGATGTCTGCTGAGTTTAGTATGATAATATTGGGTAAGATAGACTTCCTGAAGTTATGGACCTTGACTTGTTATTAAAATAGAGTAGTGCATGAGTTAATAAGCAGTTTATGTGAGTTAAAGCTCTTTTGGGTCGAGATAAAGTTAACTAGAAAAATGTACTATAGTAGAGGGAAAGAATCAAAAGCTTTCGGGTCTTATTAGATCCAAGCCTGTGCTCTTGTTTAATTCTTCTTACATTATAAAGTAGGTATTATCTCTACTTTTTTGTTGCATATTGAGGCTCAAGGACATTAAGTTATTTGACTGAGTGAGGTCACACAGCTGAGAAATGGTAGAACTGGCATTCTATTCTAAGCCTGTTGGGCTCTTTCTGCACTGTGCTATTTGTTTGGGTTGGGATTATTGCCGTGACAGCATCAGGGATGAGACATCAGTACCCTGCCCATTAGCCCATGTGGCAGGTTTCAGTCCTGGGAATGAAAGCAAGTGCACAGTCCATCCCTCCCTGGAGAGATATACACTCCATTAGTTTTTCATTTGCCAGAAGCATCGGTTTTTTAATATTTTCTCTTTCCTTTTATCTCAGGGGAATATCAATCTGTACAGATTTATTATTAATTCCCTAGTAACATGCTTAGCTGCTCAAAATTTTTTACTGTTGCTTGTAAAAGAAGGCCTGCCTGTTCTTGAAATTTCAGGGACTTCGATCACTCTGGGATGAAATATCACCTTGGGAGACGTAAGGAGAAGAGGGAAGTACAGGAAAAAGTAACTCCCTCCACCTCCTACACCACCTGCCTTTTTTCTGAAACAAGCATCAGCCACTTTTTGGAGGCTTTCTTTCCATTGGATTAACCCTATGCTGTTTCTCCACGGTCCTCTCCTTCCAAGGAATATCGAACTTAAAAGAGCATTTCCAGAGGAAATGAATCCTTAGGCAGAAGATTTTCTGTCTGTCTGTCTCTCTCTCTCTTTCTCTCTCTCTCTTTTCTCCCCCAACTTTCTTTTCATGCCTCAAAGTCTAATTTTTAAACTGATGAGTCTGATAGTTAGGGTATCTTTCATTTGCAGGTGCAACAAAGCATACTTTCGATTGTTAAACGGGGCTATTGAAAACTTTTCAATGAAAATTCAGGGTAGTTGACTTCTATCCACGTTCACATTTATGTAACAAATATCAATAAGAAGGACATTATATGTCTGTGCTGAGCTGCTACTGAGGAAGTGACCTCTGCCTCATGGAGCTTATAGTCTATTGGAAAACAAGAACATTAAGCAAAGAAACACACTGATAATTTTACAAAACCATATAAACTATGAACCATATATAGAGTATATAACCTATATTATCCCATCAGTTAATTAAACTGCCTGAACTTGGTGGGGTGCAAGGATGAAACAGTTTTGTTTTTCTGTAGTTAGTGCTTTCTGTGATATGTAATGATTCTCCCTTTTTTGCCTGTTAATGACTTCTAGAGAGGGATTCTATAACTCTCTAGCCATTTTACGGTGTAAAATTGTCAATCCAGGCTAATTTAGAAGCCAGCTCATGGGGTGCCTGGCTGGCTCAGTCGGTAGAGCCTGCAACTCTTAATCTGAGGGTCATGAGTTCAAGACCCACACAGGGTGTGGAGCCTTCCTAAAATAAATAAATAAATGAACAAATAAAGAAATAAAAGGAAGGAAAAAGAAGTTAGCTCCCTTGTCTATCTTACTTTTGTTTCCCTCTGCCCTGGCCTGATCCCTGGTGGCTTGTGCCCTGGGAAGGCAGGCATGGTCTGTTTTTCCATTTCTGTTTTCCTGACTCAGTCTGTCAGTTTGGGACCCATCAGTGGTGTGTGGGGTTCAGGGAGTGCTGCAGGTAGAAAAGAATTACAGAAAAGGGGCAAAAGAGTGTTTAATCAGCTAATGCCTTGTCACTGTGGCAGCTCGCCTTTAGAAGCAACCCCCTCACTTCCAATGATGCCCCTGATAGTTGTCTGATACTAGGACCCTTCATCTGTAAGGCTGCTCACTCTGTTGGGCAGGACACAGCCAGGCACCTCAATCTGGGCTACCTATTGTAGAGTCTACTAGGGAAAACATACATGATCTTCCTCTCCTCTTGTAGACATTGATTTTGGGTGGGGTGGAAGAAAACTAAAAGCCATCTTGAGATCTTTGAAGAAGAATAATAGACTTTCATGGGTCTCAGAGATCATTTAATGCAGTCTCATCAGTTGTTCAATAAACAAACACGATAGAATGTAGGCATTAAGAGCACTGGATTTTGAATGAAATGAATCCAGGTCCTAGTCTTGCTCTGGCAACGTGCAGATTTTGTGACTTCATGCATGCTACCTCACTTTTCTAGTTAACAACATCAAGCTCAGTATGTATTATGTGCCAGATGTTCTACTGATTATTTCACTGTTGTATCTTTTTATCTATTTTAGCTTTAATGACAATGTTAATGTTACCGAGTCGCTCGATTCTTGTCTCAGATGCACCAAAGAAGTGGAGACCAGTGAGCAGAAAGGGGACATAGGGTTTATTGAGTAGATAGGTATAGTACACTTTCAAGAGTGAAAGCCGACCAATGCCAAACAAGAACGGCAATGGCACTGAGAGGCTCTAGCTGCATCCTTTTAAGCCTCCTTTCTGATTGTGTAAATTTGACTTTGATTAACATTTTTGATTGATAGCTGGTGGCTACAAAACATTTTGGCTTCTGCGCATGCACCTACCCATGATATATTCTGTTATACTTGTATTTATTTATGTATTGTATATTTATGAGCGTCAATGAGCTTTTGTTGTGATCTTAAAGATACCTAAGGGCACGTTGCACCTTTCCTGCGCATGCTCAGTTCCTAGAAATGGCCTTGGGGCTTTTGAACGGGCTATGTTTCCTGTTCTGTTGGCCTTTGGGGGTGGCTCTGAAGGTGTGGCTGGTAACCTCCGGGAGTTGGAGGTGTGGCTCCGTGGGTGTGGCCAGCGCCTGCTTTATCCATCCTCCTTCATATCTAACTAACTGCCCAACACTAACAGCAGTTACAAATACCTCATTTCACCAATGAGAAATTTGGAGGACAGAGAGGGTAACTAACTTGCTTAAGATGACACGTTAGTGGTGGTAAATTTAATAATTTAAAAGTAAATTCGGTATTATAAATGGAGACAGTGTAAATCAAGCACTAGAAACATAATCATTTTACAGTATCTGCTTCAGTTTTCTTACAAGGAAAGTTAAAGAAAATGCTGGTATTTGTATCATAAACCTGTGAGAATTTAAATGCAAGGCAATATGCATAAAATGTGTGGCACATGGAAAGCACTGGGAAAATTTAGCTGAAGTTCTTTAAAATTATTTTTCATGTTGGCTGCTTTTAAATATGGAGCTACATTTAGCTCATCACTGCAGTTAAATAATTGTTTAAATGCCTTGGTTTGTCCTGCAATGATTTTATCATCATTTGATGTTCTAAGCACAATTTGCTACTTATAAAAACACTTATGGCACTTTATAATTATTAATACACCATTTATAGTAGCTGTAATATTTTTTCCTTTTGAAAGTTGATTGTTGTAGTTTGTATAACTCCAGTATTAATCACTTGAGAACCTCAATGCCAAGGGCAACAAAATATTCTTGTACATGTATATCCAGAGTAATTAAAAATGAGCAAGCTCTTGTTCATACACATGTGGCAAATGTGTCATATGTAGATATATACACATAATATGTGTGTACATTACATTAGTATTTGACAGTATAGGGCATAGTGTAGTGAGTTATTTATTTCTCCCATTCCTCTGCTGAAACTTGGAAAATAATCTTTCCTATTTCATGTTAATCTATGAAATTGACACATATATAATAAATTATAGTAGAGATAGGCAAAGTCAACTTCAGTCAGAATGACTCCCAGGCCTCCTAGAATTGACCGTAAGGTAATAGAATAAGTACATGTAATTAATGAGGGGAGGTAGGTCAGCCATGGAAGCAGAGACAAGGGAGATATCCATCAGCAAGTGCTGGTAATTCTCATCTAAGCATTGACCAGGGGAAAAGGAGGCTCAGATCACACAGAATAACCTCTAACTCTTGTGGAAACAAATACAACAGACAATCCAGTCTGATGCCACTAATCCATTGAACTAGCTAATATCTTATTGATAATGTTTTTCCAGGTTGGTTTTCCAATTCAGGGAGAATATAATAGTATTCTGGTGGGAATAACAGTTGTAGTTTATAGTATAAATCAATGAATGGGCATTCTGACTCCCTGAGTATCATTCCTGAGAAACAGTTCTCTCTCTCCCTTTTTAGAACTAACCAAGTTTGAGCCTGCAATTGTCATAAAGTCACTGGGCCCAGGACCTTGGAAATTTACCAAGTTTTACCAAGTGACATATGTCACATAGTGACAGTAGAGTCCAGCCCTCTGAGAAGGGATGAAATTCTGATACCTGACAGTGATTCAGATGAATTGTTGGGAGAGGACATTAATTCACCGTTTTATTCATTTATTTAACAAACATTTATTGAAAACCAATTACATATGAAATTTTCTAAGAGACACTGGGCATAGAGCAGGAGTCTGCAAATTTTTTCTGTGGAGGACCAACGAGCAGATAATTTAGGCTGTCAGGCTATAAGATTGCTGGTCACAGGACACCTGGGTGGCTTAGTTGGTTGAGAATCTGACTCTTGATTTTGGCTCAGGTTATAGTCTCATGGTTCATGGGTTTGAGCCCCGCTTCAGGTTTCAGACTCTGCACTGACAGTATGGAGCCTGCCTGGGATTCTCTGTCTCACTCTTTCCTCGTCTCTGTCTCTGTCTTTCTCTTTCTCAAAAATAAATAAGCATTAAAAAAAAGATAGCTGGTCACAATTCAACTCTGCCATTGTAGCAACATAGCAGCACCCATGGATGGTACCTAAAAAAGTGTAGCTTATAAATTTTATTTATGAATGCTGAAATTGGAATTTCATACAATTTTCAGTTGCCATGAAATACTGTTCTTTTGATTTTTTTAAACTGTTTAAAATGTAAAAACCTTTCTTCACTGATAGGCTATACAAAACCAGAGAGCAGGCCAGGTTTGGCCTCTTGGCTTTATTTTGCCCTTGGTATATAGCAATGGATAAAACAGATATGATACTTGCCTCTTGGCACTTATACTCTTGTGGTACATTCCCTTTGATTAGGTTGCAGGAAGTTACAATATGCATGTGACAGGGGCAGAGCCATCCACTTTCTACTCATAGGGCATGACCTAACATTGGTGGGATCCCGAGCAAGAACACACATGAAGGCCCATATACCATAAGTCAAAATATTTAAAAGTTACACATGAAGTTGGCAAAGTGGTAAGTAAAATATATTCTATCATATTATCTTCTTTTAGTTTTATTGATATATAACATTGTGTAAATTTAAGATATACAGTGTGATAAGTTGATGCATCTATATATTGCAAAATGTTTACAGGCATAATTGCATAATGTTAGTTAACACATCTGTCACCTCACGTAATACCATTTTGTTGTTCTTATTATGGTGAGAACATTTAAGATCTAATCTCTTAGCAACTTTCAAATATACAAATATACCATACTATACATCAGATCCCCAGAACGTATTCTTCTTAAAACTGGAAGTTTGTATTCTTTAACCAACATCTCCTCATCTTCCTCTCCTAGAAGTCCTGATTCTAATTTAGACTTCTCATACTCTTTGGAGTTCCACACCTGAACCCTGCAGCCTGAGAAGATACAGTCCCAAGCTCTGGCTTGCATCTGGCCCTGCCTTCCCTCTCCACTCCCAGCTCCCTTCTGCATTGTGAGGGGCTTCAGGTACATTCCTATTGACATCTTAGCCTATAAGTCCAAACTCTGACCATATCCATGCAAGCATCTTCCCTGTGGCCACCCCTTGGATTTTCTTGGGTAAGAGGATGGGTTTAGGTTTTGGAAGTGGCTCAGGGACAGTGAGGTCCATGAAATATGGTCTAGAAATGGGAAGGGGTTTATGCTCCATGTGCCATATCCTATTGGGGGAGCATAGCTGAAGGAGAACCAGGGAGGAGTTCTCTTAAGTGTACAGTCCAGGAGAGGGACTTCATGGGACAATGAGAGGATGGTCCATGCTGGAGGGCCTTCAGAGGCCCTTCTCTGCTTTTGTCTCATCTATGTTAAAGGTTCTCAGTCTCCTCCCTACTTTGGACTTCTCATCCCTCTGGTCTTTCCTTTGTTTCCTGTTCGAAACACCATCCTTCTCTTCCTTTTCCTCCTGCCTAGACTTAGCTGGTCTTTTTGGAGGCATTCTGGATGTGATCCAGAATCTTTCTCTCGTACTTGTTCTAAATGCTAATTTGCATCTCTTTTTCCACAGTGTGTTGATGAGAAAAGGTAACCCTTTGCTACAAGCAAGAGAAAGGAGGAAGGAAATATCTAGAACACAATTAGATTAATATTTCGAGACATGGCCATGCTATTTGTGTTATGTTTCCAAAAGATTACCTATTCATTATCTTACAGCATTACTATGAATTAATAGTTGCTTATTTGCAAATGCTGGTAAACTGTGAAAGAATATACCAGTTGAAGGAAAATATAAAGGAGTAAAACATCTATACATTTAACAGTATAAAACACCGAGTGCTTTGAATGCATCAGGCACTAGTGTAAGCACTAATATATATTGACTTATTCAATTATTTCAACTCTATGAGATAGATAATATTAGTATCAATTTTATAGGTGAAGAAACTGAGGCACAGAAGATAGATAATTTTCCTAAGGTCACACAGCTAGAAAGTGCATAGCCAGGATTCAAACTCAGGAGACTTGGTTGCATGCTTACTTTGGTGTTAAAAGATATTAGTATGTATGTAGATGGAGAGTGGTCAAGGTTTAACTGTTCATCTTTAGAGATCGGCTTTTTAGCCATATCTGCAGAAGCAGAATTCAGTCAAATTCCTTAGTGGTCCCTCTGAGTTTTCTTAAAAACTATCCTCACAATACGGCAGTGATAACTTACCTTTTTTTCCCCATGGCTGGAGTTTGTTCAGTTAGACTATGCTCACCCTATTTCTAGAACTTTCCATTTCCATTTGCTTTCCTTTCTCTGGAGGGCTTACCCACTTTCCCTTACCACTTGTTCATAAGACTTACACGTTGTGAAGATCTTTATATTCAAAGTCAAGAAAACTGCGAGCTGCAAAAGTTTAGTTGTTCTTGTACAGTCTGCTTTTTTTTCTTTGAGATAATTCTTCCAAACTTTTTAACATAATTTAAACATATGTCATAAATAGAAACATTAAAATTTTTTTTAACATTTTACTCATTTTTGAGAGACAGTTTCAGAGTGCAAGCGGGGGATGGGCAGAGAGGGGGAGACATAAAATCTGAAGCAGGCTCCAGGCTCTGAGCTGTCAGCACAGAGCCCAACATAGGGTTTAAATGCACAAACTGTGAGTTCATGACCTGAGCCAAAGTCGGCTCAACCCACTGAGCCATCCAGGAGCCCCTAAATCAAAACATTTTTTTTTTAATTTTTTTTTAAGTTTTTTTTAATTTATTTCTAGAGAGAGAGAGAGCGTGAGCAGGGGAGGGTCAGAGAGAGAGGGAGTCACAGACTGAAACAGGCTCCAGGCTCTGAGCTGGCAGTCAGCACAGAGCCCGACGCGGGGCTCGAACCCACGAACCGTGAGATCATGACCTAAGCGAAAGTCGGACGCTTAACCGACTAAGCCACCCAGGCGCCCCTAAATCAAAACATTTTTAAAAAATAAACAATAGGTTTGCCTTATCTTTAACACATTTGGAATAGAACAACTGTTTGGAAGTTGTTTTGCTGTTGTTATTGTTGTTGTTTGTTTTCAAGTAGGCTCCATGCCCACTGTGGGGCTTGAACTCATGATCTGGGGATCAAGAGTCACATGCTCTACAGACTGAGCCAACCAGGCACCCCTGGAAGTTGTTATTTTTGAAAATATGTGAGTGTGATTATCTGAGATATCACTCTTCTTTAAGGTTTTCCATAGAAGGCATAGATCATTGAGTTTTATCAAAGTCTAGAGGATTACCCATGTGCTTTGTTTTTTAAGTAAATTATCTACCCAGGTTTCTTACCAGTTATCAGATAAATCAGATATTAAACACTGAGAGCTTATAAAAAATTTCAAAATATGCTAAAGGAATGGGATCCTACCCTACTACTTGTTATTGACTTAGAAATTGTAGACATTGGACTTCATTTAAACATGATCTCCTTATGTGCCAAATAAGCATTTTTTCATAAACAGGTTATAAAATAATTCATTTATTGAAATTTATGTGTAACTATAGGCTAATATCTCATAGAAAGTCTGCTTCTTGAACTGTAAATTATTTGCCTTAAAACATCAGTCATCACGCACAGAGTTGTGATATTGATGACACAATCATAAGTCAAGAACAGTAGGAATTTTATACTTGTCAGTGACAGATCACAAAACTTTTTTGGGTTTCACAGTATTTCAACAGCATTAATAGCATGTATGATACTACTCTCCTTTTGGATATTTTTTAAATATTCAGTTTTAAGATGCTATTGATTATAAGATGTACCATCAATTCAAAAAGAGCTTGTCAGAGAAACAAAAAGCATTTCAGCATATCAAATATGCACACATCAAATGTGTGATTATATACAGATTTTAGAAACATTACAGTGTGAAGAAATCTACATCTCAGAATTGGAGCAGTGTGGCAATTCTTACTAAAAAAAATGTAACAATAACTGAACTGGTTAAACAATCCCCTTGGCCCCATTTCTCCATTTTAATAATAATATTAATGATATAGATAGCTTCAGTTGAGAGCTTTCTATTTGCCAGACATTGTTAACACCTACCATGGATGATCATATTTAATTCTCACATGAAGTATTTTATGTGGATACCATTATTACCCTGTTTTGAAGACACAGACACTGTTTTCAGTTTTAGACATGAAACATTAGGACTAATACTTACCTTTAAAATATATACATAATGGCGAAACACCCATTTTCCAGATTTTACCCTAATTTACATCCATCAGTACCCTACCAGTAAGACATAGAAAGAGATAAGATGGGACTTTTTGATAGCTGTTTGGGGGTAGCTAATTTTGGAGAAGGAGGCAATAAGAAACAAATTTTATCACAACCTTTTGGTTAGGTTTGGTTTAGGTTCCACACAAGGATACCTTTTTACCTAGAGGTATGGATTTGTGATTTAGTCACATATGTAAGAGTGAATGTAAGGCTTACCTTTATGGGAAATAAAAGGTCTTGGTATCAGTTAGCCTTTCATTGTAAATTTTGCACTTCAGGGAAGAAAAAAGGGATGGGATTTGCCAAAGCTGGGAGACTTCTGTACTTCACTTGTATCTTAGTTTGATTTCCTCCAAAAGCAGATCCCAAGGTGAGCATCTGGGTGCAAATGTATTATTTGGGGAGAAAAACTTAGAAAATATGGTGAGGGAGTAGGGAGATGGAACAGGGGAGAGTTAATGAGCTGGCTACTATTCTGGGGAACTAAGTTTTAATCCTGCAGGGAACTTTCTAAGATACTGTTTAGACCATACCTAGAACTGGGGTTCCCGGGTGGCTTGGTAGTCAGTTGAGTGTCTGACTCTTGACTGGGCTCAGGTAATCATATCAGGGTTGTGGGATCAAGCCCTATGTCAGGCTCTGTGCTGAACATGGAGCCTGCTTAAGATTCTCTCCCTCTCTCCCTCCGCCCGTCTCCCCCACTCATGCACACTCTCTCTCTAAAATAATAATAAAAAAAGAATATACCTAGAATTGTACACTGAACAGAAGGCAGCTAGCATAATTATTTGAGATATGCTGTCCTTCATTGGTTGAAAATTGCTTGTAGCATGCTGTTGTTCCCATTTCCTGGCTAAGAATGCTCTGGTGGCCATAGAAGGCCAGAGACCCAGGAGCTTGAGGTAGGGCCCATAATCGTTGGTGTATAGGAAATAGCCATCAAAGTTGCAGGTGACATCAGGGAAGGGCTAAGGGGATATGGAGTGTCTGCCACAATATTCTTGAAATTGGAATCTAGAATTCCGTGAATCAGGGTCAGGTTGCTTTTAAGTGATTTCTTAGCAAAGAGGCTATGCTCAAGGTATTATGATACCCCTTCCAATAAAAAACATGATGGATTTGGGAACAAATCCAATGGTCTGGCTCCTGAGTCTGGGTGTGAAACCCTCTCTGTAAAATACTCACTCAGATAAATCACCTTTGTTCTGGCTCAAGCTTTCACTGAAATAGCCTCAGTCTTCATCTTTTTAGATTTGAAATTAAGGCTAGGGTGTGTGCATTCATGTCGTGATCTTCAACCAAATTTTGGACTTTACTCTGATTAAGCAGAATCTGTCATAATCGCAATCTGATGGCAAATGTTACATCTTGCTCAGCACTCTGTTATCACCTTAACCCTTTGGTTTTTCTCTTCAGGGTTAGATTATACATAAGCTACACTCCCCTTTCCTAGCTCCCAACAAGTCATCCTTGTCTTCTTTTAAAAATTCCTCAGTGAGAGTTACTATAGATGAGAGAAGAGGATAGGCACAGCAGGGCTAACCAAATGAACAGATGCCAAGCGGCCATGTAAATTCACTAGTTCTGGGATTTACTTCATCCTATCAGACTCACGGTGAGGGTTGGTGGGGAAGGGATGTGATTCAAATTCAGTCTCCACAAAATTAAAAATGGCTGTAAACCATCAAATTTTGGAGTTGCTGAAGAGTATATGAAATCTCAAACATTGAATGTTCTGTTGCCAAAGGTTTACTGTAGTATATTTGTCTGTATTGGTTCAGTGCTAGCCACCACTGTGGGATGGTGTAGAATTTGCTGATTTGTAACATTGGGTATTTTCACCATTCTGCATTATGATGTATACTTCTATGTTTGACTTTTTATCTGTGAAGTAAGAAATAGAAATAAAATGTCCACAGTAACTTTGACCTGTCTTACACGATATGAATTATTCCTTTGATTTTTTGCTTTAAAGGATAAACTTGTGAGGCTGTTTTATCTTTATTGGGTTGTTGATGATTTGTTTCTGGAATTAGAATCTGACTTTGCTTAATATCTTACCAACATAGGGCAACATCCTTTATTTATATCATAAAAGTGACTAACAGAAATGTGTTTTGATTAGTAGCTGCCCTCCAAGTCACCCCCACACAAAAATGTTTCTAGTTAGATGGGGCGCCTGGGTGGCTCAGTCAGTTAAATGACTGACTTTGACTCAGCTCATGATCTCACAGCTCTTGAGTTCGAGCCCTGCTTCAGGCTCCGTGCTGACAGGGAGCCTGCTTCAGATTCTGTGTCTCCCTTTCTCTCTACCTCTCTCCTGCTCATGAATGCTCTTTCTCTCTCTCTCTCTCTCTCAAGAATAAATAAATGTTAAAAAAAAAATTTTAGTTACAGCACACCACTCCTCCTCATTTAATCAAACTAGATGCCATGTCCCTACTTGATGTTGAAAGAATTTAATGCTGAAATTTCAGCCCGAGTTTTATTTATGAACCAGTTGCCTGTGAAATATGCATAGGCATTCAAAATCAGTAATAATGAGTTGAATACATACGTATTAGAACAATGTGTGGACGATTTCCTGACTTTCCTTGTGGTTAAGGCAGACTAGGACAGCAGCGGCTGCCATTACCATTCCACATTTCTCTTTTATTGCCCATCAAACATGTATAGATTTAATGACCTGGAGAGGGATCAGTGAAATTCTTCACAGCACTGCATGTTTATTAATGGGCCTCCTGTTCATTGTGATGTGTTAGTGTCAGGATTATGCCAGTGGTATTGCAGGAGGCAATTAAGGGTTTCTTTATTTCTGATAAAAAGGAAATTAGTCACTGATCAGCAACACAGAGTAACTCAACATCTTGGCAAATGCATGGGGGAAGGAGGAAAGCAAGGGCTGCAAAGAGGTTAGAAGGTGGGGAGATGTTGGATGAGTTTGCTCTGTTGGAGGACATTACAAGGAGGAGCAGCAACAGGGGCTGTGAAAGAGGAAAGAATGGAAAATAATGAAAGCAAAAAAGAACTGGAAGATGGATAAATGGGGATCTTTGCCACAGCTCTTATTTCCTTTGGCAAGGGGAACGTTAGATTGATTCAATGAAATGGATTTCAGTTTCATTCAAGAGAAACTCCTTGATCAACTATTTCTATCAGTCTATGGAGGTTCTTTGGGGATGTAGGAATAATTAAGACTTAATCCCTGTCCTCAAATAACAGTGACAACAATAAAAACAAACAAACAAGCTTAGAGAGGAGTTGATTGGGGGTTAGGGATGGAGGTCCACCATCTGGTTCAGGCATTTGTTAAGCATTTATTGAGGAATCATACCATGTGACTCCAGCACTATTTCCTTTCATTAAACAATTGCCTTTATTATGGGCTGAATTGTTTCTGCCCCAAATTTATGTGTTGATGTTCTAACTCCCCCAGTGTTTCAAAATTTGACTGTGTTTAGAGATAGGGTCTTTAAAGAAGTAGTTAAGATTAAATGAGGTCAGTAGGGTGGGCTTTATTCCAATACGACTGGTGTCTTTATGAGAAGACAAGATTAGGATGTGGACACACAGAGGGAAGACCTTGTAAGGACACAAGGAAAAGGTGACCTTTGCAAGCCAAGGAGAGAGGCCTCAGAAGAAATATGTTACCCTGTTGATGCCTTGATCTTGGTTTCCAGGCTCCAGAACTGTGGAAAAATAAGTGTCTGCTGTTTAAGCCACTAGTCTGTGGTACTTTGCTATGGCAGCCTTAACAAATCAATTCAAAATAGGGAGGAACAATAATCGTACTCTAAGATGAAACTGAGGTTCAGAAAGTTATATAAGGAGTCTGGATTGACAAAACTAGGATGCTTTTCAGAACTGGGATCAAAAATATCCCTAGGCATTGAAAACATAAGCATTAAGAACATGAGCATAAGAATTTCTAAAAGAATCTTGAAATTTTAATTAACAGTTAAACTTTACAGGTAAATGGTTAAAAAATGTCAATTCAAGCTAAGTCGGGATTCTTAGAAATCTATATACAGTGAGAGTGGAATGTCTTTCCTCTATTTATTCCTAAACTACAGTGTCACATTGAGATCTCAGGATTATAGTTTTAGAAAAACACGAACACATGAGAACTTGTTCCATAGAGAGTGAGTCAAAGATGATTGCAAGGACTCAGCAACATGCCATGTCAGAAATGGCCTAAAGGGCCACAGGTGTCTTTCTAAAGATAGCCATCTTCATCTGAAGAGCAAAGAGGGAATAGACATTTTGAATGAATCTGCAGGGAAGAAATAGGCCCAGCTCTAGAAGGATAGAGTTAGTTTCAAGCATGGGTAGCTGAAGCACAGTGGGGGAAAAGTCTTTAAGGCTTTTTGGGGGCATTTTGGGGCAGAATAATGTTTGCTCTCTTCACCTTTATTATAAAACATGAGTGAATTTAAAGCCTTAAATTGTGGATGCCAGGTCTTGGAAGGCAGTTCTGGATCTGCTATCCCAAGTTCCACTTGTGTTCCAGACCAACAAGGCAACTGTGAGGGGCTCACTTTGAATTTTACCTGGTTGGACCATAGGCCAAGAGCCCCCATACCTGGTGGTCTCCAGTAGGCTTTCTACTGGAGGCTTTCTACTTTCTCAGGCACAAGATGGAAAAAACTGTTCATAAAAGAGTATGGAGGCTCTGTCATTAGGTAGAATCTATGTCTTGTTTAGTAAGAAGTGCCAGAAACACAGACCTCAAGAGGGAATTGGAAATTAAAAGCTCATGCATAGGTGGATGTCCCCTCAGAAATGGTAAATGCAGAATGCCAAAATTAAGCCCTTGCTAGGAGTTGTTCCTGAGTTGAGTTTAAGTCCACAGAGTCTGGATTCTGGAGAGTTGTCTAGACTGATAAATAACCTGGTGAGGTTAAAACTGGAGACATCTTCCGTCTGATACCATTCTTTATTTTGCTTATGGCCTTTGGCAACACTAAGCATTTAGTTCGATGAAACAAAATTTGTCTGGGATAACTGCTTCAGTGTTGGACATTGCCTTTTATTCTAAATTTTCTACTGCTAGATGATAATCTCCGTGTGTCATGAATTCTGAAGTCTTTGAAAAGTGATTCAGATCAGAGGCTTGTTATTGAAATAAAATAGCTTCTTAGAATCTGTGGCAGAGACAACAGATGGCTTTCCCTTCCTTCCACAGTGGAGTGTTGCTATGTAGCCACAGGCTGCCTTTCCCAGGCCCTCTTGTATCCAGGGGGCAGGTGTTTACTCTCTCCTATGCGTGACTCAGGGGCTGTGGGGGTTAAGATGTGGACGTGCCTTCTTCACCCTTCCCAATTTGCCCCCCAGGATACACATGCACAGGGGGACCTTGGAGGCCGTGAGTTGAAGAGTTGAGGATGGCCTGGCTTTCATCAGTTTAGGCCTCTGAATGACAGTATTGAGTAGAAAGCACTGCTCTCTCCCTCCTGGTAGTCAGGAAATCCATAGTGGACACAATGAAATAAACTTAGTCATGTTAAAGCACTTGGCTTTTGGTATTTATTTATTAAAGCAGTTGGTGTTACCTTAGCAAATTTGTGCCCTGAAGTCATGATGCCCACTCTGGGAGAGATGATATGGTTAGTGATGCTGAACAAGACACAACACCTCAATCCAGGTGACGTAAGAAATCTGATGACCAGAGTAATAAGTCAGGGAGGATTCTTTTCAGAGTTTTATTTAAGAATACCAAACTTTGAACTGCAGTTCAAAAGGGAAAGAAAATTTGATTTTGGAGTTTAATTTCTTTGGGTTAAACTTGCAAGTGTACTTAATCTTGAGCTTTAAATTCTCATTGGGATGTTGATGCTAGGAAGGACTCTCTATTAAAAATTTGAGAATTACTATGTTGTTGGTGGCTTATTATTGAGTGAGTTGTAGTCTAATATTGTTTAGTCTCTTTGCAGACTGTATGAAATGCTTTACTAGACTGTATTTCTAAAAAAAGTATAGAATGAGAAATGGGAAAGACTTGATTTTCAGCTATGTGTTCTGAATACCCTTGGGATTGGTTTAATTGATGTAGGGTTTTGATCTATATCAGAAACTTCTGGGGGAAAATCTAATTGTTCGGCAGGCCTTCCCAGGAGGAGCAATAGTTAGTATCTGGGGACCATCCTTGGAAAGATAGGCACTGGACCGCCCTGATAGAAAACCATTTCCCTTCCCTCAGGATGATGGCTACACTCCCGCTCAGCTATAGGAATATTAGTTAAACGGATATGAGGAAGCTGGGAAACATAGGAGTAGGAAATGTTTTTCTATAACTCTTGGTTTCCATGGAGAGACTGTGCTTATAGAAGCAGAAGAGATTCCATGTGCTCCTATAAGCACAGTCCTGGCCCATTAACTGCTCCTTGAATGGTGGTACACTTGGGAAAATAACTAAGCATGTGTGGCTTAGTCTCCATACTTCTTCCTCTTAGGAGAAGCCAGGAGATCGGGAGGCCCCTGTATTCCTCAATGGACAGATAGGCAACCCCAGTTCCCCACCAGCCCACCACTCCTGGGGAAGTGTGCCAAGTCTAAACTGCTGGTTAGCAGGCTGGTGAGCCTTTATTTTTGGTCCAAGCCACGTCTTCCAAGTTCCTTCTTTTGGTATTAAAGGCAATATTTAGACTCTTCTGCCTTTTTTTTTTTTTTTTTTTACTTCTGAAATTATTCAATTTGAGAATCATGGGCAGGGAAGAGACATTCTAATTTTGGAGATCCCTCAGAGATTCCAGCAGGTACCTAGAAATAAGGCCCAATGTGAAACTGTTCTGTTATTGTACTATAAATACCAATGATTAACTTATTGAAGTGTATGACTTTTCCTTTGGGTCAAGAGAGACATCAGATCTGAAAATCTCTGTGATTTTATAAATTTCTTCTTTAATTTTAATGGATTTCGAGAAAATGTTAATTATGTAGAGTCAGCAATTTGTCATTATCCTCAACAAGGCAAGACTATGACTTTAGAAGCTTTGAGTGGTGTACGACTTTGATGCTCTGCCCTCTCCCCACTTTTATGTGCTAAAATTGAGGGGAAAAAAAAGCCGACACACAGTATTTGAATGATAGAGAAATAGTAATAGCAAACTCATATAGCATTTATTGTGTATCTGATACTTTAAGTGTTCTTCATAAATTAATTTACTCACTTCTTATTGCAAACCTATTACCTAGGTACTATTTTATAGTTCATGGGAGACTTGGGATGCAATCCTGGATGGATTGACTTCAGAAGCTTGCTATGCTGCTGCTGCTAACAATAACAATAATAATAATAATGTAAGGGTGTTCAACAAAGTTATGTTTTTCCCTCCATTATAAATCTGTTGGTTCTTATTTTGAAATATATAATTCACATATTGAATTCTTAAAAATCTCTCCCCTCTCCCCTTCCTTCTCCCTTCCTTTCTCAGCTTTGGTGCTCTTGTTCTTGGACTTTAAACATATTCTTACTTTAGCTATTGGATAGTCTAACAGTGGCCCTGAGTGAATACTTGAGTTACCTGCACTGGGCATAAATATAATAAAATGCAATAGGAGGGTCTATTGGGTAGAAAAGAATACACTTCATTCTTTGCCTCCAAAGCCAAAAGAGAAGCAAGTGACTTGTGAATCTCTTGACTTCTTTCATGGCACTTTGAATTTACATAATTTTTTTTTAAACCAGCCTGAGAGGTCTCTTACCTTCTAAGCCATTCACCAAGCTGCCTTCCTTTCAACATAATGAGCCATAATTACTCAATGATCTTTCAAAGGGCAAGTATCTCTGGGACCTAAGATCTCCTTTACAAAGTCTTTCTCAGGTTTGATTTGCTAATACCCTTAGTTAAAATGCAGTTATTCCTTTTGGAGATCAAAACTCCTGCAACTACAGTGGGTTTTTAAATAATGGGCTAAAAATGTTATACTTATAAAGGTTATCTGCAATCTATTAGGGAACACTCTTCTCTATTTTATATCTACATAATCTATTGTTCTATCCATGAAGGTAGAAACAGAACAGTGCCTGACCTCAGGCAGACAGGAAAAAATTTGTTGAATGACAAAATCCCTGGGGCAAAACTCTCCTAAGTTTTTATTTAATTTGTGTTGTACCTACAGCACAGTCCTTCTTTGGTGTGTCAAGAATTTATTGAGTTGTAATTAGACTATCTGAGGGGAAACTGCATTCTACGATGGCTGGGACCACTTGTGGATTACCCAACAGCTAGAGTAAACTGTGCTTAAAGTATCAGTCAAGTGGGGGGAGGGGAGAGACAGAGATAGGGAGAGATGGAGAGGGAAAGAGAGAGGTGAGGAGGAGAGATTTATAGGATTTGATATGTGCTATTTTGGAATATGAGCCTTCTTTCACATGGTGGACATGGATGAGGGGCTTGATATTATCTGGAGTCAGGGGTCCTCCAAGAAGGGGTCTCAGTCTTCTCACGGGAGATTTTTCAATCCTTTGGTCACCCTAAGCCCCATGATTCCTACTTACATTCCTTTTTTCTTTCCTCCAGTGCTATTAAATTATTATATTTAATTATCATTATTTCAAGGGTCCTATCTATTTTCAGATTCCAAATATTGTACACATTCATGACACTAAGGTCTTTATCATATAGTCTCACCTTCCAATCTGTTGGGTGGCAAGCAGCCCTCGCATTAACATTTAGAATACCCTCGCTAACACAATGACCCAGCCGTTTGCCATACAAATGTAATCAAATCTATTAACGCCTTTATAGATCAAGTTTATTTCTTCTTTATGGAAAGTAGTTGAGGAGAAATGGTACAGAGGAACAAAGGGATTGGCATCTAGTGGGCATAGATGAAGGAGTTTTCCCCTTCCAATTGCTGCACAAATCACGGGGGACATTTTGTTTTGTTTTGTTTAGCAATAAACTCTTGAGCTGAAACTTGGGCTGAATGTAATTTTCTTTCAGGTGAGATAAGGATGAGTAGGGAAATTAGTTGTTTGGGAAGAAAGACATATAAAAGAAAAGAAATTCTTACAATTTCTGGCTGGAATCTCATGGGACTCTCTGCTCTAATAATTGCTATTAAGGTCCACTGTCTTGTCTAAGATAATTCTGAAATTAGAGAGAAAGTTTCCTTATTTGCACTTCCACATGTGGAGGGGCATTTTGTACATCATGAGCTCACATTGATCTAAGTTTGTTCTGACATTTACATAATGAGTGAGTGGAAAAAGTTTTAAGCATCCACACAGAAGAAGGGAAGATGGGTGACGGAATCCATTGAATATGATTCAGAAGTTACAATTCTGTGTATAAATTTGTTGGCTTTCTATGACATAGCAGCATATGTCCACTAGAGGTCAGTAAAAGGCAAGTCGATGAGAAATTTTTCCAGCAGGGCGCTTCCCCCCACACCCAGGTGGGTTTCTCACTTTTAACACTCACATTTTGAAAGACTTTCTTTCAAAGAGGACTAAAAAATGGTATTCAAGATTTCCTGGGAGAGGGGAGCAAAATAAAGAACTTCATCTCTAAAAGAAGTGAAACGATGAAAAAAAAAAGGCTTGAAGAAGTTACACACCAGAAAATCTTTCTTTTGCCATTGTTTTCTAAGAGTGAGCAGGAATATTTACCTTCACTGATCTTTTGGATGTGGTTTTAACTACAGGTGTAATAAAGCCTATTGCACACCTTCACTGTTCTCCTACAGTGTTGGAAGGCAACTCTCTGTCCCAAAGGCACGTATTCCTAAACTGGATGGCATGTAGATGCCTTTTTTGTGTGCTAGTGTGCAAGTTTCTTGATGATGGGAATCTGATCTTAGGCATTTAAAAATCCTCAGTATTTGGACATTGCTTGACTAGAACATTGTAAGTCATCAAAAAACGTTTGTGGAACATGTGTGAACCATGCATAATGTTTTCATTATTATTATTTACAAAGCACAGTAGTGTTTGTATATCTATGTGTGTTGTGTGTCCTTTGCATTCTTTAGAGGATTTTAAGTGGATAAACATCCATATATTATCTTTCTTGTCATAAAGTTACTCAAAATGATAATGCCTCAATTTTATCTCCTTGCTTTTAACATTCTGGTCAAATTCAGAACTAATGCCTTCAGAGGTAAAATGCAGGAGAAGAAAAGATCACTGTCACTTTAAACACAACCAGTTTTCTTGCATAAAGTCAGGAAGAATTTCAGAGTTTTTCAAATTGATGGGTGTTAGTCTGGCAAGCAGTGAATTCTGGCCCTCAATTCTCAAGTTGTCAGACTATTTCACAGACCTGCTGCATGATGGAAGACTATTGAATATTACTCAGACACTGACCATTATGTTATTTTCTTCTGGCAAGCTTTAAGCACTTCCCCTTTAAGATGGGCTTCTGTTTCCCCTGCTTTGTGTGTTTAGAAGTCCTATAGAGGAAGCAGGTACCCAATCTGAAATCTAGAGCACTCTCAGCTTTGGCATCCTCGTCTTTCATGGTAGGTGGCTCAATGTGGTGCCTTTGAACACACAGCCCCAGTGGGAGCCCTATTATCTGCTAAATATTTCTGGAAATGTTTATTCAGAACACGGAGCACAGCAGGCAGCCCCCTACTCCTACATTGACAGCTAAGCCTTTGAAGGCAAAAGCATAGACCTCCTGAGCGCCTCCACTTGGCCCCTGCTGTTGACATTTTCAAGTTAACATATAAAATGATTCCATTGAAATAATATTTTTGAAGATCTTACTGCCCATACTTTATCAAGGTTCACAAATTAGCTCCAAGATGACATTTGACTTAGGTAGAGAGTATGAGTTTTAAAATGAATATCTGATAAACTATATTCAAATGAATCCCATGACGACACCCAGAGCATGTTGTTATGCCTCCCAGTATTCACTGGAGGCTGTTTTTTTTTTTAATTTTCTGGTGTTATTTCCGGACACATGGTCCTAATTCATTAGAGCTAGTTGACCCCTTAGAGACCTTCTAGTAAAATAATATCTTCATTTTAGAGGTAAAGAAACCAAGGCCCTTGGAAGATATCTGAAATAACTCCAGAAATGAGACGTTCAAACTTTTTTGGGCAAGGTTCTCCTCAACAGTTTATTAACTCAGTCTGTGTATGGTAATTGAGAATGGTATTGATAGTGTCTGATTATATCACAAAATGACACCATCTCAGGACCATAGCGGCTAATGGGACAGGCATGATGGGTAGAGTTAAATACATCCTTTCTGATAAACCATTCTCCTTTCTCTCCTTAGTTTTCTCCTCTCTTGTCCTGAAAGGAGCTGAATGAGGGAAAAGAAGTGTCCTATGTATAAAAAGAAAAAAGAAAATCTGATTCCAGGGTTCAGGTAAGTGGGGAGGAGTGGCAGAAGGAGTAAAGATGGGCTCCTAGACATTGTCGCCTTTAAAGCTTCTCCCAAGAAGTATATACAAAGTAGTGGTAGGCTGGCGAAGTCCAGCAAAAGAGCAATAGTGGAAAAGAGGTTGTTTTAATTTCGGTGGAGAGATCTAACCAAGAATACAAGGCACTGTCTCAGTGCCAAATGTAATACACTTTCTGCTCATTTCAACTCACAAAATACTTCCTATGTATTTTAGGCATTGGATATACATCAGTAAACAAAACAGTCCCTGTTCATATGGAATTTACAATCTTTTGGGAGGAGATAGACAATGAACAAATAAGAGATGAGAAGTGCTAACCAAGAAATTGTAAGCAGGACAAGAGAGATGAAGAGTAATGGCAGGGGTACGGTGACACTTTATAATGGATGGTTGTCTTGGGTATTACGATTGGGACTTCAAAAGGTGCCCAAGCAGCTGCAACATTGTTTAGGCTTTCCTCCGGAGATCAGTCTGTCCTGGAAGATAGGAAATTGGAATCTCTGTCACTCATATGGCTCATTTGATCAGCCTGTACCAGCCAAGATCCCATCCCTTAGCCTCCAGGGCCTGCCTCCTGGCTGCTCCTGTCCCACCCTGAAATGAACACGTGTGGTTCCTGCTATAGCTCATGTCTCCGGTTCATGTCATTGGCCTACTTTTGCTCTTTGTTTGTGAGCCAAACTGATTTTAACTGCTAGTCAACCCATTTCTGGAAAATGAGGCTCAAAGGTATTTGAATTGGGCTGAGAATCTGGTTGAGAACCTGGAACAACAACGACTATGGGAACTAAATCCATGGCTATTCTGGCCATGTTACTCAACAGGTGTTTTTGAGATGGAGAGCCAGATGGGTGAAGGCTTCCTTTGTGTTTGTGTTTTCTAAGAGCAATCTCAGAGCTAGAGAATTTGTGAGGGAAATTAACCATACACTATTATTATTATTTTTTTTTAATTTTGGCACATCTTCACAGAGTTATGTAAAGAGATTGTGGTTGAAATTGGCTTTTGATGTAAATCAAACAGGCAGCTCTTAAAGATTCTGAAATGACCTGCTACTTTCCCCCAAAGACTCTCCTATAAGATATTGAGTTATATTTCATTTAGTAGATCTCTTTATTCAGTAAGCATTTAGTCAACACATAGCTTACTATAGCTACTGTTTGGAGAGGGCTTTGTCCCTTGCTAAAAAGCAGGATACCCTGAAAGGTGTGAGACATTAATGGTTACCAGTTGTTTATACATTATTCTGACTAAGTTTCAGACTTTTGTCTGTGATGGTGTTTGGTGAGGGGGGGGCAGGGTATAGAGAGTTGAAGAGAACTTGATTTCACAGAACAAGAGAAGATACAATGAGGAGACCCCCCCCGGGAATGGATAACAGGAGACAAATTCCCAATTTTGGTGAAGGCTATGCTATTCTTTTCATTCTGTTCTTCTGATATTCACTGTCTTAGTATTTTAACTCATGCCTCTGTACAAGAATAATCTTTAAAATACCTGACATGGTGCTGAAACCAACCAATCAGAACACACACTGTGGACACCCACTACTATGGAATCAGAGGGGACTTCTTGGTTATGAAATAAGATGAGAGGGGGAAACAAGAAGTGACTCACTAATAAACAAATATGACTGAAGCAAATATAGTGACCTCAACAATGGGGTAAACCCTCCCTGGTCTTAGTTCTGAGGTAAGCTGTTCTGGCTACTTTTGTGCTTTCATGGCAGTTTCCTTTCTCTTATGTCATGCTTACTTTTTGTAGACTTGTGACCATCTTGTAAATAATGTAGAGGTTGTTTAACAATTTTTCTGCTGGCATGCTTAGTATAGGCGAGTGACTCTTACTTATAATAGAATTTTCAATCTCAAGGATCTTTAAAAACTTATTGCATTTATGTAGTATTGTATTTAATTTGCACTAAAAAGTTAAGATGTCTTTCCAATATCGAAGTGGATGCTCAATTAATATTTGTTGGATGAAAATTTATGAAAGAAAGCAAGCAAGAAAGCTAGCAAACAGGGCTCAGATAGATCATGTCCTCCATAAAGTATTCCTGACTGCCTAAACTGGATGTGATTTCTCCTTCCTCTGATTTTCCACTGGCCTTCTTGTTTGTATTTATTGCCCCATACAATTTGTTTTCTCATAAGTACAATGCCATTTTCTCAAATCAATTACAAGATTGCAGGGTGTTTTATACTTTTTCCTACCACCCACTCTCTTGGTGATAAAAAGTTGAATTGAGAAGAAGGAAAGGGAGAGACAGGGAGACCTGGTGGTGTGAATTGATAATGGGTTCAGCTAATGTGGTAACAGTAGGAATGAAAGAGAAGGAGAGATAAAAGAAGCATCATAATAGAATCACTCAGACTTCGTAATTGGGTATGGGAAGATGGGGAGAAGGAAGAGTCATAGCTAACTTCTGATTTTGAGTGTTAACATTCTCGGACCTAATCTCTTTCCCAAGCTATGTTGTGAAGCCAGTGCTATCTTACTCGTGGAATATGAGCTGATATAGAGGGTTTAGCTATTGCTTTTCAACCTGGAATAGGTTTACAGTTCAGCCAAGGTCACGCAGCTAGTAAATGGCAGAACAGGGATTATGAACTCAGGGAGTCTGGCTCCACGGCATGCTCTCTGGCTACTGTGCTGGGCAGCCTCTTATATTAAATGAGATAAGGTTATATCCTTGAAAACTGCATACGAATATTACTTCAAGTGAACATTATGGGAAGTTCGTATCATTGGAACTGAAACTCAAAGCATTAGGAGCAGTCAGTGGCAGACCAAAGAGGAAAAATAGAGAGATTCCAAAGGGTAGGTGATTCCACAAAGGCAAAATGAGTAACCTAAATTGTGGAAGCGGGAATGAGAATGTGCCTTTCAACACCTTTCAACAACCTGTTCAAACTCTTTCCCAGTCATCTCGGTGAAGATGGAAACCCGGGGAGAGCATTTACTCTTAGCAATTTGACCCCAACATTTCTAAACACTTTGGATTTGAGAGAGGGGGAGAGTGATTTGAGGTTTGTACTCAAATATCTCTTCCACCTGCCACATATACACAAAATATTTTCTGGCTAATCAGTTTAGAATAATGGTTATTCCAGAGCCTGCTAAAGCAAAGCCACCCTATCCTTGGAATTGTTTCTAAATGTAAAGTAGGAAGTGATCTTTTGTTTGAGCTGCAGAATATAAGAGCCAAGAGTCTAAGATTCAGCACTCAAAATGCAAGTGATATCCTCAGAGAGTATCACAGCATAAATAGAATTCCTAAATGCAGAGGGCAAGGATTCTGCATGGCACACATACACATAAGAACCAACAGGGTAGCAGTTGGGAATCAATTTTGTTAAATGCAAAGACAATAGGGAGCAAGCACTACATTGTTGCAGAGGCATCCTTAATTAAACAATTCAAATATGCATTTAATTCCTGCTTAAATGAGGAGCAGAGAGAAGGCAAGTGGACAGCGCTTGACGAAGACTCTGAAAAGCCTTGGAAAGTACAGGGTGTTAAAGGAGCCTGAACAAAGCCAATCTGGTAAGAGCACAGGGCACAGGAATAGGACAGAGTGGGGTCAGCTAGAAAGGTGAGCAAGGTCAGTTCATGAAGGGACTTTTAAGCCATGGGAAGCCACCTAAACATGAAGACAAAATTGCATCTTAAGTTTAGTGCTGGAGAGGGATAAAGAATTGTTCAGGATGATGAAATTAAGAGGTTGTTATAATGATCTCTGCAGGAGACACTGATGACAATGATGGTTAACACTTGGGGTGCCTGGTTGGCTCAGTGGGTAGAGCACGTGACTCTTGATCTCAGGGTTGTAAATTCAAGTTCCACCATGGTATAGAAATTACTTAAAAGTAAAATCATTAAAATTTTTTTTTATTTTAGAGAGAAAGAGAAAGAGAGAGAAACAAAATCTCAAGCAGTCTCCATGCTCATCTCGAGTCTGAGGTGGGGCTCAATCCCATGACCCTGGGATCATGACCTGAGCTGAAATCAAGAGTTGGATGCTCATCAGAATAAGCCCACTCAGGCGCCCCAAAATAAAATCTTAAAAAAAAAGATAGCTAACACTTAACTAGCACTTAACATGTGATAGTCACTCTTCTAACTACTTTGTATATAGTATATGTACATTTATGTATAATAACTCATTTAATGCTGTGATGATATGGTAGATGCTATTTTTATCCCCCATATTACAGATGACAAAACTGAGGGATAGAGTGGTTATGAAATATGCCAATGTCACACAGTTATTGTTGTTATGGTATAACTGAGATTTGAACTCAGGCAATCTTTTTAATTACTATAATAGACTGTCTGACTAAGATGGTCTTATTAGAGATGAAAGCAAGTAAACAGAGTCAAAAAATAATAAGATTCAGGACTTGATGATTCACTGGGGCAGTGGAAATAAGGACCATAGGTTTGAATATACGGAAATCTAAGGGCCATTGGGTCATTCCAAGGACAGTTGACAATTGTACAAAGGACCAGAAGTTCTGGAGAAAGATCTGGGTTGGAGCTGCCAGAGTGGGAGAAATTCAGCAGGAAGTGTGTAGTGAGGAATGGAGAAAGATAAGGGCCTAGGAAGTGGTCTCGAGTTCTCTCACATTCAAGGGTGGGTAGAGGGATAGGAAGCTTCCAGGAACCTGGGAAGGAGTAGCCAGAGAAACAAAGGCAATGAGGATATTGGATGTTACAGAACATGAGGTAAATGAGTTTCAGGAGGGAAAGATGGCCGTATAAGGAAGGTGATAAAGATTTAGCATTAATGGAGTCAGAGCCAGACACCACTAGTTTAAACAATATCTTGAAGGGGTTTGGCAAAGACAGAAGGAAGAGACTTGAGAGATGACTGTTCTTTTATGAATATAATTTTTATTGTCAAATTGGCTTATATATAACACCCAGTGCTCATCCCAACAAGTGCCCTCCTCAATGCCCATCACCCATTTCCCCCTCACCCCCACCCCACCCCATCCACCTTCAGTTTGTTCTCTGTATTTAAGAGTCTCTTGTGGTTTGCCTCCCTCCCTCTCTGTTTGTAACTATTTTTTCCCCTTCCCTTCCCCCATAGCCTTCTGTTAAGTTTCTCAAGATCCACAAATGAGTGAAAGCGTATGATATCTGTCCCTCTCTGCCTGACTTATTTTCTCAGTATAATACCCTCTAGTTCCATCCATGTCGCTCCAAATGGCATGATTTCATTCTTTCTCATTACCAAGTAGTATTCCATTGTATATATAAACTGCAGAGAGATGATTGTATATATAAATATATAAATATTGGTGTTATTATCATGTATAAATGCTGACAGGGCAAGGAGTCAGATTGGAGTTGTGGTCAGTAGAGGGAGGAATAAACAGTGTAGCTTCTTCCAGATGTATTAGTGAGAATAAAGCTTAACTGGTTCAACAAAGAGACCCTAAAATACAGCAGCTTAAACAAAATAGCCCTTTATTTCATGCCCACATAACATCCTTGGGAAGCTAGTTGGCTTGACATTTCTGCTGTCCCCTGACATTCAGGGACCTAAGATTCTTCAATCCTGTGTTTTCTTCCTCCCCTAGGTCATTGTTTTGTGGGTAGTGGGTGTCTGCTTCGTCATTTGTTTCCAAAGGAAAGGGCAACTGCATGGATGAGGTATTCCTGCTAACTTCAGACACTGGCCAAGAAATGGATGTCACTTCTGCCAATTATGTCATGTAGCCACACCTACCTGAAAGGGAGGTCGGCAAATGTCTATCTAGGAAGCCACGTGGTTTTGCTAAATTTTATTTCTGTGTAAGAAGGAGAGAAGGATTTTCGGACCGTTTACAGTCTTCTCACAAAAGAGGAAAGGTTCAAGTATAAGTTAAGAAATATATATTCTCCAGAATCAAATATCTTTTTAACTCAAATGCTTTTCAGGAGTTAGGGGAAAAGCAATCTGATTGAGCTTATTCAAAATGAGCTTCTGAGAAGTAGTTGAATTGATAAGGAGAGTACTAAAGAGAATATTGTGACTTTTAATTTAGGAAACAGAAGTATCCCGGGGCACCCGACTGGCTCAGTTGGTTAAGTGTCCGATTTTGGCTCAGGTCATGATCTTGCCATTCGTGAGTTTGAGCCTGGAGTGAGGCTCTGTACTGACAGCTCAGAGTCTGGAGCCTGCTTCGGATTCTGTGTCTCCCTCTCTCTCTGCCCCTCCCTGACCTCATTTTGTCTCTCAAAAACTGAATAAATGTTTAAAAAAAAAACCAACAGAAGTATCCCAAGAACATTTGCCTAATAAGAAGAAACTTTAAGCCAGGTGGAGCTTTAAAAAAGAATCAGCTGTTAGATAAGACACATATTTTGGGAAAATAAACTTTCTCTGAACACCTCAAATATAATACCAGGTATGTGCTGCTGTTAACCACCTTTTCCATCTATATATTGAAAACTGGCTTCTGTCCTCAGGCCTCACTGAAGTTGACTCCTATAGGTCATTTGTCACTCACATATTTGACAGTGGGAATACAGCAAAGGCAGATGAAGGTAAGAATATTTCTTTTTAAAAATACAAATATGTTTTGATCACTGTACAAATGAGCTTTTCCACTATGAGCTTCCCTTCTGATTTCATTATGGTAAATTGTAACATTATTATTTCTAACTGGAGGTCATTTATCTGATATCCTCAGCTACCCAAAACAAAACAGAGAAATTATGTGGGAAAATATCTGAACATTGAAATAAATGTTACAAAATTCATGCATTAAAACTCATGTACTTTTATTTGGGAGAATTTCTCAGACTTTCCATTCACTCCTATTTCACACACGGTTTGCACAGGCTGGATTATCTGGAGTAGAGCCGCAAATGAGATAGGAAGCAAGCTAGGGCCGGTGTACTGACAGTGTAGGCAATTGATGAGAATAAGTCAGTGAGGAAAAGCAATGTAAAAATAGGTGCAATGCAACATGAATGAGACTCTTGTGTGTTTCGTGTTTGAGATTCAGCTCCATATCCTTTAATAATTTTTGAGGTCATCATCAATATAAGTATCAGAATAAGAATTCATGATCATAATCGTTCTGGAGTAGTGTAACTGTAAGGTTGTTTAAAAATGGAAGTAAGTTTTAAAACACCTTAAAAGGGTAAAAATTAATAACAAGTTTCTCTCCCACTCAGAATGAATTTTTATCAAAAGACTCATAAGATGAGCAATTATATGTTTTATGTCCAGGAAACAGTTAAGGGAGGAAAAAATATTTTTTTCTCTTTCCTGAATGGGACAAATTTCTCAAACAGATAAAAATTGTCCATCACACTTATATTTCCTTTCCTTGCTGAAATTGAATATTTTTGACCTTGAAGGGATTACAGATTCTATGCCCTCATTCTGCACTAAGCCCCCAACCATAGCATACCAATACCTCCCCTCCATACCACCTCCCACCTCCCCAAGGGCCTCCCTTGGCCTTTGGGTGCCCCAGTGTTTAGAACACGGCCTGGCACCTGATGCATTCAGTATGGCTAAATGAATGAATGAAAGAATAGATGGATGAATGAAAAAAAAGTTCTCAGTGCCTCTAATTGTCTTCATATTTTCTCCAGAATTACAACTCTTTAATGCATGTGCTTTCCAGGAGTTAGGAGGAAGGCAATCTGATTGAATTAATGCAATATGAATATGTTCATGATTGAAAGCCCATTAACCTTTTGTGAAACATTTGCAACACTAAGGAGAGTGCTTGATAATCCAAACGAATACCTAATTCATAGAATTCAAGGCAAAGGGTGTGAGACAACAAACAAACAGGCAGGTTTAGTAATGATATCAGGCAGAAGAGAGCTGATTAGGGCAGATTGGCTTTACCTGGGAATCTGTTCCCAGAGTGAGAGTCACTAAAGCTGCTTCTACCTTTATAACTCCTTTTTACCCTCTCTTCCAAACCAGTAGGTTCTCTATGAGCACATAAATGTTTTCTGGACTGCTTTTATGTTCCAGTAAAATAGAGCATAGGACGAGAGTGATGACAGCCATTTGTATGAATGGGCCATTGCTAAGTCAGGGACTGTTTGCAGGGGAGATAGATTTAGGTCTTTGTGGCAGAGGATGTTAGTTTTGGCAGAGCAATTCAAGTTCAAATGTAGAAACTTGAATGGTGTGTGTAGGGATGCTTTACACATCTAAGATCAGTTTCTAGATGACCCCCATGAATTTAAGATTAGGTTATGTCTGGATTGGAGTGAGTGAGTGAGTGTGTGTGTGTTTGTGTGTGTGTGTGTGTGTATGTGTAAAGAGGGAGGCTGGAAAAGATGAAGTTTGGAGTGAGCAAGAAGGGGCAAACAAGTTTGGTCATAGATCATCCTCTGTCTCTGGAGAAGGAGTCAGCTCTCTTTTCCTTCCTTCCTCCCTCCTTCACTCCCTTTCCCCACCCTGCTCCCTCTCTGCCTCCACTGGTCCTGTCCTTCATGTAACAATATGCATTGATCACCTTCTGTATGCCTGGCCTCTTTCCTACATTTTTGTTACATTTGGATATAAATTATGTTCTGATACTACAGCAGATTTTAAGTCGCTAAGACCGCAGTTTTGCTTGATTTTCTGTAATTAACCAATCCCCAGTGGTTGGTGGTTGTTTTTGCAATCCTAGATGTTTGACGGTTAATCCCTTAATAATAATGAAGCAGGCAGTTCTCCGTTCTTTTGTGCCTTATCAATTCCTTCTACTCAGGGCATCAGAGCAATGAAATCTTTGGTGAAAATTCTTCTCAGTAGATTTCCCAATGAGAAGAGTAAATTGAGATGATGTGACTCTGCAGTGCCAAAGTAGGATGTGAACAAAAATTTGACTAATTACTCACCAATTTATATGTATTTCTTTAATTTTCTTCCATATCCTAAGATTGAGTTTGGAGCTCAGGTTGATGTTTGTTTGTTTTTTGTTGTTTGTTTGTTTTGATATATCTCTTTCAATTCTGGATTACTATTTATTTATATGTTTATTTGTTTATTTTGAGAGAAAGAGTGTGCGCATGAGTGCATGTGAGTTGGGGAGGAGCAGAGAGAGAGAGTGAGAGAGAGAATCACAAGCAGACTCTGTGCCGTCAGTGCAGAGCCCCACATGAGCTCAATCTCACACACCATGAGATCATTACCTGAGCTGAAATCAAGAGTCAGATGCTTAACCAGCTGAGCCACCCAGGCGCCCCTGGAGTACCTTTTAGATTATAATAATGACTAACATTTCTTAAGCCAGGCATTGCACAAAGTACTTCACAATAAACCTGAAGTGAAGTGAGATAGGTGCTGTTATTTATCAACACTTTACTGATGCAAAGACAAAGTTGAGAAGGGTCAGGTCATTTGCTCAGGCTCATACAGGTAGAAGGTAAGGAAACTTATTTTAGAAGCCCAGGGCCCCACCCTCTGCCACACAATACATCTTTTCTGTGATTCTAAGAATACAGACAGTTGAGCATAAGACATTTAGGATAAGAGTAAAATCTATGACTATGTATATCTCATTGACCATAATGTGTACATTTTTAAAGATTCTGTTAAATTTTTTTGGAGATGGATAAAATTGGTAAAAGGGCTAAAATCCATTCTGCCTTAAACTGAGATTTTTCTCCTATACCAGGAAGAAGAGACTGGTAAGAACTGTCCTGGTATTTTCTTCTCTTTTTCTATTGCTATTCTGAGCAAGAGCGAGATGGGTTTCTGACCTCTTTTTCTTGCTTTCTACTTAAATAGTATCCTCTGACAGCCACATAGAGATTAGTCAGTGTAAGAAAAATCAAAGCTATTTCCTATTTGAAAAGGTTACTGAGGTAAATTATTTTTTCCCTTCTGGAGATCTTTTAAACTAACTACACACACACACACACACACACACACACGGACACACACAGACACACACACACACACGTTCATTTCAGAAGAATTAGAATCCTCTAGAGAAGTTTAAGGCCAGAATAGATTCTCTTACCTGCCTAAATGTAGAAAGTAAAGCAGATAATTTTTGCTCTTTTATAACTCTGATATTTTTCATCTGTAGAACTTACTGACCAGTTCTATGGACAGTGCATAAAATCACAATAAAAGACTTTAGTTTCTGTACTAAGACCTTTGATAATATGGTAGAGCAATGACCTTAGTCATGCCTTACACTTTTGAAAAACAAAAGTTAACGTTTGCTGGGTTAAGGCTGCACATTTTAAGAACCATATAAAACCATGTTCCCTTTATGGTTCATGCTATTTCTTTGGGAATAAGTTAAGACTTTGTAGAAAATGGTTAACAATTTGAAGTGACTGGGAAAATAGGGAGCATTGTCCTTACTACAGACCTAATGATACAAATTGCCCCAAATAGTCTGATTTCTTTTTAAGTAGTATAACGGCACCTGGTTGGCTCAGTCACTCATGCAGTTGAGGGTCTGACTCTTAATGTTGGCTCAGGTCATGATCTCACAGTTTGTGGGATTGAGCTCCATGTCAGGCTCTGTGCTGGCAGTACAGAGCCTGTTTGGGATTCTCTCTCTCCCTCTCTCTCTGCCCCTCCCTGCCCTGCTCACATGTGCACTCTCTCTCAAAAATAAATAAGCATTAAAAAAAAGTAGCATAGATGATCCACTAAGTTTCTCCCACCAGTTTTTCTTTGTTATTATGGTAGGTGAGAATAATGGTCCCCCAGAGAAGTCCATGTCTCCATCGCCAGAACTGTGAATATGGGTTTATGTGGGAAAGAGGATTTTGCTGATGTGATTAAGTTAAGGGTCTTGAGACAGGGAGATTATCCTGGATTATCTAAGGGGGCCTATGTGATCCCAATGGCCTTTGTACATGAAGAGGGAAGCAGGAGAGTGGGGGTTAGAGTTGGACAGTGGAATATTGCACTTGGACATTGCAGACTGCAGACTTCCAGACATCACCCTGGAAGAGGGCCCTTGCCTGACTACGCTGGCACATTGATCTTCCACTTCCGGCCTCCAGAATGTGAGAAATAAATTTCTGTTGTTTATAAGCTAACTAGTATATGGTATTTTTGAAAATTTTATTTATTTATTGGGAAATCATGAGTGGGGGAGGTGACAGAGAGAGGGAGAGAGAGAATCCTCAGCAGACTCTGTGCTATCAGTCTGGAGCCAGTGCAGAGCTCAATCTTACGACCGTAAGATCATGATCTGAGCTGAAATCAAGAGTCAGACACTTAAAACTGACTGAGCCACCTAGACGCCCCATGTGGTATTTTGTTATAGCAATCCAAATGGACTAAGAAATTCATTAAGACCCATTTTAGACTTCTGACCTTAGAACTGTAAGATAATAGTTGTTTTAAGCTACTAAATTTGTGGTAATTTGTTATAAAAGCAATAGGAAATTAGCACTTGCCATGGATTGTAACATAGGTTATGGAACAGACATTAAAGCTATAAATGGAATCAGAATGGGAGAAAGGTGCCAGGAAGTAATCCAATGTGTGTGAATGATCTTGTTGCTGCGAAATCAGAAATAATGTCAATTTGGGAATACTGTGCTTGTTACTCTCGTATTTGTACATCTACCTCTGCATGAAAAGTCTGGGGTTGGTAAACCACCTGGACGGGTGGTTTATAACTGTGTCATAAGCAAATACTGAAAGACTTTCAGGTGGGTAAGGGAAAGGGAAGAAACCATGTTGTAAGTTTTTATCTAGGAGGATCAAAGTTAGAATCAGTCATGTGCAGGATCTAAGTTTCTAAATATAAGTGTCCTGAGACCTCTAACTACATAGCAATACTAAGTGTGAAAATTTAAAAGTAATGAGTTCTTTGTTATCCAAGATAGCTTTCATCAGACCTTTGTGTTTCTGCATACACCTTGTGAGATAATATAAAATATTTCTGTTGGTCTTTGCCCCAGTTCCTGGACAGAGATTTTAAAAAGTCTTGTAATATCTATCTATCTATGTGTCTATCTGTCTGTCTGTCTATCTATCTATCTATCTATCTATCTATCTATCTATCTATCTATCTATTTAGAGAAAAAGAGAGGCAGAGAGAGAGGAAGAAAGAGAGAGAATCCCGAGCAGGCTCCACACTGCCGGGCTCCACACTACCAATGTGGGGCTCAAACTAATGAACCGTGAGATCATGACCTGCCCCACGTCTTGTAATTTTCTTAATAAAAAGCATGAGGAGCATTTTTTTTCTTCTAATATTTGGTCTCTGACCCCAGTTCCTAAATCCTTTGGAATTTCCTGAGTGATAGCAGTGTCTTTGTTCTAATGAGGTATCTCTGGGTGGGCTGGGATGGAAGCTGGTCACCAGGAAGATCAGGCCATGATTAGAAGCTTGGAATTTTCAGCTCCACTCCATATTCCCTAGAGAGAGGAGACAGGCTGGAAATGGAATTAATAATTGATCATGCTTATATGATAAAACCTCCATAAACATCCCAAAAGTATGGGGTTTGGACAGCTTTTGGGTTGGTGAATTGGTGGAGGTGCTGAAAGACAGGCGCTCCTAGAAAGGACAGGGGAGCTCTATGCCCCTTTGCACATTCCTTGCCCTACACATCTCTTCCACCTGGACAGTCATTTGTCTCCTTTATCATATCCTTTTATGATAAACTGGTAATTTTATGATAAACAGTAATTAAACTGTTTTCCTGAGTTCCATGAACTGTTCCAGAAAATCAGTCAAATCCAAGGAGGGGGTCACAGGAGCCTCTGATGTACAGCCAGTTGGTCAGAAGCAAGGAGACAATGTAGACTTGTGATTGACCTTGAAGTGGCAGGGCGGGGGGGGGGGGGCATGCCTTGTGGAAACCCTTAATTTTTGAGATCTGATGTTGTCTCCAGGTAGACGGTGTCAGGACTGACTTGAATTGTAGGACACCCAGCAAGTGTCACAGAGATTTGCTTGTTGAGGGGACAGTGCCCCCCACATCTGGTGTTAGGAGTGTTGTGAATATGGTATTCATATGAGTAGAGGAGGCACCTGTAGGTACAGGAGGAAGTAAGAGGAAGAAGTAGAGGAAGAAGACAGAGGCTTTCCCTGTCTACACCTATATCCATACCTGATCCTTGCAAGGATGCTTCTGAGGAATTGTGATATGGCAACATGCTTTGTTATCATCAGTAAGGGAAGATTATTGCTTAGTGCATTTTACTGATTATTTTGAATATTGGCAATCCACATGAGCCATATATATTAGATGCTGTCATGACATTCTGAGGGAATAGACATCTTGGAGGCATTAAGTCCTGAGTTCTAATTTTTTTTCTTATTACCTGTGTTGTTTTCATGGGCTTATAGGACTTTGGGAGCGAGAAATTCAGTTATGCCTGTTTCGTCTCACAGATGGGGATAGCCCCTTTGCATGTACTTTTCTAACTGTAAAGTGGGATTATGTAATACTTTCTTTCTAATAACTTTAGGGGATCTAAGAGCCTTCAGGGACTTAAAATGTCATATTGCATTTAAAATATTTCACTTCCCTAGTATATTACAGATATGTAAGTTTTTACGAACACCTAGGACACTTAATTAGCTGGAAGACACGATTCTTGACAGTGCTGGATCATAGAGAAATGGTCATGTAAGTAACATTACTGTATTTTGAAAATTGCTGGCTTTGGGGAGGCAACAATGATAGTGAGTCTCTTTTCTCCTATTTGGCCTACATTTAGCCCCACTTTGCCTTTCGTTGACAGGCTTGCTAATTTCTTTTTTCTATCTAGAGAGTATAAGCCTATATACTATGGCTAATGATATCTTTTCCTCGTTCCTGTTTCATTTCCTCATTCCCATCAGTGGAGGGGAGTCTTGGCTCTGGAGGACAGTTCTGCTTTATATGTCTTGGGGCTGGTTTTTTCCATAGGAAGCACAAGTGAATGAGAAAAATATGGCTTCAATATCAGAATTTTGCTTTAAAGACAACTTTTAATAATGAACTCTGTTTGTTTCATTGAGGGATATCTGTATAACTTTGTTTCTTCTCTGTGCTAAGCATTCCAATGTGACATTTATTGTTTGTTACTTTTAATGTTCTCATTAACCCAACACTTTTGAATGAGCCATAGAGTTAAATTATTTCCGTATCTGAAAGTGAAGATATTATCTAGTAAGTTGCTGTTCCAGCATATTCTGATGACTTGAAAGAGCTAATGAGGTTTCCAAAGGTGCCTGTTTGGAAGAAGCCAAATGACCGCAGACATCAGGCACAAACAAGTGTGTAATACAAAACGATAGCCAAGAATGTGAATAATCAATTGAAAAAAAACCCAGCAGCATCTGTTTTAAATCTGGAGGATGAAATATGGATTCTACTACAGAAGGTTTAATGAATCACTATCAGAAAACTATAAAAAGGTACTTCCTTCCCTAGGTTCTTCACTACCTTTATTATTTTCCCTTCTCAGCCTCTGTTCTTTGCTTGTCCCTTAAATCATTCCCTTAAATCCTTAAATCTTTGGGTCTGCCTTGACCTACTATAGTTTTACTTTTCAAACTTTTCCTTAATCTTATCCATTTCCGTCATGTGGAAGAGATTGCTCTTGGTTGAATCAATATCTACTCATCCCTCTTCCTTAGTTAGCAGAACCCTGATTTCACACAGGGAATTAATGGGCTCAGCTAAAACATCACGCTTCCTAACTTCTGTCACACCTACGTGGGGCCATCTGGCTAAGATCTGGCTAAGGACTTGCAAACAGAAGTGGTGTGCAAGATTTCAGAGAAGGCTCCTAAGGTGCTAGAAGTGCTCTTCTCCAGCACTGCTCACCTTCTTTCAGCTGCCTGTAAAGCAGACATACTGGGCAGAACTCGAAGAGCCACACCAGACCAGGAGGTGACCTTGAGGATGGAAAACCAGGGGACTGACTCCCTGATGACAGGTTGTAGTAACTACATCAGCCCTGGACTCTGCACTTCTGGAACCAGAGGAATTGATCTGAATTCTGTTAAAACCACATTACACCAGGCAAATAACCTTAATTGGTAAACATAAATTTTTATGTGGATACCTACCACATCTTTATCTCTAACCTCATCCCGAGTCTTAGATTCGTGTGTTGAAATAATTACTGAACATTTTCTTATTAATATCCCTTAAGTACCTTAACATTATCTTCTCCAGACTGAGCTCATAACATCCCTCCACTACTCTCCCTAAGCTGCCCCCATTGTGTTTGGCATTTTACCACAGTTGCAGCATCCAAGGAGAACCCACGTGGTGGTCCCGGACTTCCCTGCTTCCTCTCCCATCATTCCAATCAGCCATCAGACCCTTTGAGTGCTTTTCTCTTCATAAATATTTACCAAGTCTGTCTCCTCACTCCTCCATCTCTCTCACATAGTCCCAGTTCAGCTTCTAATCATCTCCAGCCTGTCCTAGGTACTTGAAAGGTGATTCTGCCTTTATTTCTATCATCTGCTCAAGTAGTTTGTACACATGTCAAAAAGGATTTATTTAAAAAGCAAATTGGATCCCATCATCTCCTGCTTAAAACATTTCAAGAGCTCTGCAGCAACAGGCCATTGATCTTGGTACACAGGGCCATGGTCTGTTCCTATTTTTTAAATAATTTTCATCACTGCTCTTCTCTGTCCTGTAGTTCATACTCTGGCAATACCGCAATTTGTAGTTTCTAAAGCATGCATGGATCTTCATGCTCTGACCCTTACCTTTGCCCGGAACTCTCCTCCCTTCCCCTTTAAACTTTCTTTTGTATAATGCATATTCTTCCTGACCTAATTTGGTCCCATGTCCCCTGGGAAGCCTTCCTGGAATGCCATCCCCACCCCAGACCTGTTTTCAGTGCTTCAGTGTGTGTGTGTTTGGGGGGGGGGGAAGAATGAGGGAAGAGGAGGAAAGGGATTCTGAAGTAGGATTGCCCGATTTAGCATATGAAAGTCCAGGATGTCCAGTTAAATTTGAATTTCAGATAAAAAATAAATAATTTGTAACTGGAAGCATGTCCAATGCAATATTTGGAATGTGCCTGTACTAAAAAGACATGTTGTTTGTTTAAAACTGGGCATCCTGTATTTTACCCGGCGACTTCGTATTGAAGACACATTAACACCTTATTTTTGCCTCGGTCTCTTTCTGGCCTCACTTTTGAAAATATTGATAGTGAAGAATGAATCGGTTTTAAATATCACTACCTTAATGCCAGCCTTCAGCGACTTCTTGAAGGAGAGAGAGAGGGAAAGAGGAAGAGAACAGAGAGGGAGCAGAGCTTGCAAGAGCCTTCCTTTATGCGCACAGCCCTCCCCATTAGAGTAGGGGCAGGTTTGAAACAAATCAGATCCTTGCCTACTGGATATTAATTGAGCTTGTTGAAGTGTCATCCTGAATCACTACAATCTGGTTTATCATTCTATTCTAAAGAGGAAGAAAATGCTTTAGCAGCTCCCCGGAGCCTCAGGAAGGCTCTCCGAAGACAGCAGGGGGCAGGAAGGCAGGGCCAGGTGTGGCTTCCAACAGAATTGCTGAGAAGCTGTCGTAGAGAGTGCAGATGAACTCTGCCTGAGGTTTGGCTGTTCCTTTGACGAGGCAGAGGGAACTTAGATTTCTTGGGCATCTACCAAATGGCCATAATAGACTAGCATTTCCTGAAAGTTCTGCAAACCCATATTCAGAACTTTGGTGTCCCATGGGTGTCTGGTAGCTTCCTGTTGAGAATTAGGTCATATGTGCTTTGATCTAAGGTCTGCTTTTATAATACAGAGCATTATATTATACAATAAATATGTCTATAAAAATAAATGTTTCAGTAAGTAATGCTGGACATTTTGAAGTATAAATATGAACTTTTTTAATCACTTTCTTTTTTTAATGTTCATTTACTTTTGAGAGAGAGGGGAAGAAGGACAGAGAGAGAGAAGGAGATAGAGGATCTGATGTGGGTTCTGTGCTGATAGCAGACAGCCTGATGTGGGGCTTGAATTCATGAACCATGAGATTATGACCGGAGCTGAGGTAGGTCACTTAACCGACTGAGCCACCCAGATGCTCCAATATGAACTTAAGAAAAATGTTTATTTATTTTTGAGAGAGAGAGAGCACAAGCAGGGAAGGGGCAGAGAGAGAGGAAAACACACAATCTGAAGCAGGCTCTAGGCTGAGAGATGTTAGTGTAGATCCCTATGCAGGACTTACACCCATGAAACATGAGATCATGACCTGAGCTGAAGTGGGACACTTAACCCAGCTGAGCCAACCATGCACCTCTAAATGTGAACTTTTTAAAATAATAAACTATGATCTTGTAAAATCGGAGGGATTTTAGCCAGGTTATTTTAGCCATGTCCACTGCTAGTTACAAATACCCTTTTTCTCTGTGAAAGAGCTATTGCTAAACCACAGTGTCTCTGCACTAGGTCTGCTCAGTCTCTTGCTCTTCTCCCTTCTCACAGCTGGAATTGCAACAGATGGGGTTATCGAATGCAGAGAAAGAGATGAAATTAACACAGGTAATGAGCAGTAGTTTTACTGATGGAGGAATTTTAGTTCATTTGGGAAAATTCCAGACACTCAAGACCTGCAGTAAGATAAATCAAAACCTAGTTTTGGGAAATAAAAGGGGTAAGGCTGCAATTTACCATTTATCCAGAGCCAACATCACACTTAACATGGCGTGAGGCAGAGGAGTAGCTTGGGCATTGGCCTCTGTTCCTGGTTTGTTGTCTAAGAAAAAAGCTTTTGGAAGTTGGAACCACTTCATATTTTAATTGATTCACATGGGCATTTAAAAAATGCATTTAGTTAAGAGGATGCCACTTGTTCTGTAGAGGCTGATGGTTTCTATTTATCTACATCTACTCAGGAAGCATTGGAGTAGGCTTATGCCACGGGGTGACTAAATGTCATAAAGAAGTTAGAGGCTGCTTTCACACTGAGAGGAACTAGGGCTTTAATGATCCTTGCAATCCTTCCTTTGTTTGTTCCTTCCTCCCCTCACTCCCTTCCTGCTTCCCTCCTCCTCTTTTCTATTTTTTACTGAGTGTCTACTATTATTCTTGGTGTGAGAGATAGAGCAGTGAACAAAACAGACAAAAATCCCTGCACTCAGTATAGTCTAACTGAGGAGACAGATCTTATACAAGACAAATGAGAAAATACAGAATATGGTAGGCAGCCACAAGCACCAAGGAGGAAACTAAATGAGAGAAGAAGGTTGTGTGCATGGTTATTAATTTCAGACAGAGTGGTCAGGAAGCCCTCACTGGGAAGATGGCATTTCAGGAAAAGTCTGAAGAGGTAAGGAAGCAAGTCATGTGGATTTTCATGGGAAGAGTATTTTAGGAAGCGTGACAAGCAAGAGCAAAGGCCTGAGGAAGGAATGTGCCTGTGTCTTTGAGGAGTAGTAGCAGGCAGGCTGGCAAAAGGAAGGGGGAGCTTAGTGAGAAGGGATGGAGGACCAAACTGCATGGGGCCTTGAGGTCTCTGTAAGGACTTTGGGCTTTACTCTGAGTGAAATAGGAAGTTGTTTGGGGGTTTGGAGCAGAGCAGAGACATGAACTGACTTATATTTTAAACAGATCCCATGGCTGCTGTTTTGACAATAGACTGAACACAGGCAAGGGCAACAACAGGGATTCTAGTGAGGAGGCTGTTACAACAATCTAAGCAAGATGTGATGGTGGCATGGACCAGGCTGGCCGTCAGAGGACGGTGTAAGAATTTGTTGGATTCTGCATATATTTTGAAAGTAGAGTGAACAGGATTTGCTAGTGGATTGTGTGTATAGTGCGAGAGGAAGATAGAAATCAAGGATGATGCCAGGGTTTTGGCTTGATACTGAGATGGGGAAGATTTGGGGCAGGCATATTTTGGTTGGAAATGGTCAAAAATTCAGTTTCGGGCATGTTAACTTTGAGATGCCTGTTAGACATCCAAGTGGAGCATCAATAGGCAGTTGGAAATACTGGACTGGTGTTCAGGGAAGCGTCTTGGATGAGACAGGAATTTGGTAGTTATCAGCATGTGGATGGCATTGACAGTCATGAAGCTGAATGAAATCACAAGATAGGAAGGCAAAAATGTCCCCAAATTAAGCCACTGGATACTCCAAATTTGAGATTTGGGCCAATAATTAGAAAGTAGCCAGGAAAGTGGAGGGAAACCACCCTGGGAGGAAAGAGGGAAACCAGGGAAGTTTGATAGGTCATAGGTTCGGAGTGAAAAAGTGTTTTAAAGCAGAGAGAGTGACCAGTAGTATCAAATGCTACTTATAGGTCCGCTAAATGTTGCCAACAGGTCTGAGAATTGTTCATGTGGAAGGCCTTGGTGGCCTTACCTGGAGTAATATTATAACTGAACTTGGCACCTGGGGTGCTTTAAATTGAATACAACCCAGGGGAGTGCTGAAGGCAAAGAACTTTCTATTTGTTACAAGTAACATGACAGAGAGATAGCTCTCAAAGCCCCGTCTCCCTGTGGGGCTAGTCCAGGAAGCTTTTGTTCAATGTATTAGGGAGTGGGGTCAGGGAGCTTGCATATACATTAAGGAATTTACGCATATTCTATTACTTAGGGACTTCAGTTTGATTGTGCATGCCTAGTAAGTCAACATGCTAGTGCATATATTGTATGTTCAGAACATGGTGAAACTCACCCCCAGCCCACAGGAGGAGATCTTAGTATGCTACTGAGCTAAAGGTAGCTTTAGGACAACTCGGGAGGGCTTCTGCACAGGTTCTCAGCTCCAAACTGGCTTAAACTGGCTCATAGAAGGGGGTATCAGGTGAAACACCTAGCTGGGGGTCTCCTTGGCAGGAATTGCTGTTTTTGCAAAACAAGACACATTTCTTCCCTGTTTTTGTTTCTTCCTCCTCTTTCCCCCTGCTGATAGCTTTCTGCCCTCTGATCTAAGTGACTCCCCTTTGCATTCTAGTTAATAAGGGCAGAGGTCTTCTGAGAAGGTGAACACTGTTGATTGGCAGTCCAGGAGGTCATGCTAGTGGGTGTCCTGGTGTCACTTCTTCTGGTCCCCAGAGGTCTTTTCCATATCAAGAAATTTGACATCTAAAAAATATCTTTATTCTTTATGTTAGAGATTTAATTTGGTGCATTACGTGATTATATCTCTATGAGCGGTGCTGATGAACTACCTGTCCTATAGGTTCTCTTGACTGATGAACAAGCATCCCCATCCCTTGAGCCTTGGCCAATGTCTTCCTTGGTTGGTCTGCCTTGCCTAGGGATGAGATTATTATAGGGAAAGATAGGGTACAATAGGCAGAGAGGGAAAATTTAGGACCTGATGTCCCTGGGTGGGGAAAATCACATATTTGAAAACAATGCTGGGGAGCATCTGTCCATGAGTAAACTCCCTCAGGCTTAAGGTTCCTCTTTAGAATGTAACAAATACCACATACTCCCCTCAGGTTTCCTTTGGGAATTTGACAGTCAAAATACCTAACTAAAATAGGTAAACCATAATACTTAATGTTACACGAGGGACAGCATGACCATAGCCTGACTCCTCACAGGACAGAGTCGAGCCAACCAGGAAGGGACAACCCGGCACCTACAATTATCAAGCCAATAAGGGTAGAACTTGAGAAGGAACGAGGGGGAAGGAAGTTGGAGCGGGGGAAGGGTGATGACCAGAACCTTATAAAACAACATCTTTTGCTTATAGTCAGGGGTATGCACTTTCGAATGTCCCCTCTCTGTGAAGAGACCTTTTGTAGTATTCTTACTTTCTAATCTTATACTCTAATAAACTTTTGTCTGCTGCTCATTTTATTCTGTGGCCCCCCTCTTCATTGTTTGAAGTGGCAAGACAAGGAACCCCATGTATTGAGGTAAAAAATCCGGCAGCAATATGACCTCCAGTGTTCTGAACTGACAGGATGGGCCTGGATGCTGGCTTCAGTGGGGTGATTGAGGACATGCTTGGTTAGACAGAAGTAGAGAGGAAAGAAGGAAAAGATTGAAAGTAGTGAGTATAGAGAACTCTTTCAAGGAGTTTTACTATAAAGGAAAGGACTCCCTTCAAACTCCCCTTTGCTCCCCTCCTCTCCCTTTCCCTCTTTTATTTTTTATTTCCTTTCCTTCTAATTTTCTGATAAGATATTAAAGGAAAAGTAAGTTTAAGGCCTCTAGTACCCTTACAGCTTCTAAATGTTAAAATAAAGAAGGCTTTATAACAATAGGAAGAAAGAAAGAAGGAAGAGAGAGAGAGAGAGAGAGAGGGAAGGAGGAATGGAGTCTAGGACAAACACTGTAGGATTTAGTCACGTTTTTTTTCAGTTCCACTACATCACTGCTCTATTACCTTGGCCATGTTATTTAACATGTCTATATCCTAGGGACCTCATCTGTACAAAGGAAAGGATTTATTACTGTGGCAAAGTTCTGCATCAGGCATAAAATACCATGAGGAATGATAAAGTGACTTTCGTGGGAACTGAAAAAATATTTAGAGAACTGAAGAGTAAGTTGCAACAGATGTTGACCTTTTTTTCTTCAAATTGAAAAAAGATTAGCATATTCTACTTTAGATTTAATCAATACAGGTTATATTTTCTTTGATGAGAAAAAAATACTATTTTTATGAGACTAGTATGTGTATAATTCTATACTATCAGTCTTTATTTCCATGCTCTGGGGCCTTAAGATTGGGAAAACAAAGCAAAAATACACAGTGGGTTAAAATGAAAAGGAAATATAAAATGTATAAATATATAAGTTTGTTATATAGAATACAGTAAGAAATTTTTTTTGTCTATTATCAGTTTATAAAATGCAATATAGGCAGAAATGTTATGGCAATTTCTTTCAGAGTTATACATTGCTAGTGTAATACATTTAAAAAAAATCATTAGTCATTAGCATTGTCTCATTTACCATGCACTTAGGTGGAGAAAGTCAATTATTATCCTAATTCTGGAATTCAGGCCTGAGATGTATGGTCCTGCCTCTGTTGGAAGAGTTGGAATGATTTGGGACCAGGTAGGAATTATAATTCTAGGAATTTGTGTCTTGGAAATAGAAAGATGATCAAGTGACAATAGAATCATGATTCTTGACATAATTTCTGCTTTTGCCAAGAAACCAGCCCAGTTAACTAAAACCTCATTCATAAAGTATCCAAATAGAAAGGTAGAAAAAAGGGTACCTCAGCCACACCTTTAAAATCACCTGTAGCTTTGGGGCACTTGGGGCTCAGTTGGTTGAGTCTCCAATTCCGGCTCAGTTCATGATCTTGCACTTGGTGAGTTCGAGCCCCACACTGCGCTCTCTGCTGTCAGCCATTTTAGTGCAGAGCCCTCCTCCGGCTCCAGCCCTCTGTTCCCTTCTCTCTCTGCCCCTCCCCTGCTTGAGCTCTCTTAAAAATAAACAAACATTTATAAATCATCTGTAACTTTAGGAAGAGTATGGCCCTGTGAACCAATGCGTACAAGACTCACTTGATACCTGAGAACGCCAAGCTCTCCTTTAATCCTGGTAGCTCTGATATTTTTAAGAAAGCAAGCTATTCTTTTTTCTTTAATGTTTATTTATTTATTTTGAGAGACAGAGTGAGAGAGAGTGGGAGGGGCAGAGAGAGAGAGAATCCCAAGCTCAGCTTAAAGCCCTACACAGGGCTTGATCCCATCATCATGAGATCACAATCAGAGCCAAAATCAACAGTCATCTACTTAACTGACTGGGCCACCCACATGCCCCACAAGCTATTCTTTTATATGATTTTCATCACCTTTAAAAGCAAGGGTGGATAGCAACATTTAAGATGAATGGTTAGTATGGGGTTCACCAGTTGGGAAACTGTGAGAATGGATCCTTTTCCACCTAAGACCCCCCCGCTTTCACATCCAGTACCTCCCTGTTACCTTCTCCTTATTTCATCCCTCCTGGCATGGCAGACACACTTCTTCGGCCCATCTCCTGCCTTCACTCTTTTCTGTCAGATGACTTATTTAAAAACAAAAGCTTTCATGGTGAAGAATAGTTTCTCAGTTTGAAGGGCTGCTTTCAGCTCATGTTTAGCTATTTTCCGGAACTTACGAGCTGCAGGCACATAGTAAGTGCAGCGAATGGAAGCTCATGTGATGATTGCCATGCATGCTGCTCACAAAAGCTCTTACAGTAGAGTTGCCATGATAAGCATGCTTTTTCAATTGTTCACCTTTAAAGTTATGTTCTTAAAACATAGGAGAACTGCTATGGACAAAATAGTGTTGCTTGCCCCTGAGATCAGTCCTGCCTGACAGCTGCCAGTGTGATATTCCTCCAGCCCCAATTCACCGGGCTCCAAATCTGGTTGCCTGGATGCTTCTAGCTGAGGGTGTACTAGAACTAGCTGGACACCATTCTGTTCTTACTGTTTTCCACCTTTTCTATGGTTCTGGACTTTCTCTCAGCAAAAACAATGCAAAAGAGAAAGACCTACACACACACACACACACACACACACACACACACACACACACACACACACGAGCTCTTTGTCCCAGTCCTGAACCTCTAAACGACCCTCGTAACAGTTGAGTTCTAATGAAATTGTCAAATGTGTTAGCTAATGACTGAATAGGATTCAAACAGGACTCCCTGCTGCAGCTCACAAAGTCTTGTTTGGATGATTGTATCTAATTATTAACCCATAGGAAGGCCTGAGAGGATCGCTTAGAATTTTCAGAAATTCTGCCAGCTCTATACACGAGTCAGAGAGTGCATGACAAACCAATGCTGTATTATAGATGGCCTGTGTATTCAGCACCGCTCAGGCCCTACTGGATGACCCTGTGGTTTGTTGACCTCTGAGGGAGTGCAAAACTTAGCTTACAGATTTGTAACTTTGAAATGGAGGAAGAAACGACGTCAGCCTGGCTGTCACGCTGCTTTCTCTTCTTTGTATTTGCCCCAGAGGCGTGCCAGGCTCTCCTGAGGACCTTATGGTTTGATCTCATTTTATCTTTCAAAACTTCTCCTTCACATTAACTTTCATTTCAATAGATCCATGAGAAATTGTGGCAGCTCTAATAACGTGAACGTTTAGAAAAAAATCCCATAACATCAAGGTTGCATATTTCCTACTGATTAGTGGTTTTCTCTTGATTAAATTATGCATTTTTAATACAAGTCCTTTATTTCTCAACAGTAACACATGGCAGAGTCATCCCTTGGTGTAGACCAAATGCATTTATAGGTCCCTGTCTAGGCATATATGGGTCCCTGTCTAGGCATATATGGAACTGCTTTGAACTTCAGGCCGTGTGTATGAAAGACATCCAAATGCTTAATAAATGCTTCAGTTACAACTTCTTACATGATCTCTCTGAGGGGAAAAGTAATCTTCTCACTGTTAAGCTAGTGAAGGGAAATGGAGACATTGAAGGTGGGTGGTTTGTCCAAGGTCACTAAGAGACTTACCATCAGACCAGCTGAGTGGCCTAAAGATCGAAATCCCAGACTAGAGTTGTCTCCAAGTATGTTCCATTTCCAATTGGCTTAGTAACTATGTGGGGTGTCACTGTGGTGCACTTTTATTTGTAAGCACCAAACATCCAAACATATTGATTGTTTTATATTGGATTCTAAAGTACCTTAATCTCAGTAACTTCTTTATGTTTTATGTGATGCTCAGGGAAATCTTGGCCCGAGTTTTGAACAATTTATGGATAGGCAGACAGTGAATGAGACCTGAGGGCCTTCTTCCTTCTAATTCTTCGGTTCTGAATTTCAGAATGCTGCATGTTCAGAGTAAGTGCTGCACAAAAGACGTTTTCAGAGTAATTTAGAGCAAGTTGTTATGTGTACTTCCTCCATCAGCACAGATTTTCTTATCTTAACTAGAGATCCAGGCTCTTTTACTGGTCATAGGCTCTTTGCTTGAATGAGTACAAGTGTTTGGCAGGGAATCTCTACAAACCATGATTCTGGAAGAGAGCTGGACTCAAGGGAAGCCTTTTTTTCCTGGTGTGGCCCAGGATTCCCCAAGCCTGGTATTGTAAGGTTTAGTTGGAAAGGAGGTAAGTTTGAAAAACATGGGAGACAACACCAATGAACTCTGACTTATTAGAAGAGCCTTTAATCTGCTTCCCTGCATCTGTCCTTGGTACTCCTAGTCTACATTCTACCTCGGAGTCAATGTGAGTTTCCTAAAATACGAGTCTTGTTAGGCAATTGTCCTGATTAAATGTTCTTGCAGTTGCAGCCCGTGTTAGTTAGGTTGAAGCATGGTTATGCTGTGGTAGCAAATTAACTGAAAATCTCAGTGGCTTTACAAAGCAAATGTTTGTCTTATTCAGTCTATGTGTCCCCTGTGGTACCAGAGTATGGGCAGCATGCTTTGCCTCACACAGTTACTCAGGGACCCAGGCTGGTGGTGGCTCAACCATCTGGATGTTGCTGGTGGCTGTAGCAAGGGTTAAGAGCACATGAGGATGACATGGCTTTTCTTTGCTTTGAACCAGAAGTGGCATATATCACTTCTGTCACAGCCTATTGGCCAGAACTGGCCGTGATCCCTTTAGCTCCAAGGTTTGGGAAGTGTAGTCTTTCATGTGCCCAGTGGGGAGAACAGGTATTGCTGAGCGATGGTTAAGTTGACTGCATTCTTCATTGCACTTGTCATGGAGGTTTTCCATAGCTGCTCCTTGCTTCAGCTGTGACTTCCTTCTTCCTCCTCCCTCCCCCTGCTGTGCCCATTTCTCATTTATATCCAGTCATACTGAACTTCCTGCAGTTCCCACATTGTGCTGTGCTGTCTCTCACACTTTTGTATGCACACACTGTTACCTTTGCCTAAACTGCCTCTGCCAACCCTTGTGCACTCTTTATAGTTCAGTAGTTCTAGTATTGTTTTCTCTGGGTGTGAAGATTTTCCTGACTACCCCACCCCCAGCATGGGATTTTTAGCTCTTCTCTTGATCCCATAACACCTTGTGCTTAATATCTCTGTGACATTTATAATATGGCACTCAAATGGTATGTTGACTCACCTTTTCTTCCTACTAGACTATCAGAAGTAACTTGGGAGCAGATACCATGCTTTAATTACCATTGAATCCCCAGCATCCAACACTTGGCACATAGTAGATGTTCAGTAAGTATTTTTTTATGGGATTACATGAATCACAAACTTTGTATCTTAGTTAGTAGGTAAAAATGGAGGTTGGATTTCAAAGCTAGGAAATTTTAAAAAAGGATCTACATAAAGTATATAATAATTGATATCTGATCTTTTTGGATGTCCATATTCACACAATTTTTAGGAATAATTTTTATATTTATCTTAGATTAAAAGCAGTGCTCTGAGAAGGGTTATAACATCTAGATGAAAGATTTCTTCTTTCCTTAGAATAATCTTTTTTTAATGTTTATTTTTAAGAGAGAGAGAGAACAAGTGGAAAAGAAACATAAGGAGAGAAGAACAGAGGATCTGAAGCAGCTTCCACACTGACAGCAGAGAGCCTGGTATGGGGCTTGAACTCACGAACCCATGAGATCATGACATAAGCTGAAGTCAGAAGCCTAGTCGAATGAGCCACCTAGGTGCCCCGAAAGTAATCTCTCTTTAAATCAGTTTACAAATTTCCCACCTTTTACACCTGTGTTTTCTATGTGCATAATTGCATATGGGAATGTAAGTTACCCAAGCCCATGAGCACACTGGAAACTATGACATTCCTTCACTTGCCATTTTCCTTGAAATTTTAGGAGAAAGTTCATGCTACTGATTATACTGACCCTTTGTGTGAGATTTACGTTTTGCCTCTTTTATGGGTTGAATTGTGCCTGCCTAAAAGAGATGTTTATGTACTAACTCCTGGCACCTGTGAATGTGACCTTATTTGAAAATAGGGTCTTTGGAGATGTAATTAATTTAAGATGAGCTTATGCTGAAATTGGATGGGCCCTGATAAGAAGAGGACCAGGCACTCGGGAAGAATGCCATGTGATGATAGAGGTAGAGGTAGAGGTCAGAGTGGTGATACTGTGAGCCCAGGAATGTCTAGGATTGGTGGCCACCACCAGAAGGTAGCAAAAGAATGATCCTGCCTAGTGTCTGAGAGGTTAACATGGAGCCTAAATTTCAGACTTCTAGCTTCTAATGCTGTGAGGGAATAAATTTCTGTTTCTGTTGTTTCATTTTACGGTACTTTGTTGTGGAGTTCCTAAGAAGCTAATATAGCCTCTTTCTACTTTTTTTCCTATAATATACACATATTCTGTGCAAGCCCAGGCTTGCAAGCTAGCATGCAAAAACAAAGCAACTTTGTGAGCCAGTGAAGGGTTGACTATACTTTTTTTTTCTCCAAAGGAGACTTGTAAATAGGCTGGGAAAGAGATGTTTGAAAACAATAGAAACAATAATAAACCAGTAGTAATTCCTTAGCTCAGATGTGAGATTGCTGTTCTTGTGAGGATAGCTCCAGATAAACCAAAGCTGAGAAGAAAGGCAAGAATCCTTCTGCTGGATTGAAGAGAGTGTCCAGATGGCCTGGAGAAAAGTGGCTAAATCTTGCTGGATTTAGTCAATTGACACTCAAGGCTTGTGCTCACCATTTTCTGTGCCTTCCTGTATTATATTGTTGGAAAGTTAAAACTATATTTTCAGGAATCCATTGCAGCCGGAGTTCTGGAAGGAAGTTATGTTCTGGTAGTAGCATGTACTCAAGAGAGATTTGGAAGGTGGAAGTGAGGCAAAGGTCATTATCCTGGTGCAGGCAAGCAAGGTCCTAGAGACATGAGTGTCCGGAGATAGCTAGAGGATCTGGCTGAGAGTTTCAGAGTCTTGTCAGTAGCTTTGTAGGTGTCCAGAAGAAGTTGTGGACTTGGCGGCAGCAATTTCTTGATTCCTGGGTGGAGCTTCAGCACTGTGTTCCTATCTTAAAAAATCCATGGTAGTATCACCCTGACACCTGATACGCCATCTTTTGTTAGAGCTTTGTAAACATGTTATGTCCTATATTAAATTCCAGGCTGCTAAAAACACTAAGTCTGTTTATTGAACTAAATTCTGGCTGACGGGAATTTGGATTGGCTATTTGACTTGGTGGGATTTGAAGGCAGTGATATTTCTGTTACTACGGGAAAACTGGATCCTGGTAGTCAGTGGCATACAGTGGCAAGAATTCCTCAAATTATCACATAGGCTCCTCAGGGATAAACGGTTTATGGAATGCAGGCTTAAGGAGACTGAGGGTCTTTTCTGAGACTCTTCTAATAGGAATAAAGACTGTGGGCTGGTATGGCTATGGTATGAACCTTTTGTGTCTCCTCTAAAAAAAATTTCTTCTCCCTCTAAGTTATAGGCTGATATAACTGCAATCTAATCTTATGAGTTACTAAGTTATAACATAAATTGAATTCACAGCCTCACCAGGGTTTTTTTGGGGGGGAGGGTGTTAATGTTCAGACATTGATTGGGAAAGACTGGGACCTTAAGAATTAAAATGGGGATATTTGAGGGGACTAAAATGAATCTGAATAGCTTAAGGAGCCAAACTCCTTTGAGCTTTTCTTACTGTCAAAGTGAGCCCTCCTTCCTGTCTGTGGGGCTGGTCTCAGATTGACTAGACAACTTGTAATGACCTCTCTTGAGACAATTACTTTGAAAGGACACGTTGAGTCTCCTCATGGTTTATCCCTACCATTTTTCAATACCTTGACATAAGTCAATCCCAGCATATCCCAGGAGCAGGTACAAAGTCTAATCCAGTAGAAAAAGCTTAAGCATAAAAAGACTTGCTAAATAACAGCAGAAATCTGGAAAACATGTCAGAATGGTTTCTAAGTGTGCTATTCCAGAAATGAGGGCATATATCTTTATGCTGGGCTATATTTAAGGATATGGGTAGACTTATACCAGATAATTATTATTTTTATTTTTTGAGAGAGCACATGTGTGCATGAGTAAGGGGGGGGCGGTAGAAGGAGAGGGAGAATCTTAATCTTGCTCCACACCCAGTGCAAAGCCTGATTAGGGGGCTGATCTCACACCTATGAGATTATGACCTGAGATGATATCATTAGTCGGACACTTAACCTATTCAGCCACCCAGGCACCCAAGAGATTCTGAATTTAGTGTGCCAGCTCAAAGATGTGAATTGTTCTAACAATTTGAAATGGCCATCATCTGCTACCTCAGCATTCAGGTGTAGAAGATCATTAGCTCCTCCCTTGGTATGATTGAGGGGTTGGGATCTAAGCCTCAGAATTGCAGCACTGTGATGGGTGGGCTAATGGTCTTTAGTGGCAACTTAGTATTTTACCTGAAGTGATAGCCTTCCATGCTCAACCACAGATAATTCCTGTGGAACTTTATAGGAGGCCATCTTATTGCAGGAAATTAGCCTTGGACAAATTAATCCTTATCTTTTACTTTGCTTGACTAAAATCTGAACTCAGTGCTGATGAACACCAAAAATTTGACTTGGCAAATATTGTGTGGAGGAAAGAATACAAAGACTTTGGGTGACGAGAATATTAAAATACATTTTATCATATGTTATTAATTTCTTCCTCCTGTGTCTTCTCAGAGGGCTCAGCGAAAATTCCATTCACAAAAGCATTAAGAAATACATTGCTAAAAGAAGAGATAGCATTCTTAAAAAGTGCATTAGTGGATGTAGTAGTATGCTAGAGTTGTCATAACAAAATTATCTTAAACTGGGTGGCATATACAACAATTTATTTTCTCACATTTTGGTCTAAGACCAAGGTATCAGCTGGTTTAGTTTCTCCTGAAGCTTCTTTCCTTGGCTTGCAGATGAATGCCTTCTTGCCATGTCTTCACATGACCTTTTTCTCTGTGCATGTGTGTGATACTGTGATTTATAAGAAATACAGATTTGGTCTCCATTACTGTTTCTGGCATAAAGCTCCTAAAACCCTTGGAGTTTTCTAAGTAATAAAAGCAAAAAAGTTATCTTAATATTGATCACAAACCTCTTTCAACCACAACTGAGTTTATGTTAATGAGGGGACTTTTGAAAAGCACCTGAGGATGGGAGGTGGTTGCCAGGGGAACCAACCTTGTGGTCGGAGGGTTGGCACTTTCAGTCCCACCTCCCAGACTTCTGGGGCGGGGAGAGGGATTGGAGCTCGAATCAGTGGCCAGTGGCTAATGAATTAATGAATGATGTGTATGTCATGACGTCTCCCCCTGAAAACCCAGAAGGATGGGGTTTGGAGAGCTTCCAGGTTGGGGTACATATGGAGACTTGGGAGAGTGGAATGCTCAGGGCATGGAAGCCCTGTGCCCCTTCCCACATACCTTGCTCTCTGCATCTCTTCTATCTGGTTCCTGAATTAGACCTTTTTATAGTAAACTGACAATCCTATAAGTAAAATATTTCTCTGAGTTCCATGAGCAGTAGTAGCAAATTAATCAAACCTAAGCAGAGGGTCATTGGAACCTCTTATCTATAGCAGGTCACTCAGAAGCCCATGTGATGGGGGCGCCTGGGTGGCTCAGTCGGTTAAGCATCCGACTTCGGCTCAGGTCATGATCTTGCAGTTCATCAGTTTGAGTCTCATGTCAGGCTCTGTGCCTGGAGCCTGCTTCTGATTCTGTGTCTCCCTCTCTCTCTGCCCCTCCCTCACTCATGCTCTGTCTCTCTAAAATGAATAAATGTTAAAAAAAATTTTTTAAAAAGCACAGGTGATATCCTGGATGCACCTGGATGCAATTGGCATCTAAAGTGTGTGCATCTAAAGTGTGTGTGTGCCTGCATGTGTGTGCAGTCTTACAGGACTGAGCTCTGAACCTATGAAATCTGAGGCTATCTCATGGATACGTAGTGTCAGAATTGAGTTGAATTGTAGGATATCCAGCTGTGCTAGAGAACGGCTGAGTTTCGTGGGGCAAAAGCCCACACAATGGAATTGGGTGCAGAATTGTTAATGTGCATCCCTAGCATCTCCTCTGTGTGTCCAAATTTCCTCTTCTTATAAGGACACTAGTCGAATTTGAGTAGGGCCTACCCCAGTGGCCCCATTTTAAATCACTTCTTACAGGCCCTATCTCCAAATACAGTCACATTCTGAGGTTCTGGGTGTTAGGGCTTCAACAGTGGAATTCGGGGGAGGGGACACAATTCAGTGAACTCAATAGGGAATACAGTAAGGATAAAATTATTAGAGTGATTTGACCACAGGGACTTTGGTGGGGAAAAACTGATGATGGTTCCCACATCAAATCAAATGGGCAGGCTTTTAAGTTCTTTTTGACCTTTATTACTAAAGCAAATAAAACAAAACCTTAAGATCTGGTAAATGGAAACTGACTTGAGTTGATGCATCAAGGCCCCTTATCCAAATCTCTGTCTGAGAGCATTCTCACAACTACAGCTGCTCGACCCACTGTTAAAATACTTGCCACAATGGTGCAAGTGTGTTCACTAGCTTTTGTTCCTAGCCTTCCTCAGGTATTTGCCATTTGACACTTGAACACTGAAAAAAAGAAAAAAAACTCACCTAGTTCCTTTAAGGGTTATTGATCAGTGACTTTCAAATAATGATCATCCCTGGAGATCTAGAAAACACTGTGGGCCTCAAGTCAGAGTGGGTCTTATTTATTGAGGATCAGGTGATTAATGGATTCAGAACTATTTTGGTATTAAGAGCCAAGTAAAAACTATTTGAACTGCTCTTCCCTTTCAAAGTAGTAAATCAAAAGCAGTGCTGTATCTCTGGGGGAGAGAATCACAGAGATTAGTGCTACCACCAGAGTGGGGGTGGATAGGTGTTGGCCTCAAAGAAGGAAAGCAGATTATTTTCACCAAGTAGTAATTCCAATTACTTTATTTGCTAGAATCAACATAGTCCCTGACATACAGCTATTATTCTGGTGAGTTCTTTTTCTCTTTACCCCCAAAAAGGGAGCATCAGAAGTAGTTTGTTTTTAACCTGACAGAAACAGGAGTACACATCATACTTTCGGGCTAGGTGGTCTCTCTGACTTTCTGTCACAATCTATTCCACAGGATGTAGGATGATTGCATCACTCCATAGCCTATTAGTCCACCATAGAATGACATCAAGCTGATTGAATCAGATGCATAGAAAATAACAGGTCTTCTGTGTTTCTTGAACAATCAAATATGATGAGCCATAAAAAAAAATTCCAATCTATTCAGACCAAAGCTTTTGTAAAATGCCATAAAAATAAATTACGACTAAAAACTTTTAAAAAGGCATGGCAATAAAAATACCATTTTTAAGATTTGATTCTGGCAAATTACTATAAACATCTTTTCAATAAATATTTCTAAGTATTTTTATGTCTGTACTCATTGAGGATCATTAACGGTTTACTATCCAGACTATACTTTGATTAGTATTGATCTGCATGCTTTTATAAGACTTATATTTAGCAGAGGATGGGGTGTAAACTCCGCATAAATTTAGGGATCTGCCATTTCATTGAAGTTTTTGGGAATTCAGTGTTGTGGGACATGTCAAGATATCCCCATTCAAAGTAAAAGACAAGTTGATGTACCCTGTAAATGCTAACCTACACACACATGTGCATATGCATGCACTTATGACCATAAATCTTGATAGGCTTTGTAGATATTTGGAGGCAACACATACATGCTTTGGTCCTCTGCTATCATCCAATAATCCCATTAGGTTGCTGGTTTTGAATGTGGTCCAAAGTAAGTAACAGTTCTTCAGTGTTGGGAGCCATTCTGAACCCACTAGTCGAGAAAGCTCCTGGTGAGGTTAAAGCAAGTTTGCATGGTTTCTTGCCAATCAGATGACAACCGATAACCACCCCCACTCAATTATTTCTGCTTGAGCACCGACCCCCAAGGTACATTGTTGATCAGTATCAGGAGTGACTTGTCCCCTTATTCTGGCCCTGGTATGATGATTGCACCTTGTGAAGGAATTTATTGTGGGAACTTCTTCTTTTGATTATGGGAACAGACATCGTGTCTCTAGCAGGTCCTGTTTCCCTCCATGCTTTCCCTTGAGCTATGAACAGGCTAATCACCCTTACTCATAAAAGATTGACCTTTACATGTACAATTCTGTTTCTACTGTTGCGTTAGTCCAAGATGTTTATACAGCTCAACTAACCAAAAATGTCTCTCATGTCCTAGCTGTTCAAGAAATTATAGACAAAAAACTAGACACAAAGGTAATGCACTCGAAGAGGCTATTCTATGTATTGGAAATGAGCTAAACTCTTTAAAGGTATGGTTGGCTCTCCGGTGCCATAAAGCATGTAATTGGACAATCAAGTCTTGCCCAGAGACAAAGAGCCTAACTTAGAAGGAACAGATAAGGGAAGAACATAAGTTACCACATATACCTTTGTTAACTGGTGATGTATAGCAGTCCCTTCCCTAAGGCCTACATTCCACAAACACCTTTCCTTACATTGGCAGCTGTGATGAGTATGGATAAGAGTATCTACAACTTAACCTATGACTTAATCTTAACGTTATTAAAATGTGTATGTTATCCTGTTTTTCACTAAGAATACCCTGTTATTTTCTTAGTTACTCAACCTCACTATAATTGGGGTAGTTCTGCAAGAATACTTCTGTAAATCCTGTTTCTGTACATTTTCTAAAACATCTTATCACAGAAAACTATCCATTGTAAAAATTACATTTTCTGATGCCATGTTATGTTATGAGTCCTGGCTGGAGCTGGACTCTAGCACTTCAGCAGCTCTAGGCTATCATGCAATCAGCTCTTCCACAGAATGTCTTTTACTTGACCTTGTAATTTGTCAGTTCCAGGGTCCGGAATGGCAGAAGGTGATTCTGTGTAGAGATTCTATTGCAGTCCCCTAGGAGTTTGAAGCAAAATGGCCCCTGTCTCAGTCAGGGTTTCTTGTTTTTTTTTTTTTTTTTTTTTTNAGCAGGCTCCAGGCTCTGAGCTAGCTATCAGCATAGAGTCTGACACGGGGCTCGAACCCACAACGTGAGATCATAACCTGAGCCAAAGTCAGACGCTTAACCGACTGAGCCACCCAGGTGCCCCAAGGATTTTCAAAAGAAATGGAACCAGTAGGATGGATCGGTAGGTGTATGGGTAGATTGCTGTAAGTGGTTGTTGTTGCTGGCAAGTGTGAAGTTTGTAAGACAGGCTGGCAGCCTGCAGACCTCCAGACAGTAGCTGAAGTTGCTGCCCTGAAGCACATAATACACCGTTCCTGTCCTGTCCTCCTTCTGTTTTCCTTGGGTAGGGGTTCAACTGATAGCTCTCCAGCTAACTCAGACAAGCCAGGGTTTTGGTGGAGAACTGTTTATAGCCTTTCCTAAGAGAAACTTGAGCCCTGGTAGCATTTTGCCTCATTCTGTCCATACCGTATTATTCCACCTATTCATGTGGCCTCTGGTCCTCATTTGTTCTCACATTTAATCTTATGGTTTGCTGTATCTCCTTAGAGCTTAAAGTATCTTAAAATCTTATTTATTTTTAATTTTAATATTTGAAGTATGTTTGTTTTTGAATGAACTTACCCCATAACTCTCATTGTAAATGCAAAAGTAGTTAAAGCAATTTTTAAAAATCCTTTTGATCTCCTGCATAGAGAATGCCTCTAAATTGTTTTGAACCTTTGACAAACGGCATATGTTAGGCTGTTCTGCTAGAGTGCTAAATGTTTACCTGTCCTGGCATATGCTCTTTTTCTGTGAAGTGTGGTGTTTGTGTTTCTGGAATGGCTAATGGATCAAATTCATGGCTTTTGAGCTCATGCAGGAGAATGGCACAGTTCATAGGTCTGTGGAAAAGCAGAAGATTCTGAAGCTTCAATTGTCTATATGACAGTCTGCGTGATGCCAGAATTCAGTTATGAAAGGTTTCTGGCAGTTCTGTTTTGCAGTCATACTACTGGCTTGGCATCTGAAATACAGTGTAGAAAGAGAATAGGATTAGGCACTCTAAGTTTTTTTTCTTTAACATGGTGGTCTACTCTTATTTGAACTATGATCCAATGGAGAGGTAGCTCTTGAAGTCAGGATACACTCAGAGCTAGTCTCATATTTTGTGCGTGTGGAAAACATATTTTTCAATAGAAACATCATTTGTATCAGTTAGAAGCCTAGGGAGAACCACTTAATGAATGTAAATGATATCCTTCAGCTTTACAGTAGTAGAAAACAAGTTCTATCTTTATTGGATGGGCAGGCAAAATGGCAGCCAAGAACTGGTAAAGAGGATAAAAGAAATTTTCTGTTCAAATGAAATAGCTTGGGGCAAACACTTTGATGTAGAAGAGGCAGAGCATTGAATTAAACCTGGGTAAGCTGGAGTAGGTAAACAAGAGGATAGGACAGGGCAAGATCAACTGATGAATTAATATGGAGGTAGAGTAGTTGAATGAAATTATTAAAATAAATTTTCTCTCTTGTAAAATAAGAGTAGCTAATTCCTGTAGTATTTCATACAGGTTATTGCAGTGGTCTTTGCCTTAACATTTCTCAGAGGTGTGTCTAATATTAAATCCTTGTGTCTTCTTGAAAGTCAGAAGGTAAGTATCAAGTTATATAAGAGCTGCTCAAAAGCTTGCCTCCATTTCTGCATGGGGGTGAGTGCTGATGGAGGGAAATGATAGAATTTGTTTCTCTTCCTGCTTTAACTTGCATACTTTTTTATACATTTTAGGAGGCTCGATGCTAAGGTTTGACAAATTGTTTTTCAACTCCCCTTTGTAATTTTCAGGTAGTTGATCTAGTGCCCAGCTTAGAACAATGGAGTATGTTTGGGAAGATTGAGGAAGAGCAGTAACTGCTGATTGTCCTGTGAGCTGGATCTGGGTAATCAAAGGCTCTCCCTCTCGTCTGTTCTTGGAACATTGGTTCTGCATGCCTCTCCCACTCTCAGAAGCTGCTTCAAGGACATCTTCTTGAGATAGGGATGTTGTACTGAGAACACTGTGTGGTATATGTGGTTGAACTCTATTAAGTGAGGCCTCTTTAAGAACTTTTAAGATTTGACAGGGGCAGTGGTGGGGTAGGATACAGGGATCCACTCATCTTGCTGCTGCCCAAGACAAGTCTCATACGTAAGTTCCCTTTGCTTGTTAAAACTGCCACCCACCAACCTGGAGTGGCCTGCCTCTTTCTTAGGTCCCTTCCTGCCCTCTAAGTAGAGCAGTGATTTTCAGATTACACACAGGAAGCTCCTGAGAAAGTTAAAAAACAACAATTGGCCAGTCAACAAGGGAACCATAGAAATGGGCCTTGGGAATGAGATATCCAAATGAGGAAATTTCAAGATGGCCGGCAACCTCTATGTGGGAAGGGGTGGTCCTTGTGTTAGATGCTTGTGATCACCTGTGAGTTCTGGAACACCCCAAAAATGCAGCCAGTCTAACATGCATTATTGGAGGAAATGAGCACAGCACACTGTGGCAAAGAAAGGAAACAAATGTCTGCTGCAGTGGGCTGGCCTCTACAGTGGGCATTCTGCTGGTCACCAATGCTCAACTAGGGGCTGAAGCTTGGGTCATGAAATCAGGAGAGCAGAGGTTAAAGAAGGGTGTAGGAGTGTCCATTACTCTGCTAGCTTTGGGGCTGGCCGACTAGGTGGAAGAACAGGATAGTAAGTCAGAGGCCATACCATGCTGTTTTGCAAAGCATAGGAGGGCATATAATGTCTCAGATTAAGATCTAGGCACTTGCAACAAAGCCTGATTAGGATGCTATGGGGCATGGATTCTCTGAGAAAGCAATGAAAATAAAGCGGAAGATGTGGTGGTAATTGGTGAGGAAGCAGGCAAAATGCCCCCTGTCTTCTGACCCCTAATGCAATAGAAAATTTGAAATAGCAATTAGGTCAAAACTCCTAGGACAAAACTTGCATTCTCTCTCTATGACTTGAAGTTGTAAATCTTAGGTCTTTGAAATGTAAACATCCCAGGAGAGAACCAAAACATTGCCCACAGAGATGAAGGAGAAAAAAATAAAGGGAAAAGGCTCTTTAAAATACAGACCAGCAACAGAAGTTCCCTAGTCCATTGCATTACAGAGACTCTCATCAAATCTCTAACCAGGGCCGGTTTCAAGCCCATTGTCATTTGCAGAGGGTTATTGTTTTAGTCTGATGCTTTGACAAAAAAGTGCCCCTCCAAAAGTGTTTCATCTTCAAGAATTCATGGAAAAGACTTTGGGAGATTTCTGATTACTAAGATCAATTTGCCTTCTTGTGGGAGGGATAGTAATAAACCTTTCAAGTGCTCCCCCAAGCCTATCTGCATAGCCCCACCACATGTCTGGGGTGAGAGCTGGGGACCTGTCTCTGTCCTCCTTCCCCACATCAGTGAAATGGGTCCATTACATTGATGACATAATGTTAACATGTAAAGATTTGCTCCTGATCCTGGAATATCTGCAAGGAAAGAGATGAGCAATGAACCCGTAGAAAATTCGAGCCCCAGACCACACAGTAAGGTTTTGGGCATTGTCTATAAATCTGCAATTGATAAGGTGCAAGCCTATCCAACTTCCAAATATGTGACAGAGGCACAAACCTTTGTAGAAAATTTGGGGGTTTTGAAAGACTTTTATTCCCCACCTGGCACAGTGTGTCTGCCTTTTATGCCACCTGTAAGAAAGGACACATGTGGGACTGAGGATCAGGCAGCAAGCCATCTTTGGGAAAGTAAACTACTAGCAAAGCAGATGAAAGCTCTGGGCACCTCCCAAGCAGGGCTACCATTTGAGTTAGATGTTGTCTGTGACTGTGAAGGTATGGATCAGCCACCGTAACAGAAACAGGGGAGAATGTCTTTGGTGTTTGGTCCAAGGTCTAGAAGGTAGCAGATACCCTATGTGCCCTCATAAAATAATAGCTCCTTGCAGTGTACACAGCCCTCCTCCAGGAAGAGGCTCTCACACAGCAGCTGGTGGGCTGCACTCTGAGTGGTCTGACAGGTGGTCACTCATGAGCTGTGGCTATTAACCCTTTGCACTGCCAGTGGTCTGTCTAAAGGGATTAACCCTATGGTTCAGACAATGGGAGGCTGAGGGATGGATGATCATAGATAAACCCTTGTGGGGTCAAGATGTGTATGGAAAAACATTTGGGTTCATCTGCAAGAGCCTGGGGTGCCTCATTATTTTTCATTTTCTGGTTTATAAGATATTGCCAGCTCTTTGTTAATCAGGAAGCTGATGCCCTAGTTGGGGCTCAATCCTTATCTACTGACCCTTCAGCAGATACAGTAGATTGAGTGCATAGAAAGAGGGGCCATTGCAGTGCCTGAGTAGGATGGCATATTGCCAGGGGTGCTGGATTGGCCTTGAAGCTAGGTGACTTGGTCAATAAAGTAACAGCATGTTGTGTGATTCTTAAATAACAGCCAAGGTAACTGCCAAAAGACTCTGGGGCCATCCATCAGAATTCTCAACTGGTGATGGGTTGGCAGATTGTTTATATTGGTCCCTTCCCACTTGTTTTGTGTCGACAATGCATCTGGCCTAAGCTTTCCCCTGCCTTCGTGCAAACCAGGTTGCCACCGTTAGGGAATTAGAGAAAAACTGAGTACCATGTATGGCTACCCTCGTCCAATAAATAGTGATCAGGGGTAACATTTTAAAGTTCATGATATGCAAAACTGGGCCATAGAACATGACATGAGATGGAAATTCTTTCTCCCCTATAACCCACATGTGGCTAGGTTGGTAGAAAGGAAAACTGGAATATTAAAACAGTAAATTAAACTGTTAACAGGTAAAACCTGTGTCTGGGTGGACTAAAGTACTGTCCCAGGCTTTAATACATTTAAGTGTTCAACCACCGGGGCATACAGCCCCATATGCAAGCCTGGGGATCCGTGCCGTGGTGCCCGATACGAGGGACATATGGAAGTTGGGGAGAGCCACTGCCTTGACTTTCACCATGGATCCATGTGCTTTGCTGCTGAGAAGAGGTACCATCACACCTGGGATTTCCTGGGAAAGGAATTCTCTACTCGAATTTACAATGGGACTGAGGAAAGGAATCAGTGTCTCCCTCTACAGTTGCAGTTCCAACAATGATCCATTTGGCACTAGAAATAAAAACAGTGCAAAAATGAATGAGGATAGAAATATATTAGGGATCCAGTTTTGTGTATCTTTTGGTTTTTGTATTTTCAGATATTATGTTTTCATGTTTTTTCCTTTCTTGGGAAATTTCAAGTCATTTGACTAATCTAATTTGTTCTTTTTGAAAATATTAGCCCTTTTAAGTGGACTTTGCTTTGTTTTTCTACTTGGATAATTCTTTTTTTCTTTAAATAGTTTATTGTCAATTTGGTTTCCATATAACACCCAGTGCTCATCCCCGCAAGTGCCCTCCTCCATGCCCATTCCTTCCCTTCCCCTCCCTACAACCCCCATCAGCCCTCAGTTTGTTCTAGAACACCCTACTAAAGAATGAATGGGACAATCAGACAATTAGAGAAGAAATTTAAAAATCTATAGAAACAAATGAAAATGAAAATACAACAATCCAAACTCTATGGGATGCGGCAAAGACAGTCCTGAGGAAAGTACATTGCACACCAGGCCTATTTCAAGAAGTTAGAAAAAGTGCAAGTGCAAAATCTAACAGTGCACCTAAAGGAACTAGAGGGAGAGCAACAAGAGCACCCCAAACCCAGTAGGAGAAGAGAAATAATAAAGATCTGGGCAGAAATAAACAATATAGAAACTAAAGAAACAATTGAACAGTTCAATGAAACCAAGAGTTGGTTTTTTAAAAAAACAAACAAAATTGACAAACCTCTGGCCAGCCTTCTCAAAAAGAAAAGAGAGAGCACTCAGATCTACTTGGATAATTCTTGATGATTTGTGGCAGATTGTTTCTTCTGTCTATAATTAACTTTATTTCTGATGACTTGTGAGGTGCTTAACATTGGTAAATGTTAGTTAATTTATTAGTCTTTTGTAGGCTATATCTATTTTTAGTTTTCATGGTTTGTTTTGGGAAAAATTCCTGTCCATATCTGACAAAGTCTTAAAAGGCTGTTTTAATAAAATAATATTTTTATTATAAAATAATATATGCTTCATATAGGGAATACTACAGAAAATGCAAAGGAGAAAATAAAATCAGCCATCATTTGATCACACAGAGATAACTATTATTATTTTGGTGCTTTTTTTTTCTAGTCATTTTTATGTGCATGCTTAATAAAAGTATTCAGTGTGTGACCTGATTCATTTCTGTTCTATTTTATTTTGTGAGCCACAGATCTAGAATATTGTTAAATGTGATGATTATAGGCATCCTTGTTTGCCTTCCTAGTTCAATGGAACACCTTTCCCAAAGTGCTCAGTAGAATTAAAAAAAAATTTTTTTTAATGTTTTATTTATTGCTCAGAGAGAAAGAGAGAGAGAGAGAGACCGCGTGAGCAGGGGAAGGTCAGAGAGAGAGGGAGACACAGAATCTGAAGCAGGCTCCAGGCTCTGAGCTAGCTGTCAGCACAGAGCCCGATGCAGCGCTTGAACCCACAAACCATAAGATCATAACCTGAGCCAAAGTTGGACGCTTAACTGACTGAGCCACCCAGGCGCCCCTTCAGTAGAATATTAATAGGTTATATTTATGACAAGTGTTTTGTGGTCAGCTAAGTTAGAGAAACACAAAGTGAAACACATTTCTTTTTCTTTATTTGCAGGAACTCCTGGGGCCTTAAGTATGCCATGTCTTGGGACATGAAGGAGGAGAGTTTACAGTCTTCAAGTTTTCCCAAACTTATGTGAGTGCAGATTCCTTAATATTTTCCCAGAATGTCTTTAATGAAATATCCCCTGGGAAATATTTCTCTTAAGTTTCACTTCTAAGTATGATGTTGCTCTTGGCTTTAGATAGATAATATTCTAATGAGGCTAACAAAGAATACTATTTTTGTTCATAAAGTTGCTTTAACTTTTTTAAACCAGGAATGAATGTTGAATTATATTAAGTGCATTTTTGGAAATCTATTGCAATGACTATATATATGATTTTTCTACTTTGATCTATATGATATATTAATGGATTCCTGAATATAAATCCAATTTTATTTTACTAGCTTATGCTTTCAGTGTCTGTGTATATAAATCAAAGATCATGATGCTATTTCTCTCAAAACAATGTTAAAATGAAGGAAGTAGATGCATGTAATGTAATTAGCATCATTTCTGGAAAATAGCTGTTATGATGAAATAGCTTTGCCTATAACCCATAAGTTTTGATAAGTAGTTCACTTAGTTTAAATTTTTTCTACATGATGTGTAATTGTTTTAATTTGCTCTTTAAGCCAGTAGCTATGTAGATTATGTTTTACATTTTCATTTAGGTTAGTTAAAATAAATTATTAATTTATTGCTCTATGGGACTTTGACCGGTGACTTGTGGTTTGAATAGTATTTGCTTTAGGAATTTGAGATTTCTCTATTATGGAGTGATACATTATCATTAAAAAAAATCTTTGTTCCATATACATTTGCAAAGATAGTTTCTTTTGTAGGCCATAGTTTCTTTTATAGTTATGCACTTAAAATTATTATCTGAATTATTCTAATTCTCAGTAAGAAGTGATACTTAAGAGCTTACTGGGTTTTACCATATTAATAAAAGAAAGAATAAGAACCATATGATCCTGTCAATAGATGCAGAAAAAGCATTTGACAAAATATAGCATCTTGTCTTGATAAAAACTCTCAAGAAAGTAGGGATAGAAAGCATATTCCTCAACATCTTAAAGGCCATATATGAGAGACCCACAGCTAATATCATCCACAATGGGAAAAATGGAGAGCTTTCCCGCTGAGGTCAGGAACACGACAGGGATGTTAATACCACTGTTCAACATAGTACTGGAAGTCCTAGCCTCAGCAATGAGACAACAAAAATAAAATTAAAGGCATACAAATTGGCAAAGAAGAAGTCAACAACTCAGGCAACAACAGATGTTGGTGAGGATGTGAAGAAAGGGGAACTCATTTTCACTGCTGGTGGGAATGCAGACTGGTGCAACTCTCTGGAAAACACTATAAAGGTTCCTCAAAGAATTAAAAATAGAATTACCTATGGGCCAGCAGTTGCTCTACCAGGTATTTATCCAAAGGATACAAAAATGCTGATTTGAAGGGGGCACATGTACTCCAGTGTTTATAGCAGTGCTATCAATAGCCAGATTATGGAAAGAGCCCAAATGTCTGATGAATGGATAAAGAATATGTAGTACACACACACACACACACACACACACACACACACACACACACTGGAATACTACTTGGCGATCCAAAAAGAATGAAATCTTGCCATTTGCAACAATGGATATGGAACTAGAGTTCATTATGCTAAGTGAAATACATTAGCCAGAGAAAGATAAATACAGCATTTCACTCATGGGTGGAATTAAAAAACAACAACAACAAAATAAATGAATGTAGAGAAAGGGAAGTAAAAATAAGATGAAAAGGGAGAGGAAGGCAAACCTCTTAAGAGACTCTTAAACACAGAAAACAAACTGAGAGGGTTGCTGGAGGGGAGGTGGGTGAGGGGGATTGGCTAAATGGGCGATGGGCATTAAAGAGGGCACTTGTTGGGATGACCACTGGGTGTCACATGTAAGTGATGAAGTCACTGGGTTCTACTCCAGTAACCAATACAACATAGTATGTTAACGAACTTAAATTTAAATAAATTTTTTAAAAAGTTTATTGGGTTTTACCTAAAAATTGATTTTTGGGGTACTGGGGTGGCTCAGTAGGTTAAGCATCTGATTCTTGATTTTAGCTCATGTCGTGATCTCATGGTTTGTGGCTTTGAGCCCCATGTCAGGCTCTGAGCTGACAGTGTGGAGTCTGCTTAGGATTCTCTCTCTGCCCCTCCCCTGATTACTCTGTCTCTCAAAATAAATAGGTAAACTTTAAAAGCTTTAAAAAAATAATAAAGATTTTTGTTTGAAATTATTACCATTTTGACAATTTTTTTGTAATTGGTCTAGTTGTCACCTTTACTTTTTTGACTACTTAATCCATCAAAAGTTAAGTTCTCGCACTGCAGTTTTTGTTTTCGTTTCTGTCAGTCTTTTAACAGTTTGGCTTTTATTTCTATTTGACAGTATGTGATTTAGCACTTAAAGTTTTGTGATGTTGTGTCTTGGTTGTGGATTATATGCTTTTATCAATACAAAATAATATCCAGCTTTATATTTAATTATCATTTAGTTCATCTGATAATTGGTGCTAACTTTTTTGAAGTTATTTTGTTGACTCAGGATAAACACCTACTCAAGTGCCACATTGTTCATGTGAAGAGGAGTGTTTTACTTGCCACAGTCAGTACATCCATGGATGGGTGGATATGTAAAAAGTTTTATGGTTTAGTTTAAGGTGGGTCTCCCATGCAGGGATCCAAGTGGAATTGTGCCATTTTTGATATTATAATTTAGGATTGGTGGGCACAGCAAGATGAAGGTTTTGAAGGAAGTCTTGATGAGTAAACAGTTTGATAACAAAGAAGTCTGCTTATCTAACAAATCTCTCCTTCTGAAAAGAGGGCTATTCACCCTTATGCCCGAGGAGGAGGCGAGTTGATCAGTCTATTGTTTGGATAAATGGATTTTAAAGAGTTCTTGAAATGAGCAGTAATGTTATTTGAAACTTTATATTCCTCAGCAAGAATTTACTGGAATAGTAAAATCATGTTAATGTAGGACAGTCAATTCTTGATCCTATTAAATTCATGGTTGCAGGCAGTTTGTTCTCAATATGACAAATCTTTGCCTATCTTTTAAAAACATTTTAATGCCATTTCATTTTAGGTATGTCTCTTGGAAGCAGCTTATATTTAGATTATGTTTCTTAACTCAATTTGAGAATCTTTGGATGATAATAGAGAAATATAAGCTTTTTGTACTATATTCAAATATTTTATCGTAAGGCCTTCATCTTTTTTTGTGTTAGTCTTATAAAATGTGGCTGTTCCCTTTAGTTTTACCTTCTGTAGTAATTGAAAGTTGTAGTCTTCATCAATGTTAATGTAATCTGAGTTTCAGCCATTAACTGAATGCATGCTACTTTTATATCTCCTCTCTTTAATTTTTTTTTTTAATTTTAGGGGGAAAATGAAAGCAGGGAAGGACAGAAAGGGAGAAAGAGTATCTCAAGCAGGATCCACATTTAGTGTGGAGACTGACATGGAACTTGAACCCATGACCCTGGGATCATGACATGAGCAGAAATCAAGAGTTGGCTGCTTAACTGAGTGAGGCACCCAGGCGTTCCCTATTATGTTCCTTTAAATTTTACTTTGTTGTCTTTGTGTTTCCTCAATTAACTGTCCTTCCATTTTATTGTTTTATTTTCCTTACACTTCCTGGTCTTTTTTGGCTACCTTTTATTGCATTCTACTGAAGGTTCCTTAAAGTTTTCTGACACTTTTCTTCTGATTCTTCAACTGAAAAAAATTAACTAAATTAGATTCAGGGCTTTGCTCATTTTCTAGGTCTTCAAAGATAATTTTCCTTTCCTTCAGATTCAGTTATATATATATTTTTAAACCACCTTCACCTCCTCCCCCCTGAACATTCCATTTCTTATGAGGAAAGAAATATCAAGAACTGAGAGTGCCAACTTGTATGTGGCTTATGTTGGCTTCACTACCTATTTGGGTGGATGTTGAAAATGCTTCTCAGAGCTAATGATCTTGGCTTCTTTCCTACATCTCATTCTTTATTCTCTGAAACAGTAATGGTTTTTTTCCCCCAATATTTTTATTTATTTCTAGGAGAGAGAGAGACAGCGTGAGCAGGGGAGGGTCAGAGAGAGAGAGGGAAATACAGAATCTGAAGCAGGCTCCAGGCTCTGAGGTAGCTGTCAGCACGGAGCCCGACGCGGGGCTCGAACCCACGAACTGTGAGATCATGACCTAAGCGAAAGTCGGACACTTAACCGACTAAGCCACCCAGGCGCCCCAAACAGTAATGTTTTTTACTCATCGCTTCTCAACAGCAGAGATCACCAGAATCTACCAATTACAGAACTTTATTTTTTTTAATGTTTTTATTTATTTCTGAAAGAAGGATAGACATTGTGAGCAGGGGAGGGTCAGAGAGAGAGAGGGAAATACAGAATCTGAAGCAGGCTCCAGGCTCTGAGGTAGCTGTCAGCACGGAGCCCGACGCGGGGCTCGAACCCACAAACCGTGAGATTATGACCTGAGCTGAAGTCGGCTCTCAACTGACTAAGCCACCCAGGCGCCCCTACAGAGCTTTAAAAAGTACGTATTTCTGGACTTTAAACCTGGAAATGCTGTGCATATATGTGTGTATTTGGAAGAACAATGGAGCAGGGTTTGGAAACCTGTATTACAAAAACCAGATTTGATTTAACAGTCCCGGATCAGTTACCGTCTGCAGCGAAGGTGAAGGTTTCCACTCCAGGTGCAAGAGGAATCCTTGTGCTTTGGGTCTGTCTGGTTGTGGCCGCCAAGACTGAATGGCGTGTGGGTGGAGAGACAAGGCAGAAACGTGGTAAGAAAGGAGAAACACAGAGAGAGAATTTTTGCAACTCAGAAATAACCTTGTAAACAGTGAAGAGCCTGTTTTATTCCAAAAAAGACTTAAAATTCAAATTTAAAAAACACAACAGATTTGAGTACTGGAAAGTACTGCAATTAGTCTTGTATTTTTCTCAGTTCCCACCAGTTTGCTTCACTTTTGGAGTCTATTCCTGCTGGCAGCGCTAGCTTCACGGGGGGGAAACCTGTGCGTTTGCACAGAGGCCTGTACTTGGAGGAGCTCTGCTCGATTCGATTTTCTGTTGTCTCTGCCTTGAAACTCTTAATTTTGTCTTTGAACTTGTGGGGTTTTTTTTTTGTTTTTTTTACAAATAGTTTGTTGTCAAATTAGTTTCCACATAACACCCAGTGCTCATCCCCATGAACTTGTGTTTTGTAAGTGAAGTCCAGTGGTACCACGGAGCATGTGTGTGGGCCGGGTCTGTGGGTCTCCATCCCTCACAGCCCCGTTTGTGTGTTGCCTTTGTGACGCTCCACGAGCATAGAATCCTGGTGGACTCATAGTGTGTGAGATTCTGAAAGACTCACAGTGAGTACCTCTGACCTAGTGTATCAATTTCTTTTGCTGCTGTGACAAATTACCACCAACCTGGTGGCTTAAACAATACAAATTTATTTTCTTACAGTTCAGGGGTCAGAAATCTGAAATATATGTCAGACGGCTAAAATTAGTCTGCCTTCTTTCCAGAAGCAATAGGGGACAATCTGTTCTCTTGATTCTTCTAGCCTCTCGAGGCTGCCTGTATCCTTTGCCTCATGGCTGCATCCTCTGCCGTCTTTAAAACCAGCAGTGTAGCCTTTTCAACGTTCTTTCTCTGCTTCTGTTGTTACCTCATCTGACTCTTTGATCCTCCTGACCCCCTAGAAGCATTATGATGGACCTCCCCAGATAATCTATGACAATCCCCCATCATAAAATCCTTAGCTAGGTCACATCTACAAAGTCCCTCCGGTCATGTAAGGTTACATACAGGTTTTGGGGATTAGGAGGGTGATATCTTTGGGGGGTATTCTTTAACTACCACACTAAGTGAGGACACCACACTTTCTGAGCCAGAACTTGCTTCAAACACAGAAAAAAGCCAGTGGGGTTTCTAGAAACAGAGATGACCAAGCAGCCCTATCTTTTCTTGTTCATAGCCCTTCCCTGCAATTAGTCAACTACTTGTGCTTAAAATGATGCCACAGTTTCTTTCATTTTCAGTCCTTCTTTCTTCACCAATAAGTGAAGAGTAGGAGTATAGGTAGCGTGTATGTATCAAGAATTGAAATAAAAATAGTGGCAGTTGTTCCACTGTTGAGTGGAACGGGATGCTTTTGTATGTATGAGCTATGAAATACAGTGTGTAGTTTGGTGACTTTGCATATGAGGTAAATGCTCTTAAGTTTGCATTTAAAACTGGCACTGTACAATATAAAAATGCACAGTAAAATTCATGTTAATAATTAAAATTTTGAATTTTTTCAGAACGATGTTAAGTAGCGAATACCAAACACTAGATGAGAAAGAGAGATTATGGAAGAATAACAAACCATTGCATCTCAGCATCTTTACAGCACTTTCTTGCTTTCTGAATAAGGGTTCCACATCTTCAGTGTGTAGACTATGTGGCTGCCCTGATTCCAGGAACCAAAAAACTCTGTTGATCTTCCATATTTCGTATATGTGCACACACACACACACACACACACACACACACACGCATGTAAGTGTATGTGTGTATCTATGTATTTGTGAGAAAGTGAATTGCTTTCTCTGAATTGAAAGGAAGTGGATACTTGTGGGAGGGGGAGAGCAAGAGGAAGCAGCATTCTGTTGAGGGTCTTCTCTCTCTGCTTCAGCAGATTTTTCTTTTTTAATTCATATCAGCAGGTTTCAAACTTTTTGTTGATAGGACCTCTTCCCTATAATATCTTAACTTTATTGAGGATGACAATGAGCTTTCTTTGTATATTATATTTATTAATGTTTACCATAATTAGAAATGAAAACTAAAAAATTAGAAAGTGCTTATTAATCTATTAAAAATAATGTTAATTGGCTATTGTCAGAAGAAAAGCTGGTAAAAACAAGATAAAAGGGGCCAGTCAGATGCCTGAGGCTGAATACTCCTCTTGGATACTTTTGGCTTTTGTAATCTTGTTTGCCTCCTGCCCCCACCAACTACCCATGTAGCACCACTGAGAAGGGCCCCCTCCCCTTTTTCTTTTGTCTCTCAACCTCCTACCAGCCTGGCCATAAAAGGAAGCTGATGTCAAGGTTCAGGGCCCAGCCTTTGGAGGTGTCTCCCCTGGCACCTATACGCAATAAGCAGTCTTTTCTGATCCCCTGAGTGTGTGCGGCTTGCATCTTCCTGGGTGCCCAGTATGTGCTGTAACAATTACATGTTTAAATTTGTAAAATAAGGATTAACTGTATTTTTCTAAGTAGAAAATGAGAAGCTTTGTTGTACATTTCAGTAAACTTCTTTAATAGCTGCTTAATAAAGGACAGCTGGAATTGCAGATCTTCTCATACATTTAATTTGTTGCCATCTTGCATATCATGTTGCTGTTGGAAAATTTCACCACACATCCATGACAGAATCATAGTGAAACATGCAAGTAGCATCTTATGTTATTATGAAAATACTTTGGGCTATTTTCACTGGGGTTCCTGGCCACACTATGTAAACTGCTGCCTTATATCATGCATTCCCTTGCCACAGGGCCTTTGCAGGGACTCTGACCTCTGACTGGGACCCTGATTTTCTCTTCTATCAATTCTTCCTCTTTTCTCAGCTTGAAGATAATTTGCCTTAGGAAGCCTTCTCTTATTTCCTCCAAAGGTTGTATTCTGTTACTTTAGCATTTATAACGGTAGGTACTCCCTGTTTAAAATCCTTTGTCATAGTTCTACGTACATCTGTATGATTATGTTTTTTTCTCTCCCACAAGACTAGAAATTTCAAGAGAATAGGACTGCGTCTCACCATTGCATCTCCAGAATGAAACGTGGTATCACAGTCCATATAAGTTCTGAAAAGCTGTTGGATAAATAAGCATGTTAATCTCAATAATATGGAAGATTTGCCATCTATCATGAATTTCAGAACATTGCAGACGTCAGTCAGTAGAACCACTGTTTTTTTTCAAGACGAGGACATAGAAAATCATAAGCCTATTCTCTTTGCATCACAACAAAATAAGAAGGTGATCAAGTTAAAGCATGAGGGGTTTGAGTTAAAAGAATTTCTTGATATTTAGTTTCTACTTTAAACTAAAATTATGGGATGCCAGGCCAAGATGTTGGCTTCCTCTAGATACATATAGAATACTAGATAATAGGTGCACCATTACATTGACAGTCAGGTGATTGATTATTTGGTAAATGAAACATTTGCATTAGTGTCAGTAGAACCAAGGTAACAGAAAAATCAGTAAAGACATCTTCTTTTGAGGTTTCTGCTGAAAATGTTAGGGAGATGATTTTTTGATTTAAAAATTTTTTTTTGAAATTTCATGGGTATATGAAAATATCTTTTTTTCATAACTAAGAAAAACTAACAAAAAATCATATGCATAGTCAATGGGATGCACAGATTCTTTTTTTTTAAAGTTTATTTATTTTGAGAGAGCGAGAGTGAGCAAGAACGGGGAAGAGGCAGAGAGAGAGAGAGAGAGAGAGAGGAGAGAGAGAGAAGGAATCCCAGGCAGGCTCCACACTGTCAGTGCAGAGCTCGATGTAGGGCTTGAATTCATGAATGGTGAGATCATGACCTGAGACAAAATCAAGATGTTTAACTGACTGAGCCACCCAGTCACCCCAGATGCATAGATTATTGAATTTAGGGTAAAGTTTTATATCTGTTTTAGGGGATGGATGGTTTTCTGGTTTCTTGATCTCTGGATTCTATAGCTCACCTGATGTCAAGGTCCAGGTCTAACTTACTTCTCTCCCTGGTTCTAGTCAAGTGCTTGGACAAAAAAAGGTGCTTAATAGTAATGAAGAAATTGATGCTTGAAGCAAACTTCTTTTCTCTGCCTAACTCTCTGATAACTGACTGAATTATTTGTAGTGTGTAGTAAAAGCGGCTTGAACAGTCTTGGTTATTGAACATTAGGTTTCCAATTTATTTTCTTTAATGTATAGGATTATATTGATAGTCTTGTTCTCTTATCATTTTCTATTAGACAGGAGGAAAAGTAATCCATGTGGCTAAGTAGAAGTTATTAAGTTATTGTCTACTGAAGATTTCAAGGTCATTTTCATTTTTATGTTCCCCAGTTATTATACCAATCCAGCAGGCAGTCATCTCCTTTGCCTCTTCAGGTATGAAATGGCAGCTGCTATTGAGACACAGCTTGGTCACTGTTCACACAGTGGAGCAGAAGTTAATCACCCTTTGAAAACAATTGGCTGACATTAGACCAGAGAGTTAATTAAAGGGAAACTGTTGAGACAAGAATTATGCTCCTTTTTAAAAAGTTTGCCTGTATGACTCACAGTCAAAATCATTAAGAATAAGAACAGAAATTTAGATTCCTAAATTCTAATAAATTCTATTTACCTAACTTTTGGATTGGCTTAATCTAAATTTACTTTGTTCCCTTCTGTTTTTAATGTACTCTGCTTGGAAAATGATATTACACTGTTCAATGTCATCTGTCTTTTCACAGTTATAAGAACCCCCTCTTTTTTTTTTTTTTTTTAAGTTTTGGCTTCTCATGCCTCTTTAGAATGAATTTTGTCTTTCTCTCACGGCCTGCTATCCAAAGTCACAGGATAAAAGACCTTATAAAATCTTCTCTTCTCTGAGTTTTAAGTCTTTGTAATTTTAAATCCATTGACTAATTTAGTGTCATTGAGTTTTCAATCTTCAGAGGGACTTCTTTTCATTTAATGGTCTTGCTTTCATTGAGATAAAGATATCTATTTTTAAAACACCTTTAATGCCAAATGAAATTGAAATTATTAATTGAATTGTTCTGTATTTCCCTGTACAAAGGATTTTCTGATCCTATACCCTGTTATTTGCGTGCATAGAAAGAACTAGAAAGGAGGTTAGTGGGAATGATCTACATTTTGGAATTAATGTATTCTTTTTGGATATATAGCATCTATAATTTCAAGGTCAGTTTAGGGAGAAATAATACTTTAACAACAGTACTTTTCCTGTGCACAAAGCTTCACATTTTCTCCTTACATTTGATTGTGGAGAGAACAGACTGGTGTAATATACAATAGCAGAACTTATCTCTAGGACTTGACTTCCTGAATTCAAATCTCAATACTGTACTGTACAGCCAAGTGGCTTTGCATGGATTACTTAGTTCCAAGATACCTCTTTCCACATAGCTAATATGATAGTAGTAATAATATATATCTCATCAGATGTGAGGTTGCAACAAATTGTTTTTAACAATTAGGTCTATTTCTTAGAATAAGACCTGGTCCAGAGTTAGAAATAATTATCATCATCCACCATCATTCAAGAAGCTGGATTGAAATATGAACACAATTATACCCCTGAACCCAAATCCTTATAGATTTGAAATACATACTGTTGGTTGGTTAACTTCAACATTAATGCCCCTTCTTTGCTAACCGAATGCTGCTAGCAAAGTACCCAGTCATGGGTCTAAATCATGAGGCATAAGCCAGTTATGGCTCTTAGAGTTCTAGCCAGTGAGATATAAGAATAGATATGCTGGGGATTTTCTGGATTTTATGGGATTTTCTTCCTGTTAAGCAAAATTGCCCATTTGTATGATTCTTTTTTTCCTGCTTTGGGTGCTATGATGACATGATGGCTAGTGGTGTGGCAGCCATCTTATGACCATGAGGATACAAACTTGAGACAAAATCCTAGACTTTAAGAGTGACAGAATAGGAGGAGAAGAGGAAACTTGGCTTTTGATGGCATTTTTGAAACTGGGGTCACCTTTAGGCTTGTTAACAATAAATATTCTTTTTCTTAAATGATTTTAAGTAATCTGTACACCCAGCATGGTGCTCAAACTCACGACCCTGAGATCAAGAGTCACACACTTCATTGACTGAGCCAGCCAGGTGCCACTGTTAACAACACACATTCTTAAAGTTTGAGATACTATCAGTAATTTTTTTTTTACTTGCAGATGAAAGTATCTTAACTAATACTTCAGCCATGAATTGTTTTGCATGCAAGTGGCAGAAACCCAGCTCACACCAGTGAACTTACTCAGGCACTGTGTATGAAGCAAAGGAATTGCTACAAGAACCATGGTTGTTCTGAGGAGCTCAGAGATGGAAACTAGGGCCTTGAACAACCTTGCACACTTCCCGCTCTGTTTCTCCTTTCTGCTTCCTCCTCTGTCCACCTCATTTGTTCCTCCTGATGAACAAAGAAAAACATGAACTTTTTCTTTCTAGTGGCGTGGGTTTTTTTTCTGGTCCATCCATAAAAACAAAACAAAACAATAAAAACAGAGTCATCTCTCTCAGCTCCTGTTTGAAAAAAAGGAAAGAATGCTAATTTGGTTCTTGCACCAATTGCTACAGCCAAAGAGGAAGGTTTTATCAGCTCACTGCTTTGATTAGGTTGTGAGGTCTTTCTGCTAGACTAATTGGGATAATGCACATATGACAGACAGAGAGTTACTGTGGGAAAGGCAGCCATCCTTTTATTTTCTAGTATAAAAATTTCATATTTGTGAAACATACTTTCCCTGGGGTCATTTGATTCATGGTTTGAATTAGTTTTGATGTGTGTGTGTGTGTGTGTGTGTGTGTTTTAATAAGGTCATTTCTAATTTCCCACTCATTTGGCCTTCTGTGTATGTGACCAAATGAGAAACTTAAAACCTGGAGGGCTGTGGGAGAATGCTCCTGTGGAATTTGCTAATGTGTCTTACATTCTTATATCACAGAGGCTACTGTGTGGTAGGCTGTGCTGCACTGGGATTTGAAATGAGGCACTCCAGGCTATATTGGGATTAAAAATGGGGTATCAAAATCAAAACCACTTGGGTTTTTGTCTGAGACTTCTAATGTCAGTCCAGTGCCTCCTTCAAAGACCTCCCCCTCTTTATCTCAAGTGTTTTTAGGAGGTGTCTCATAAATGCTCATTGAAAACCACAGGGTAGGGGCACCTGGGTGGCTCATTCGGTTAAGCAACCAACTCTTGATTTTGGCTCAGGTCATGATCTCACGGTTGTGAAATCAAGCACTGCATTGGGCTCCATGCTGAGCATGGAGTCTGCTTAAGATTCTCTCTACCTCTCCCTCTGTTCCCTCCCCTGCTCGTGCTTATGTGCTTGCTCTCTCTCAAAAGAGAAGACCACATGGTGTTCTCTGAGCTCTGCTCCACAGAAGACACGGCTGCTGGGCTCCACAGTGCCTGCTAGGTGTCGCTGTTGCTGCTGGACACCGCTGTCCTGCCTCAGAATCACTGATGCCGATCGGGGCTCCTCTGCCCTGTTTGGCAGAGCACAGTTGTTCTCCCTGCTCATGGCAGCCCCTTGTTTGTCTCCCATGAGGCTGCCACAGGCACAGGTATGAGGAAGGCTCTGAGATGCCCAGGCTCCCCAGTGGCACACAGGAAAGTGTGGGGGATGCCTCTGCCCCTTTGCATGCTACACTGTTTCAGGTGTTTCTAAACGTCACTATCCTATGGAGGTTTTAATAAGAACTTGGCTCTTCTTCTTTTTATGACCATTTCCCTTTTCCTGTACTCCCATAACCATACTGACAGCACCTAGACTTAAAGACCATGCCTGAAGCTGTGCCGGATTCTGACACAGAACCATCGCCCCCGTTTCCTGGAAAAGGCCTCTGCTGTTTAGCCTAGCTTGTCCTCTTGATATTATTTTTCTTTTCTATTGTGCTGTTGTTTCTTGGGAGGTTCTTCAGTTTGGAATGAAAATAGATTTATGGCAGGCTTATACCACCCACCATTTCACCCTGAATGCACAAACTTGTCTTATCTGAGAAATGGGTACCACTAGATTCTGTGGTTTTCAGAGCCTTGGGTTTAAAATATCAGCAAAATTTCAGGGGGAAAAAAAGAACTTATATAGATGTTCCAGCTCTCTTTTGCTTAGTATGGCATTAAAAACACTAACCCAAAACACCCTCACTGCTACTATCTATCCATTATATCATACATGAAAGATAAAACTTAAGAATGATAAAAAATGACATAGTTTTAGAAAAATGTAATTTGTTTCAAAAATGTACAGTTGAAAATACACTTATAGGCACAAATACTCAACGGTACCTAAACCTGACTGCACTTCACAAAGTACATATATTTACAGAGTTTCTGGACTTAATGCCTAGAGATGTTGATTTAAGACTAGTGATCTATATATTTTAAAATCTCCCCAGCTAGCCAGATTAGTACATACTCTATTTTTCTCTCCTTTCTTTTTTTCCCCCATGAGGTGGTGAAGAATCAATTGCAGATCAGCAATGTCTATAGACTGGCTCTCAGAACCCAGCTGGCTCAAATAAAACCTGGAGCCCTGGTCATCTGAGATTTCCCTGAGATACCCAGGTGCTTTCTTTTGTCACTGAAAGAAGTACTAAATGGTGAAATGTGGATAGGGAAATTATGTGACTCGGTCCAGGTCAAGCCTGGCAAGTGAGTGTCAAGGGATAATGAAGCACCGGTCAGTCGGCACTGACTGCTAGAATGTCATGCTGGACACGGTGCTAAGGATCGCTCAAGCTCAGAAGAAATGACTGTCATGATTGATCAGCAGCGTCTCTTGTAGGGTAGAAGTATCGTAGCACACGTGACATGGACTTGCCATATTTTGTCTGCCTCCTTGTAGGTCTATGCATAATGTTGAGAAAATATTAGGCGTTTTAAATGTTCTGGCATTCGATTCATTATAGTGCAGTAATAGTCTATTTGGAACCATAATAAATAATGCCTGAATGTCATCTCAAAAGTCTTTGTGCATTAAGAAGTCGTTTAATCTAGAATTGAATTACAATTATTGCATTTAAATTGAGACCATACTGTTGTGTCACATCTGTATGGCTGCTAAGGCACCTTACTGTTTATTGAATGAACATTTATTGGCTGTTTGCTAAATATCAATTCTAGGCAGTGAGTTAGGGGAAAAGTAAGGAGAGAGTCCTTACTTGCAGGGGCTTTATCTATAGGGGGAAGCAGACTATAAGCAAATGATAATAATATAAAATATGTGCAAGAGGCACCTGGGTGGTTCAGTCAGTTAAGAGTCTAACTTTGGCTCATCCCGTGATCTCATAGTTCGTGAGTTTAAGCGCTGCCTCAGGCTCTGTGCTGACAGCTTGGAGCCTGGAGCCTAATTCAGATTGTGTGTCTCCCTCTCTCTCTGCCCCTCTCCGACTTGCACTCTGTCTCGCAAAAATGAATAAATGTTAAAAAATAGAAACAAAAAATATGTACAAAACACTCCATGAATAAAGGAAAGATTAACTACAATGTATTTATTATTATTTTTAAGATGTTTATTTATTTAGAGAAAGAGAGCTAGCACAAGCAGGAGAGTGGCAGAAAGAGAAGGAGAGAGAATCCCAAGCAGGCTTTGTGCGATCAGTGTGAGCCTGACAAGGGGCTCAATCCCATTAACCGTGAAATCATGACCTGAGCCCAAATCAAGAGTTGGGTGCTTAACCAGCTGAGTCACCCAGGAGTCCCAAGAGACCTAAATTTTATTTTTTTTTAGTTTATTTTGAGCGAGATAGATAACGTGCAAGCAATGGAGGGGCAGAGAGAGAGAATCCCAAGCAGGCTCTGCACTGTCAGCACAGAGCCAGATGCAGAGCTTGAAGTCATGAACTACAATATTATGCATGAGCTGAAACCAAGAGTCAGATGCTTAACCAACTGAGACATCCAGGTACCCCAAGATTAGCTAAATTTTAAAATGAAGAAAGAGAGATAGCATATTTCAGTTAGTGGGAAAAGTTAGCAGAGTAAGTTATTTCAAACAAGATGCTGTAGTGAGACCTGGAATGTGTTTCTAATGTGGTCATTGAGTCTTTGGGCTATAGATTTTTACAGCATCAACTAGACATGATATTTACTTTGAGAAAACAGAAAATGTTACAAAGTGTTTCATGGTATTTATCTTACTTTTACTAGCATATTTATCTAGAACCTTCCTCCCTTAACAGATTTTAAGCTGTCCTATATAAATAGGACAACTATCAAAATAAGATGTAGAAGAATGGAGTGAATTTCCTGATATTAATTCCATATTTGGTATATGTGTGACCTTGGGCAAAGAAGTTTAAAAAATTCTTTATAAATTCTAATCTGCAAAATGAGGATAATAACTGTCACATTAGGTTGTTGTGAACATTAAAGAAGGAGATATATTTAAAAGTTGTGAACATTAAAGAAGGAGATATATTTAAAAGTTCTTAGCACAGTGCTTGGCACTTAGTAAGTGCTTAATAATTGTGAACTATTATTAATATTATTATATGTCCTTGAACTCTAAATCAATGCTTGTGTCACAGGGAGCACTTAGTAATTACTTGTTTGTGTTGAAATTAAGGACCCTTCCTTTTCTGAGTTTCTTCATCCATCCATCCATCCATCCATCCATCCATCCATCCATCCATCTCTCCATGCATTGAGATTATCTGCTACGTGTGCCTGACATCACTCAGGACTCACTCCTGTTCCCTCCAAAGAGCTCACAGTCTTGTTTTCTGAGTCTACTTTGATAACTTTTTAATTTTTCTAACTTTTTAGTCTATTTCAGACAGAGTTGAGTAAAAGCTTTACTTGAATAGCTTAATCCTGTTTTGATCAGTAGGAAGGGGCAATGATGTTAAATTTACTGAGGAGACAAATGGCACACACAGCATCAATATAACATGAGATAGGGTACCTCTGAAAATGACAGTGTGCTCTGTCACATAATCCTGTACTTTTCATCATGACACTGAACACAATCTTAAATTACTTTGCTTTTTAGTCATCTCTTATCTAAATTTCTACTCTTGGGGTGCCTGGGTGGCTCAGTCTGGTAAGCATCTGATTTTGGCTTAGGTCATGATCTCACAGTCTGGGAGTTCGAGCCCTGTGTCAGCCTCTGTGCTGACAGCCTAGAGCCTGGAGTCTGCTTTAGATTCTGTGTCTCCCTCTTTCTCTGCCCCTCCCCTGCTTGTGCTGTCTCTCTCTCTCTTTCTCTATTTCTCTCTCAAAAATAAATAAACGTTAAAAATAATTTTAAATTTCTAGTCTTAAAATATAAAATATGTTGTATCTGTTTTGTTCTTTCTATTTGTATTATCTAGCTGAGTGACTTTCACCTAGTAAGTACTCAATATCATTTGCCAAAGGAAAGCATAAATAAGTTGTGGAATTGACATTATGACTTTGTATTGTAGGGAGGGGTGTGATTGGTTTGAAGTAATATGAAACAGTGTTCCAGTTTAGACCTTTGCCTTTTTGGCTTCTTTAAGGCAACAGTACTCGGCATTATTCAATGCGTGTGTGTGATAGGGTGGGGTGGAAATGTAACCTGGTGATCACTTCCCATTGAAGGAGTCTGGTGTTCTGGAGAAGATACAGTTTTACAATTGGTAACATGGCTAGGTCAAAACTCATTTAAAAACTCTCAGTGTTTTGGGGCGCCTGGGTGGCTTAGTCGGTCAAGCGTCCGACTTTCGCTTAGGTCATGATCTCGCGGTTCGTGGGTTCGAGCCCCGCGTCGGGCTCTGTGCTGACTGCCGGCTCAGAGCCTGGAGCCTGTTTCAGTCTGTGACTCCCTCTCTCTCTGACCCTCCCCTGCTCACGCTGTCTCTCTCTCTCTTAGAAATAAAACATTAAAAAAAAAAATTAAAAAAAAAAACTCTCAGTGTTTCTACAATATAATTCTGAGTTAAGTGAAAGTACCACATAAAGCATCAAGCTAAATCAAATTAATACCATGTGTTCTTGAAGTCCTACATCTTATCCAGATGCATATGCCAATGATTTCAGAATTCGGTACACCTATTGCCATATACTTTTAGTGCTGTTTGACTTCATTTACATTAATGTGTTAGATAAAACTTAAATAAAGGAGAAATTAAGAATAAGGTATTATTCATATCAAACATTGTAGCATCACTATTTTTTACCCAAGTCTTGGGAGTAAAAATTCTTACAGGAAAGATATCTAAGCTTTTCAAATTATATCTATAAACAGAACTGGAGTCTCAAACAGCATTTATCTCTAAGTCGGAGTTAGAGCTCACTTCATTGCTCCCTAAACACCAGATTTTCCACTATAGATGTAGGACATATGCTCTTTCAGCTCAGTATGCTGTAGAGCACAAGGGTGGCACATTTACACGGGCAGCTCCTTGGGAAGAAAAAAATAGCAGGGAGAACATGGAAATCTTACAGTAGTGGCGGTTCAAAATACAAATGTTGAAGTGCTAAGCTCTCAGAAAGTAATAATTTCACTGATTTTTATTAGAAGGAGGATATATGAGCATAGCAATGAATGGTAAATCAGCATTTCTGCCTCTTTACCAGTTTTTATGATCGGCATTAATGGTGGCAACTGTCACAGAGATTGTGGCTGCTTTATTTCAAGGGAGTGTAAGAGGCAGAACGTAGTATGAGTATTTTATAAACATGTATTTTTAAAGTCAGCCATTTGGGTTTGCAGGGATGACAAACGATTCCTAGGAGGGCTTAAACAGGGAGAGGGATGGAGTGGAGGAGGGAAGAAGTAGGGAAAATAGTATCATTTATTTGATGTAGAAATTTGGTTGTTAGTTATAGTCCACATTTCTGTTAGCCATTTTATTCTAGCCTAAGCGGTGCCAAAATTATTTTATTGATCAGCTACCCTGGGATTGAAAAAGCCACATTCTGACCAGGGCCATGAGACTTTTACTTCCCATTACAAATCAGTATGGGCCTCCAGAGTGTAGTTGGTTTAACTACATTTGTGATTATTTTGTTGAAGATAAAACCCCCTATCTGTCACTTCCCAGACCTTCAAGCCCTTATGTGAGGTTTACAAAGTCATAGGGAGGAGATAATCTCGACCATCTTTCTTGTAGTGTGTTCTGTATGTTTGATAAAGGGAGCTAATGTATACGACTATGGTACAAAATGTATCCAAAGCAAATTGTTCCTATTGAATAGCAATAGTCAATAGTACCATTTGCTAGAAAGGAAGCTTTCAGGCAGTTTCTGACTTTAAAACATTTTGTAGATGCTCTAGTCTCATTGCTCTATTAGAACTGCAGCTACTGAAGCCATTAAGATAATGTCTGGAGGTTTTAGTAATTTGTTGGTACAGAGATAGAGGAAACACTCACTTAGAGGACCTGACTCTCAGCTTATATAGCTGTCTTTTATAGTTAACTCTGACATTTCAAACTCCTTTTCCCACCTTTACTCCCAAGTTGTTAAAATATTTCTTTTGCTCATTTATTCATTCATCAACAAATACTTATTTAGCATTTAATATGTGCCAGGGAGTCTACTAGGTTTGGAGTATAGAGTGGTGAACGAGATGGAAGCAGTTTCTGTGTCCAGAGAACTCAAATAGAGTTGACATATGAGCAGGGAAGCATATGGCAGGATCCCCTGATTCTGTCGATTGAGGTTAGAGAGGGCTTCCCAGACGAAGCAGCTTCTAAACTAACTGAAAGATGAGTAGGAGTTAAATCCCACGTCAGATGGTTTCATAAGATAATGTATGTGAAACAATTTATAACTTATGAAGTACTATGTAGAAATTATATTTATTATTGGTTTTCTTGTGATCAAGTAATCTTAAAATATCAGGTACTTTAAAAATCTCAATATATTTTGATATATTGTAGCAGCAGTATTGTTATTGGTGGTAGGAAGCACCTTCTCTATAGTTGTTGTTTTCCAAATCCTGGTAAAATATACCATTTTCTAGAAGTATAACCAAACATTTAAAATACATTATCTACTTAAATTTAAGGACTTAGTTAGGCTTTTCCCATTGGGAGGGGCTGGAGGGATAAACAGCGTCTATCCTAGAGTGTAACCAATTGGTTTGGAACACTACTTGCCTGATCCATGGGTAGATGGTTTTAGTATGATGGGGATTCAGAAAAGCTGAGTTCTTGTTCTTATGTAGCCATTAAATAGGCAAATAGCTCAAGACAAATCACTTCATTTCATTTGGTCTCATTTCCTTATCTGCAAAATGATTACTTCTACGAGAATCTATGATAAACTTACCAGTACAGTTTCTTCTTTTATTTTCTTTTTTAAAAAAACATTTATTTATTTTATTTGTTTGTTTGTTTGTTTACATCCAAGTTAGTTAGCATATAGGGCAATAATGATTTCAGGTTTAGATTCCAGTGATTCATCTTCTGTGTATAACACCCAGTGCTCATTCCAACAGCTGTCTTCCTTAATGCCCCTTACCCATTTAGCCCATCCCCCCACCCACAACCCCTCCAGCAATTCTCAGTTTGTTCTCTGAGTTTAAGAGTCTCTTATGTTTTCTCCCCCCGTTTTAATATTATTTTTGCTTCCCTTACCTCATGTTCATCTGTTTTGTATTTTAAATTTCTCATATAAGTGAAGTCATATATTTGTCTTTCTCTGACTAATTTCACTTAGGACAATACCCTCTATTTCCATCCACATTGTAGCAAATGGCAAGATTTCATTCTTTTTGAGTGCCAAGTAGTACTCCATTGTGTACTTTATCTTCTTTATCCATTCATCCATCAGTGAACGTTTGGGCTCTTTCCATACATTTGCTATGGTCGATAGCACTGCTATAAGCATTGGGCTGCATGTGCCACTTGAAAAAGAACACCTGTATCCCTTGGATAAATACTTAGTAATGCAATTGCTGGGCCATAGAGTAATTCTATTTTTAATTTTTTGAGGACCCTCCATACTGTTTTCCAGAGTGGCTGCACCACTTTGCATCCCACCAGCAGGTCAAAAGAGATCGTCTTTCTCCCCATCCTCGCATCTGTTGTTGCCTGAGTTGTTAATTTTAGCCACTCTGAGTGGTGTGAGGTGGATGTGAGGTGTGAGGTGGTGGTCTCATTCTGGTTTTAATTTGTAGTTCCCTGACGATGAGTGATGTTGAGAATATCTTCATGTGTCTGTTAGCCATCTTGTTGTCTTCTTTGGAAAAGTGTCTATCCACACCTTTTGCCCATTTCATCTCTGAATTATTTGTTTTTTTTGGGTGTTGGGTTTGATAAGTTCTTTATAGATTTTGGATCCTAACGCTTTATCTTTTCTTGAGGTCTTTTATTCCCTCAGAGAGTCCCCCTTAAAATTTCTTGTAGGACTGGTTTAGTGGTCATGAATCCTTTTTGTTGATTCTAATGAGAGTTCTCTGTGCTTCCTGGATTTTGATGCCTGTGTCTTTCCCCAGGTTAGGAAAGTTTTCTGCTATGATTTGCTCATATAAACCTTCTGCCCCTTTTTCTCTCTCTTCATCTTCTTGGACCCCTATCATTTGGATGTTATCCATTTTTAATGAGTCACTGAATTCTCTAGTTCTTTTTTTTAATGTTTTTATTTCTGAGAGAGAGAGAGAGAGAGAGAGAGGAGAGAGAGAGACAGCATGAGCAGGGAAGGGTCAGAGAGAGAGGGAGATACAGAATCTTAAGCAGGATCCAAGCTCTGAGCTAGCTGTTATCACGGAGCCTGACAAAGGGCTTGAACCTATGAACCATGAGATCATCACCTGAGCCGAAGTCAGAGGCTTTTATCTGTGAGCCTCACAGTAACTACAAATTTATTTTAAATTTTTTTAAATTTTTTAATTTTTATTTATTTATTTATTTATTTATTTATTTTTACAAATAGTTTATTGTCAGGTTGGTTTCCATATAACACCCAGTGTTCATCCCCACAAGTGCCCCCCTCCATCCCCGTCTCCCCCCTCGCCCCCACACCCATCAGTCCTTAGTTTGTTCTCAGCATTCAAGAGTCTCTCATGGTTTGCCTCTCTCCCTTTCCCCCACCATTTCCCCCCTTCTTCTCCCTCTGAAAAGCAGCTGAAGAGAAAAAGAGTGGAAACACTCAAAAGGAACTGAATAAGAAAGGGAGCAAAGAGAAAGGAAAGGGTTTAAATTCCATTAAGACCCTATAAACGGGACTGCAGAGTGTGAAATTCTGCAGCTCAATACCTGGTGGTGCTCTGGTGGGAAGGGCAAATCCCCAGGAGCAGACAGTGAGCTCTGAAGGGTACTCGAGCCAGAAGAGGAAAGGCAGTACCCCTGCTGGGAGGACATTTTCTAGAGTCTGTGCGGCCTCCCCACAGGCTAAGGTCCCAGTGGACCCCGGAGAACAACCACATTTGTTGGTGTTGGAACCAAGGATATTAAGGGGGAAGCCTGGCACCAGATGTGTGTTGTGATTTTCCATATTCCCTGAAATGCTGCTGCTAGATAATCACACAAACTTTTTCTGGGGCAGGCAGGAGTCTCTAGGCATGTGCAGCAGCATGGTCTCATGAATATTCCTGGGGGCAGGCCACACCCGGCCATTGCTCAGGGAGATCCTCCCCCAGAGGGTCTGAGTGGTCAAAGCCACAGGGCCCTCAGAAGTGAAGGGCTTGGAAACACAGCCCCATCTAAGATAAAACTCAAGAGGGAGTGCCACCTAGCAGGCTGACAATTTTGTCACAGACAGTGTGGAAGCGGGTAGTGGACAGAAGCCAGAGACAAAAGATAGGTGCTTGATTGCTGGTCAGCAAGAACACAGAGCTCTGATTCTAGAGACTGAGAAGCTGCATGACACCATTTTGACCCCTCCTGCACCTGTGCATACATGCATACATGTGCCACAAAGGTCCACCCAAGTAAACTAAGCAGGGCCATCTAGTGGAGAATGGAACCATTATACCAAGCCCATCCAACTGCACTCTAAAGGAACACCACAAGTCTCTCCACCTGGTTAGTTTATGGACTATAAAGTGCTTAATAGTTTGACTTCTAGGGGAAACTGGGTGTAATTTTAATCTGTTTCATTCTGTTAGCTGGTCCATCTATTCAATTTTTTTTCTTTTTATTCTCTTTTCTTATTCTTGAATACGAAAGATAAAAAAACATTTCTCCCTCATGGTCCTCCATTAAGTTCCCCCTAATCCTCCTATACATGCAAACATATGGTATCTGTCCTTCTCTGCCTGACTTATTTCTCTCAGCATAACAACCTCAAGTTCCATCCATGTTGCTACACATGGCCAGATGTCATTCTTTCTCATTGCCATGTAGTATTCCATCATATAGATAAACCACATCTTGATCCATTCGTCCATTGATGGACACTTAGGCTCTTTCCATGTTTTGGGTATTGTTGAGAGTGCTGCTATGAACATTGGGGTACATGTGCCCCTATGCATCAGCACTGCTGTATCCCTTGGGTAAATTCCTAGCAGTGCTATTGCTGGGTCATAGGGGGGTTCTATTTTTAATTTTTTGAGGAACCTCCACACTGTTTTCCAGAGGGGCTGCACCAGTTTACATTCCCACCAACAGTGTAGGAGGGTGCCCGTTTCTTCACATCCTCGCCAGCATCTAGAGTTCTCTGATTTGTTCATTTTAGCCACTCTGACTGGCGTGAAGTGGTATCTCAGTGTGGCTTTGATTTGTATTTCCCTGATGAAGAGGGATGCTGAGCAATGGAACAATGAATGAGAGTTCCTGTTGCTTATCCTTGCCAACATTTGGTGTTATCACTTTTGTCATTGTTAGATCAACTGATTTTGATGATTTCTAGCAAGTGTGTAGTGGTATCTCATTGTTTTAATTTGCATTTACCCAGTGGCATATGATGTGAAGCTCTTTTTCATATGTTCATTTGTCATCTGTATATCTCACTTGGTGAGGTGTCTGTTAAGGTGATTGGCCCAGTTTTTAATTGGGTTGTTTGTTTTCATATTCTTGAGTTTTAAGTATTCTTTGTATAGTTTGGGTAATAGTCCTTTATCGTATGTGTTTTGCAAACATTTTCTCTGTGAATTTGTGGCTTGTCTTTTCTTTGTTTTGATAGTATATTTTGCAGAGCAGAAAGTTTAAAAACATTTTTAAAGTTTATTTATTTATTTTGAGAGAGTGAGACAGCATAAACAGGAGAGAGGCAGAGAGAGAGAGAGGGAGAGAGAGAATCCCAAGCAGACTCTAAGCTGTCAGCACAGAGCCCCACATGGGACTTCATCTGATGAACTGCAAGATCATGACCTCAGCCGAAATCAAGAGTCAGATGCTTAGCTGACTAAGCCACCCAGGCGCCCCCAGAACGTTTTAATTTTAAGGAATTGCAGCTTATTAATTATTTCTTTCATGGATCATACCTTCACTGTGTATCTAAAAAGTAATTACAAACCTAAGTCATCTAGATTTTTTCCAATGTGATATTTTAGGAGTTTTATAGGTTTGTGTTTTACATTTAACTCTGTAATCCTTTTTGAGTTGATTTCTGTAAGGGTGCAAAGTCTGTGTGTAGCTATTTCTTCTCCTTGTCCTTCTTCTTGGTTTGGATGTCCAGTTGTTCAAGCACCATTTATTTAAAATACAATCTTTTCTTCATTGTATTGCCTTTGCTCCTTTGTCAAAGATCAATTGGCTGTATTTATGTGAGTTTATTTCTCAGCTCTCTATTCTGTTTCATTGATCTATTTGTCTGTTCTTTCACCAATACCACATAGTTTTATAGTAATCATGAAGTCACATAGTGTCAATCCTTTGACTTTATTCTTTGCCTTTAATATTGTGTTGGCTATTTTGAGTCTTTTTTTTTTTAATTTTTTTTTTTTATTTCTAGGAGAGAGAGAGAGAGAGAGCGTGAGCAGGGGAGGGTCAGAGAGAGAGAGGGAGTCACAGACTGAAACAGGCTCCAGGCTCTGAGCTGGCAGTCAGCACAGAGCCCGACGCGGGGCTCGAACCCACGAACCGCAAGATCATGACCCAAGCGAAAGTCGGACGCTTAACTGACTAAGCCACCCAGGCGCCCCTATTTTGAGTCTTTTGCTTCTCCATTTAAACTTTAGAATCAGTTTGTTGATATCCATACAATAAATTGATGGGATTTTGATTAGGATTGTACTGAATCTATAGATCGAGTTGAGAAAAACTGATATTTTGACAATATTTGAGTCTTCCTATTCATGAACATGACATATAGTCTCCATTTATTTAGTTTTTAAATTTCATTTATTAGAACTTTGCAGTTTTTCTCGTATAGATTTTGTACAGAATTTTGTTAGAGTTATACCTAAGTATTTCAGTTTTTTTGTAACTGTTAATGTAAATGACAATGTGTTTGTTATTTAAAATCCAACTTGTCATTATTGGTTGACTTTTTAACTTTCTGTCTTCAAACCTTGCTGTAATCACTTATTAATTTCATATTTTTTCAATATATTGCCAAACTGTTATCTTAATGGCTGCTCCAGTTTGCACATCTATCAGAAATTGCTAAACATTCCTATTCCTAACATTTTCCCTGACAGATTTATTGTCAAACTTAGATATTGCCAATTGATAGACAAGCAATGGTTCATCACAATAGTGGTGAAAAATTTAGAATTTTTCTTCTCAAAGGAGATTGGCCATTGTTATCTTCAAGACTCATTTCTGTGTTCTTGTTCTGTGAACTACCTGTTCATATTCTTTAACAATTCATCTATTGAATTTTTGGTCTTTTTTATTTGAGAGTTCAGGAAGTTCTTATTATATCATTTATGCTGGCCTTCATCCCACTCCCTTTTATCAGTTATAAATAATTTCTCTAAGTTTTTATGTACATTTTAACTTGTTTCTGCTCTTCAGGGTACTTTTAAATTATTAGTTAATTATTCATTCTTCTTTTTTGAATTGTTATTGGGTATTGAGATAGTTGGGAAAATTTCCCTGATCCCAGGTTGAAAAGGTATTCATCTATATCTTCTTCCAATTCATATAAAATTTTAATTATTGTTTTCAAGATCTCATTTTTTTTAAGTAATCTTTACACAATGTGGGGCTCGAATGCACCACCTGGAAATCAAGAGTTGCACACTCTACTGACTGAGCCATCCAGGTGCCCTGTAAAATTTTGATTTATTTTTCCACTTTAAATATATGATCTTTTTGACGTTTATCTTAGCACATGGTGGGAGTGCAGATCGAATTTTGTCTTAAGTCAAAAGGCTTTCCAGTTGTTCTAAAGCCAATTAAAAAGTTTGCCAGGTGGACAAGTCTTTTTGACTTTCCCCCATACGTTTAATTCCAAGGTTGGCAATTCATAGTTTTCTGGAAAGTAATATTCTCTGAGACTTATTAAAGAAAAATAAAGTTAAAACTTGGTTTGTCAAAATACAAATATTAATTCTTTATGTGCTCCATTAAAGACTTTTCAATAAATGGAGATCAAATATAAAGTCGCTAGGTTTTTTTTTTTTTGCTTTTTATTTTTATTAATTTAATTTATTTTTGAGAGAGAGAGAAAGTATGAGTGGGGGAGGGACAGAGAGAAACGGAGAGAGAGAATCTCAAGCAGGCTCTGCAAGATCAGTGCAGAGCCCAAAGCAAGGCTTGAACCCACAAACTGTAAGATCATGACCTGAGGTGAAGTCAGACACTTAACTGAATGGGCCACTCAGCTGCCCCTAAAGTAACAAGTTTTTAATAAGTATTTGGACATATTTCAAGCTAAAAGATTCAGAAAAAACAAGTTTTTAAAAAAACAATAAGTTAATTCAGATATAACATTGTTGCTGATTATAGCATCTCACAATGTGGTTTAAAGCAAAGCTGTTTTCATCTACCTACTCTGAAAATCAGCATGACTACAGGCAGTTAGAATCAAATAGATAGTCTTAGAAATAATTTTTCCAATTTCTGTGTTTTCTGAGGGTACAGTTATTGTCCGTATTGATGCTCTCCAGCTAAAGACCACGAGGAATACACCTATAGTTGGACAATTTGGATTTTTGCTCACTGTCATGAGCTGCTGAAGGATACACAACTGGTCCTGGGAAATCACAGGGCATCTCAGTAAGAGTGTTGGAAAGGACTTTTAAAATAGGATTTCAGTTTGGTTAGGTGATTTGGGGGAAGTTTTAAGGAATCTTAAGTCTTTGTTCTGAGACTTTGTTTTGGATTGGATGATGTCAAGAAGCAGGGTTACTCCTGATTGCGTATTTAGAATATCTTACTTAGAAGGTGGGGAGTCTAGAGGGAAGCTAAAACGAGTAGCATTCACTCATGTTACTCAAGATAGGGAGATGTTGGATTGTTTGGACAACATTTACATTTTTGTCTGTGTTCACACATGATTATAGAGTAGTCTGGTTTCTGTCTGTCTTCTTATAAATTCAAGTAGTTGACACACAATGTTACATTAGTTTTAAGTGTAGAGCATAGTGATTCAACATCTCTATAGGTTACGCTGTGCTCACCACAAGTGTAGTCACTGTCCGTCACTGTACAACACTACTGTGGTACCATTGATTGTGTCCCTATGCTGTACCTTTGATTCCCCTGACTTATTCATTCCATGGTCCTTTTTCTTTCTTTATGTCATAGTCAGAGAGTGCTTTGTCTGATGTTGGTGTTTGTGAGAAAGTGTTCAGGATAGTTTCCAGGGGTCAGGAGCTGGGTTTTTTTTTCTTTTACACTCCAAATAATGCAGAATTTTTCCTTTTTTATTCTATTTGTATGCAATAACATATACCTATATTAGTCAGGGTAAATAGTTCCAGCTGCTGTAGCAGATAATCCCCAAGTCTTTGTTGCCTCATATTGGGCCAATCTTCAAGTTTCATCCATCTTGCACACCACATGTAGCTGGCCTCCATATGTGGCTTCCAAATATGCCACAAGAGGAGAAGACAAAGTGGAGAGAGCACACCAGGTAATTAGATACCTCACTGCAGAAGTGACACACTTCACTTATCCATTGACCAGGATTAGTCAGTCACCTGACATAGATGTAAGGGGTATATTAGATAGGGTTCTCCAGAGAAACAAAACAGAACTGAGGGTGTGTGTGTGTGTGTGTGTGTGTGTGTGTGTGTGTGTGTGGAGAGAGAGAGAGAGAGAGAAAGAGAGAGAGGAGAGGAAGAACAGACTTTATTTTAAGGAATTGGCTCACATTATAATAGAGGCTGGCAAGTCCAAAATCCACTGGATAAGTCCAACAGGCAGGACACCCAGGGAAAAGCTGATGTTGCACTTGAAGTTTACAGGCTGTCTGCTGGCAGAATTCTTTCCTGTTCTGAGGAGGTCAGTCTTTTTTTTCTATTCAGGACTTCATTTGATTGGATGAGGCCTGCCTACCCTACAGAGGGCAATTTGCTTTACTGTGAAGTCCATTGATACAAATGTTAATCTTACCCAAAAAACACCTTTACAGAAACATCTAGAAAAAAATGTTTGACCAAATATCTGGACACCATGACCCAGCCAAACTAACACATAAAATTAATCATCTAGGGAGGTATGTGATTTCTGTATGGATTTTCTGCCAAACCACTTGGAATTGGCCATTTGCAGCATGAGTCTTTGGTTCTTAGCCAGCTTTCTTGCCAAAATACTCCATTTTCCAATATATATGTTTTCAATTAAAATGTATATTTTATAAACACATGTTTATTAACTCAGTGCATTTTAATTTTTTTAATGTTTATTTATTTTTGAGAGACAGAGACATAGACAAAGTGTTAGCAAGTAAAGGCAGAGAAAGAGAGGGAGACACAGAATCCAAAGCAGGCTCCAGGTTCTGAGCTGTCAGCAGAGAGCCTGATGCAGGGCTCAAACCCACAAATGGTGGGATCATGACCTGAGCCAAAGTCTGACACTCACCCAGGTGCCCCTCAATGCAATTTAATCAATGCATAAACCTACATTTATCTAGCACTTTACAATTTTATATTCTGTGTTCTAGGTAGGATGTGTATTGTTATTTCCATTTGACAAATTAAAAATAACAAACTGACGTGACTTGTGCAAGATTGCATGGTAAGGAGGTGAAAGGCCCAAGTCCAGATGTCCAATCCTCACTCCTTTTATCTGCCACAGACATATATATAATGAAACATATCAAAATAAGACAAATCAGTCTTGGAACTTTGGATTTCTGTCATTTGCTAGTAGGGGTAAATGTCTGTAACCTTGCATATCTTTAAGAAATAAAAATAAAAGTAATTGACATAACTTCGGTTCTTATAGCATAATGGCAATATCAAGAAGTATTAGACTTTCTGTAGTAGGTCACTGTGAGGAATGGTTAGTCCAAAAGGTGACAAGGTGGCATGGTGTTGTGTATTAATTATAGTTAGGGCTTTTAATAATAAGTGAGCTCACTAGCATGGGATTTCTAAGAGGTGCACAGTTGTGAGCAAACTTAGTGGACTTCTACTTTCTAAAATAAGTACTAGCCAGTTGCCCACTTCTGAGTTTAAAAGCCAGTGGCAGAATCATGCTGATGCTTCCTGTGTTGCTTCTGAGGGACTGCCAAGACACCGTGCAGCCTGCTAAGACTAGTTTCAGGAAAACCACAATCTTCATAGCAGTTTCAAGAGTATGTATTATATGTAAGTTAAGTACAACACAGTCTGAATTCATGGTGATAACTCTTTTTAATTCCTTTAAAGAGAGCATATGCCTGGCATACAGGAGGGTAATGCCAGGGAATCAGAAACATGCCATCAGGAGAAGATGTGGTTCAAAATGAGCCCCTAAGGCATTTTGGAGAAAATCATATTTAATCATGATGACAGGAATTTAAAATAGCCTCTTTTCATTGTACCAGTCTTCTACCTCATATACACCGTTTACTAGCAAGGCCAAGGAGTAGGCCATTGACAATTGACAAAAGACTTCTGCGACTTTAGTAGGAAACAGATGTGGGTACTAACCCTACTTTTTCTGGCACCTGAGCTGACATTTGGTCCGTGGGAGGGAATTGAGATGGAGAAACCATGGGGCTGACTTTAAGAGTAAGCAGGTGCCAGCAGACCAGAGCCGAGGGGAACGCCAGGCTTGCTGGATGACTGCACGTGCATGAACTATAATACATCAAAAAAAATTCCTAAATTGTTCTCTCTCTCCCTAGTCTTTTCTATTGATTCATGTTTGTTCTGTATTTATTTCTTCTGTTAAGAATGACACAGAAAAAAAGGGGACTGCTGGTAGAATCGGTCTTGGGACTTAAAAAAAAGCTTAGCATTATTTTCTTGGTTGTCATGTTTCACTGATTCAGAACAACTGGTGATTTCTCTCTCTATAGCTTTAATTATGTTTGCTGTCAGAGACCTAAGCCGTAGGAAAGGACAAGACAGCAACTTTATTTTAAGCTGTATTGAGTATCACTAAATCTCCCCAGTTCCTATCAGCTTGAGAATTATAGTTCTTCTCTCTAGGAAATATTTTATACTTAAGGTTTTTTAAGTTTAACTTTTGTGTTGTAAAGTAACCATTTTACTCTTAAAACATTAGTCAGAGTGGGGATAGAACTATAATAACTAGGCAACATTTTATAAATATACACAAAGAAGGTTTACTGTTATGGTAGTAAATCCCCAGATTAAAAACTCTTGAGCATCTGTAAGGAGTAAAATATATGTGTTAAACACTGTATTTACATGTAATATGCAGTAGACGTTAAGAGACTTCCATTTAATATTTACAAGGGAATCCTTTCCTTATGTATAGAAATCCAGTTGTACTTGAAAGTATCTACCCAAATAGATAATGTGTGATAAATACATATTTAAAATGCCTAATTTCCTTCTCTGATGTAAGATTAGGATGAATGTTCATAGTTTCTTTTTTCTTTTGTTAGGGATTTTAATACTAGTATTAGTATCTTTTCTTTTTTATTTATTTATTTAACGTTTTTTTTTAATATTTTTATTTATTTCTAGGAGAGAGAGAGACAGCATGAGCAGGGGAAGGTCAGAGAGAGAGGGAGACACAGACTCCGAAACTGGCTCCAGGCTCTGAGCTGGCAGTCAGCACAGAGCCCGACGCGGGGCTCGAACCCACGAACCGTGAGATCATGACCTAAGCGAAAGTCGGATGCTTAACCGACTAAGCCACCCAGGCGCCCCTTCTTTTTTATTTTTTTAAAAATTGAGCTGTAATTGACATACGACATTACATTAGTTTCAGGTATACAACATAAAGATTTGAGGGCTTGATAAAATTTCTCTTGTGGACAGGCCTCATTAAGAGGAACAGAATACTTTGGGCCTCTTACTTTTCCCTTCCCCTGCTGGAGGTGAGGCATATTTTCTCCAGTTTTCAGTGTGAGATTCTGGTGGGGATCCTGGAGAAACGTTTGCGTTATTTCCTTCAAACTGAGGATGGCTTCCCACCCAGCACTCTCTCACAGCCTTTATGCAGAGTGTATCACTGTTTTTCCAAGCAGGGCCACAGTCACCTCCTTGACCCCACTAACAAATAGACTAGCAGTCTCTGGATAAGCCTGGACTCAAGGTCAACTGATATAGTTTCAGTCTATGAACAAACAAGGCCCTGGATACCTTTTTCTTGTTGTTAATTTTTATTTATTTTTTAGAGAGAGAGAGACAAAGTGTGAGTGGGAGAGGGGCAGAGAGAGAGAGGGAGACACAGAGTCCCAAGCAGACTCTGGGCTCCAAGCTGTCAACACAGAGCCCAGTGTGGGGCTCGAACTCACAAAGAGTGAGATCATGACCTCAGCTGCAGTCAGCCATTTAACCGATGGACAACCCAGGTGCCCCTAGGCCCTGCATACCTTACTTGAAGTAAGAACGTAAGACCCTATCCAGTCTCTTGTTTTAAGATAACCTCCTGATGTGAGGGTTTTTTCTGATGGTAAGTCTCCACCCCAAAGTGAATGTAGGATGTAAGTTACATATATGTTTGCTCAATGTGTATGTTCTGTCTTTCCTATTGAACTCATGAATAGTCATATATCCCTGCCCTTTTCATCAGTTTGTATGTAATCTCAACCTCTATATAAAAAAAGAATCTGTTCTCTCTCTCTCCACCATCAGGAAGGCAGATTTGTGAATGCTCTCCAGCCTTCTCATTAGGCTTCCTTTCTGATAATAAAGCTCTTTGCTTCAAAAACAAAAAGAAACCATAATGATTTGATATTTGTATATAATGCAAAATGATTACCACAAAATGTCTAGTTAACATTCATCACCATACATAGTTACAGAATTTTTTTTTCATAATGAGAACTTTTAAGATCTATTCTCTTAGCAACTTTTAAATATATAATACTTTTAAATATGCAATACAGTATTATTAATTATAGTCATGATGAAGCACATTACATCCCCATGATTTATTCATTTTATAAATGAAAGTTTGCACTTTTTGACTTCCTTTACCCACTTCATCTCCCAGCCCACACTTTACCTCTGGCTGTCACCATTTTTTTTTTTCTCTGTTCTCTGTATCTATGAGCTTGGTGTTTGTTTCCATTTTTAGATTCCACATATAAGTGAGATTATATGGTATTATCTTTTTCTGTCTGACTTATTTCACTTAGCATAATGTCCTCAAGGTGCAATAATATTGTCACAAATGGCAAGATTCCATTCTTCTTTATGGCTGAATAATATTCGTGCGTGTGTGTGTGTGTGTGTGTGTGTGTGTTGTGTTTTTNGTTCTATTGTTAGTTTCTTGAGGAATCTCCACACTGTTTTCCAGAGGGGCTGTACCAGTTTCAATTCCCACCAACAGTGTAGGAGGGTGCCCGTTTCTCCACATCCTCGCCAGCATCTCGTGTTCTCTGATTTGCTCATTTTAGCCACTCTGACTGGCGTATCTCACATTTTCTTTAGTCATCTGTCAGTGGGCACTTAGTTTGTTTCCATGTCTTGCCTATTATAATGCTGCAGTGGACATAAGGGTACATATATCTTTTCAAGTTAGTGTTTTCATTGTCTTTGGAAAAATACCCAGAATTGGGATTTCTGGATCATATGGTGGTTTTGTTTTCAGGTTTCTTGAGGAAACTGTTGACCATATGTATGTCTTTTTTTGGAAAAATGTCTGTTCAGGTCCTCTGCCCATTATTAAAATGAGATTGTGTGGGTTTTTGTTGTTGTCATTGTTTTGTTTTGCTATTGAGTTGTAGGCATTCCTTATATAATTTGGATATTCACCCCTTCTCAGATATATGATTCATAAATATTTCTCTTGTTCAGTAGGTTGTCTTTTCAGTTTGTTGGTTGTTTACTTTGCTGGGCAGAATTTTTTTTTTTTTTTTTTTTTTTTGTTTTTTTTTGTTCCCTTTTTTTTTTTTTTAGTTTGATCTAGTCCCACTTGTTTATTTTTCCTTTTGGAGTCAGTTACAAAAACTCACTGCCAAAACTAATGTCTTCTGAGAAACAACTTCTGTGATCCAATTGGATGACAGTAGATATAGATAATTGTGAGTTCAATGTTGTTTTATAACATTTTTCTTCTTTGGTGATTTTATTTATTTGTAGGAGATTTTCATTCATTTTTCTATCACCTACTAAGAGGACTTATTCTTTTATGCACTACTTATTCCTGAAGAAGTATTACTTGATGTTGTTGCTCAAAAAGAGTATATACAAAAGAATTCTATAGTACATGACTTCACACAAAATCACAGTGGTATTTAGCTTGTAAAATCTAAATCCCATTTTGTTAATGCACAGCCTATGTTCAAAGAGGAGCAAGAGGCCAGTGTGGCTTGAATAGAAGTGGTAGAGGTTGAAATATATAAGGCATTTAGGCCATGATTAGGAATTTGAATTTTCTTCTGCATAAGTTGAGAAGAAGAAAGACATGGACAGGTTTTGAGCAAAGGAGTGAAACTATCTGATTTTTAAAGTGTTTACTTTGGCTACTGTGTAGAATATTGCCTGAAGTAGAAGAAAAGCAGAAGCAAGGAGAAGCAATAGGAGGCTCCTGAAATAGTCTATGTACTGATACATGCTGTATTTGTGATATTTTTTAAAGGTAGAACTCTTAGGACTTACCGATGGATTAAATGTGGGGTGCATAGGTGTGAGACTAAACAAGATGACTCCTAGGTGTTTTTTTTTTAATGTTTTATTTATTTCTAGGAGAGAGAGAGAGAGACAGCGTGAGCAGGGGAGGGTCAGAGAGAGAGGGAGTCACAGACTGAAACAGACTCCAGGCTCTGAGCTGGCAGTCAGCACAGAGCCCGACGCGGGGCTCGAACCCACAAACCGCGAGATCATGACCTAAGCAAAAGTCTGACACTTAACCGACTAAGCGACCCAGGTGCCCCGATGACTCCTAGGTTTTGAGCTTGAGAAAATATGTGGAGTGTGGTACTAATTATCCATTATAAAACTAGACTAAAAATTTAATGGACTTAAAATTATAAAAACATGCAAAATATCACATTATTCATTCAATACCATTACTTTTAAAAAACAGAAAGGTATATAATGTATGGTCAACTAATTATCCTGCATTGACATTGAAAGCATATCATTAAAAATTTGAAGATAAAATATCTAATGGAGTTCTAAAAGACCACCATGCTTTCTTATAACACTTCTGTTTGTGACACAGTTGTGGTAGATTCCTGAGTAGACGGGTAATAAGACTGAGTCAAATTACATTACAGACTATTTCTATCCTCCACTCGTTTATATTCTTCTTTGTGGAATTTTTACATAGTAAGGCAGGTAGGTTTCAAATAGGATCCTGTTAGGTTGAATCTTCCAGAAAGAATCATAAAATGCTAAGTGAAGACAACTTCCTATTGTATTTCAGTATTTCCTATTGATCCTGACCAGAGATGGAAACAAATTCAGAGGCATTGTAAGGGTCCTTTGCCCCATATTCTTAAATAGATCTTATATTTAAAGAACTGAAATAGAATCGTAAAGGTCTCTGGTGTTTAATTGCAGAGTGAAGTAGAATTCTGATCTGCTGAATTGGTAAACTTTTATTTCTGTCTTCCAACTTACTTTTTAATGGAAGAAAGGTGACACATAATATGGCTGGCACTATGTGTTCTCTTCTGGGCTTTCTCCAGAAGTTTATCTGATTTTACATTGTGATAAAGATGATACACTCTGCCTTGTAGTCTAAACATCGATGTTCAGAGCTGTAATCACATCTGACTGGTAGGCAGACCAGTTGTCTTTGTCTTCAATCTCTCCTGTTGTATTGCTGTGAAGTGCTGTCACAATGACTGATAGGGGGATTGAAGCTGTAAATTCAGGAGAATGATTCTGTTATACAAGCAGAAATGGTATCTTTCTTGTAGAGCAATCCTTATTTGTAAGTAGAGTGGAAACCACCCACATGTGAGTAGTTTCATGTGTAAGGGGAGACAGCTTCAGTGCATTCCAAAAGCTCTCTCTTATTCCCTTGAGGATGCCCAAAATGACAAAGGTGAAACTATAGTCTTTAATTCAAGCTTAAGTAGGCATGCAGATAACTTAAATGGGTAAAGTGTTAAAATCAAATGGCTATGATGCAAGTTTTGAGATAATGGAGAAGAATAAAATTCATCAAACACTTGGAGCTGGGGGAATGGAATTGTTATCAGAGCAAAAGGAAAAAGGCATTGAGGAAGAAAAATTGCCTACATCGCAATTTTGTCTTGGATTAACCTTATAATTTTTCTTCAAGTAGTAGGTTACCCTGAGTTTAGCTGTCTATATGCATCTGTGATTTTCTGTCATTGCTTTCTTTTAATTGTGTAACATGTATCCAACAGAAAAATCATTAGAAAACTTTCCTACCTTGTCAATTTAGTTGATTAACACTAATTTATCTGTTTCAGACCTATTTTCTATTAAGGAGGAGTCTTTCTAAACATGTAAAGTCTTACACCTTTGACAAAATATTTGATAAAATTGCTACCTGGCTAGTTTTGGCCATCTTTGCAAAGTTCTTGAACATTTCCATGGCAGAATAAAAACACAGGAGCACAGGATATTAGAAAGTAAATGAAATTCATTGAACTCTTTCTCCAGACTCACACTACCAAGGAGGTAGCTTGAACTGATGAGACCAGTTGGTTGGGGGGACATGTATTCTAATTTTTGCTATACAATTTCCATTTCTACATTTAACCTGTTTCATCTTATGTGAAAAGTGAGAATAATGTCAGCTATGCCTCAACTCAAAGCAATGTTATAATCAAGTAGATTTTTAAAGTTTATCCAAAGGGGGCAGGGACTTTTTAGAATGGCAGAGTATGGATATTGGTAGACTCTCTCCTTAAGAAACAATAATTTATGATGAAAATGATAAAAGATTAAGGTTTTAAAATTATTCTACAGATGTGCAGAGAATGGGAAAAACATATTAATTCAACAAAATCTACTAAAAACTCTCTGCAAGAACAGAAAAAATAGTGGCATTGAAGTCATGATTTGCTTCCTTACACTGCTCTCTACCTGTGTCCTTTTTCCATGTTAGGGAAGCTATGTCTCAGGTGTATCCAGCCAAGAAGACATGGGCTCCCTCTCCCTCTTGCTCCTAGTCTAGGGTTAAAGTTTCACTTCTGAAAGGACAGGTTGACATCATGTTGCAGGTAAAGGCATGGAAAGAATTGGATGTCCCTTTTTCTTTTTAAATGTTTTATTTATTTCTGAGAAAGAGAGAGAAAGACAGTGTGAGCAGGGGAGGGCCAGAGAAAGAGGGAGACACAGAATCCAAAGCAGTCTTCAGGCTCCGATCCAGCTGCCAGCACAGAGCCCCATGCGGGGCTCGAACCCACAAACCGTGAGATCATGACCTGAACCGAAGTTGGACACCCAACTGACTGAGCCACCCAGGCACCCCAATGGACGTCCCTTTTTCTACCTAGCCACAGCTCAAAGGGCAGGAGCTCCACTTCAACTTGCTCCTACTATTCTTTATGAAAATGCAAGAGAACCTGAACAGCCAAAACAATTTTGCAAAGGAGTATGGGAGAATTCACAGTTGGTGATTTAAAAACTTACCACAAGCCTATAGTGATCAAGGCAGTGTGGCACTGGTATATGGACAGACATATAGCTCATATAGCTCAATGGTACAGAATTGAGATTCCAGAAAGAAACTTGCATTTACAATCACCTGATTTTTGACAGGGATGCTAAGACAAGTCAGTCAGGAAAGAATAATCTTTCAGGAAATAGTACTGGAAACTGAATATCCAAATAAAAAGAATGAAGTTAGATCCCTACCTCATACTATATCCAAAAATAATACAAAATGGATTATAAACCTAAATGTGAGAATTAAAGCTTTAAAACTCTTAGAAGAAAAAAATCTTCATGATTTTGGCATAGGCAATGTTTTCTTAAATACAATAGTAAGAGTATAAGCTATAAAAGAAAAAAGCAGATAAATTGGATATATCAAAATTTAAAACTTTTCTGCTGAAATCAATGTCATCAAGGAAGTAAAACGACAATCCACAGAATGAGAGAAAATTTTTGCAAGTCATATATCTGATAAGGCACTTGTATTTTATCTATCATCTATCTATCTATCTATCTATCTATCTATCTATCTATCTATCTATCTATCTATATTACAATTCAATGATAAAAACACTCAATAACTCAACTTTAAAAAAAGACATAGAATTTGAATAGTCATTTCTTCAAACAAGATTCATGGCCAGTAAGCACTTGAAATGATGCTCAGCATCATTAATCATTAGAGACCTGCAAATCAAAACTCCAGTGAGGTAATAATTCATATTCAATAGATAGATCTAGTCAAAAAAAAAGTCAGACAATTGCAGATATTAATAAGAATGTGAGACACTGGAACTCTTTTGTGTTGCTAGTTGGAATTTAAAAAGCTTGGCATTTCCTCAAAATATTAAGCACAGAGTTTACATATGACCTAGCAGTTCTACTTTTAAGTATCTACTCAAGATAGATAAAAACATATACTACACAAAGAAACCTGTAAGGAAAGTTCAGAACAGCATTACTCATAATAGCCCAAAGTAGAAATAAGCCAAATGTGCATTCACTGGTGAATGGTGAAATAAAATGTGGTAGAACCATATAATGGAATATTACTCGATAATAAAAAGAAATGAGGTACTGATACATGCTACAAAATAGATAAAACTTAAAAACATGCTGAGTAGAAAAAGCCAATCACAAAGACCTTATATTGTATGATCCTATTTATATAAACTGTCCACAATAGGTAAATCTGTAGAGACTGAAAATAAATAAGTGGTTACTGAAGTCTGGGATGGAGTGAGAAGGAGAGGAATAAGGGCAAGGGCTTTTTTGTTTTTTATTTTGTTTTTTTTTGAAGACAACAAATTGATCTAAAATTAGATTGTGATGGTGGCTGCATAGTAAATAAATATTGAATTGCATACTTTAAATGGACAAATTGTGTGTTAATTATATCTCAGGAAAGATTTTCAAACAAGTAAGAAGGTGAGCATTTAAAAAACGTTTATGTAAAAACACTTAAGCTTTTAAAATTGATGTACTTTTTGATAACTATATTTATCTTACAAGGAGAAAAGGCAAAGCCATTTTTCTTTCAAGAACAATTTTTTTACTCCAAAAATAATTTAAAGTTATTACACTAATTAGAAGCTAATTAGAACATAAGTTTCCTCCTTTGGCATATTTCATATTTTAATGAGAAGGTAGGTTCATGGTAAATGTATGGAAGAAAAGAAATCCACTTTTATTGTATAGGAATTTTTATTTTTTAATTAACTTATTATTTTTTAGTAGTTTATTTATTTATTTTGAGAGAAAGAGAGATAAAGCATGAGTTGGGGAAGAGCAGAGAGTGTGTGTGTGAGAGAGAGAGAGAGAGAATCCCAAGTGAACTCTGCAGTCAGTGTGGAGCCTGATGTGGGGCTTGAATCCAGGACCCCTGAGATCATTCCATGAACCAAAGTAAGATGCTTAACTGACTGAGCCACTCAGGCACCCCTGTATAAGAATTTTTAAAGATCATCTACCTCTGTGCAACTTGGTAGAAAACAGATTTTTTAAAAAAATCTAAAACATTTTAGTGAACAGATTTCTTAAATTTTTTTTTTGAGCAAGTAACTTGCATCCTATAAACAGCTTTATAATTTTCAGTGCCAAGGTTATGTTTTTACAAAAGCTCAAATCGACTCAATAGTTAAAAATGAAAATATAAATTAAAATTCTTTTATTTTTTAATTTTTAAAAATATTTTTATTTATTTCTGAGAGAGAGAGACCCACAGCATGAGCAGGGAAGGGTCAGAGAAAGAGGGAGATACAGAATCTGAAGCAGGCTCCAGGCTCTGAGCAAACTGTCAGCACAAAGCCCAATGTGGGGCTCGAACCCACAAACTGTGAGATCATGATCTGAGCCAAAGTTGGATGCTTAACTGACTGAGCCACTCAGGTGCCCCATATATAAATTAAAATTCTGATATAATATGATGCTTGCTATTATTGAAATATGTTAGATTTATAATTTCTTTAAATCCTACTCATCATTTACATTCCAAGACGATATTACCTATGTTTTTCTGTCAGCCACTGCTGCCAGGTAAAAATGTCTTGACTATGAACTCAAGAGCAGGGTCTTTTTCAAGAAAGACCAAATGAAGACTTGGAAAGAGTATATGATCTAGTTGATTACATTGTTAATAAAGTCAAATAATTACAGTAGTAGATAATAAAAAGTAAGATAAAATATCATTTGAAGAAAGATGACCTGAAATAAACTCTTTGATGGGCACATTCTTTTTTTAAAATAATTTCTTAAAACTTTTATCTTAAGTAGGCTCCATGGTCAATGCAGGGCTCAAACTCGTAACCCTGAGATTGAGTCACATGCTCTACCCACTGAGCCAGCCAGGTAGCCCTCTTATTCTTTGAATAACCACTAATTAACTCATTCTAACTTTGATGTCTTTTCAATCTGATGAGAACTTACATTGAAATTTTGGCTACTAAAAGAGTTAGTTTTAGGCCTGCTTAGACTTTCTTGTTTCCTAATTCTTTTCTGTTCTGCTGGTCGAAGTAGCCTTCAGAGTAACAGTTGGCAAACTTTTTTCTGTAAAGGATCAAGTAGTAAGTTGTTTTTAGCTTTGTGATAGTTACTCAACTCTTTTAGTGTAAAAATAGTCATAGGTAGTATATAATGAGTGAGCATGACTGTGTTCTAAAAGCTTATTTACAAAAACAGGCCAGTGGACCATAATTTGCCAACCTGTGTTAGACTTTAATCGGCTTGGAACTCCTGAATCTCTCACTGTTCTAAATTGCTCTTTGTTAGAAACTTAGATGTTTCTATTGTGGGGAGGGTTGATTCCTTTGAAAATGAGACAGGAAGGTGGCCTCATGATGATGTTTGTCCAGTCAGGAAAACTACCATCACTATATAAAAACAATTCTTTTTTGATGTTCATGAAGAGTAAGGGAACTCTTAGGCCAGGGTTTTTCCTTTAGAATATTTGTTACTCTGTTCTTCATTTTTACGTTCTTAAGTGAACTTTAAAAATTTTAGCAATTATAATTTCTTACTTTTGCCCAGAATGTTTGTATTTTGTATTTATCTTTCAAGCCTTTAACAATTGATTTATACCTGGATTGCCATATTTAGCAAATAGCAATATAGGGTTATCAGTTAAATTTAACTTTTAGATAAACAATAAGTAATTTTTTGGGTATTTTTAAGTTATTTATTTATTTTATTTGTTACATTAGTTTCAGGCGTACAACTTAGTGATTTGACAAGTTTATACATTATGCTATGCTCACTGCAAGTATAATCATCATTTATCCCATTATATTGTTATTACAATATCATTGACTGTATTTCTTATGCCCTGATTTTTATTTCTGTGACTTACTCATTTCATAACTGGAGGCCTGTATCTCCCTCTCCCCTTTACCTTTATGCCAAACCCCTTACCATCCTCCCCTCTGGCAATCATCAGTTCTCTGTTTTATAGTTCTGATTCTGCTCTTTGTTTGTTTATTCATTTTTTTTTAAAGATTCCATTTATGAGTGGAATCCTATGGTATTTGCCTTTCTTGGTCTGTCTATTTTACTTAGTATAATACCCTTTAGGTCCAATCCATATGGTCTGAAATGGCATAGTCTCAGCCTTTTTTATGACTGTGTAATATTCTACTGTGTATATATACCACATTTTCCTTATCCATTTATCTATTGAGGAACACTTAAGTTGCTTCCATTATCTTGACTATTGTAAATAATGCTGCAATAAACATAGGGGTACACACATCTTTTAGAGTTAGTGTTTTCATTTTCCCTGGGTAAATACCCAATAGTAGAATTACTGAATCATGCAGTATTTCCAATTTTAATTTTTTTTTCAGAAATCTCCATATTGTTTTCCATAGTGGCTGTACTGATTTACATTTCCACCAACAGTGCACAAGGGTTCCTTTTTCTCTACTTCCTTGACAACACTTGTTGTTTCTTGTATTCTTGATTTCAGCCATTCTGACAGATGTGAGGTGGTATCTCATTGTGGTTTTGACTTGCATTTCCCTCATGATAAGTGATGTTGAACATCTTTTCATGTGTCTGTTGGCCATTGTGTGTCTTCTTTGGAAAAATGTTGACTTAGGACCTCTGCCCATTTTTTAATCAGATTTTTTTGATGTCAAGTTGTATGTATTGTCTATTTAGGATATTAACTCCTTATCAGATACATCATTTGCAAGTATCTTCTCCCATTCAGTAGACTGTCTTATTGTCTTGTTGATGTTTTCATTTGCTGTGCAAAAGCTTTTTATTTAGATATGGTCTCAATAATTTATTTTTACTTTTGTTTTCCTTGCCTTAGAGAATGTATGTAGAAAAATACATCCAATATCAGAGATTACTATCTGTATTCTCTCCTAGGATTTTTGTGGATTCAGGTCTCACATTTAGGTCTGAGTTTCTTTTTGTATATGGTGTTAAAAAGCACTTCAGTTTCATTCTTTTACATGTAGTTGTCCAGTTTTCACAGCACCATTTATTAAAAAGACTAATTTTCCCCATTGTATATTATTGTCTCCTTTGTTAGAGATTACTTCACCATATATTTGTAGGTGTATTTCTGGGATCTCTACCCTGTTCTATTGGTCCATGTGTCTATTTTTGTTCCAATATCATACTGTTTTGATAACTACAACTTTGTAGCATTTCTTGAAATCTGGAATTGTTATACCTCCAGCTTTGTTCTTTTTTCTCAGGATTATTGCTTTGACTATTTGGGGTTTTCTGTGGTTTCATGCAAATTTTAGTACTTGTTCTAGTTTTGCAAAAGAATATTGTTGGTATTTTGATAGAAATTGCACAGAATCTATAGATTGCTTTAGGTAATATGAACATTTTGACAATATTAATTCTTCCAATCTGTAAGCATGGAATATCTTTTCATTTGTTTGTGTCATCTTCAGTTTATTTCATCAGTGTTTTATAGTTTTCAGAGTATAAGTCTTTCACCTCTTTTGTTATGTTTATTTTTAGGTACTTTATGCTTTTTGGTACAATTGTAAATGGTGTTGTTTTTAAATTTCTCTTTCTATGACATAGTTGTTAGCATGTAGAAACAGTACTGATTTCTGAGTATTAATTTTGTATCCAGCCACTTTACTGAGTTTGTTTATTGTTTTTTTTTTTGTTGAATCTTTAGGAATTTCCTTGCATAATATCATGTCATCTGAAAATAGTGACAGTTTAACTTCTTTACCAGTATTGATCCTTCTCGTTTCTTTTTCTTATCTAATTGCTGTGACTAAGTAAGTTCATGCAATGTTTGGGGCATCAAGATATAAAAGTCTGTTGCTTATCTGAAATTAAAATTTAACTGGGCATCCTACATTTTATATTGCAGTCGTAGTTTATCCTCCATCCCAACACTTTCAAAACATTCAGAAAATAAGTTTTCAGTTACATCATAGGGGTTTCATCATCATTATTAAGGTTTGCTATAAATGTCCTTTCATCCACTTTTCTTATATTTTACTAAAGGGTTTCTTTCCACAATAGTTTCAGACTATTGTAAATAAAGCAAATTATACATATTATTTACTGTCAAGGAGTTTAGCAATAATTTCCTATGTAGTGTTTTATTTTGTTTCTTATTTCCTAGTTTTCCAAACTACCCAATTAACCAACCAAATGCTCTCTTACTTTATATGCACCAATGTGCTACCTCTCCTATTTATCAACTTATTTACTATTTTTCTAATACTTTATTTTGTCCTACCTAGGCAATGATTTGCACGTCATACCACCTGCATCTAGACAAAAACAAGACAAATATTTTTTAAAATTTTATTACTATTTAAAAATTTTTATCAAAATAGTACCAGTACATTATTTAACAGGTAAAACTAGTAGGCTAATATATTTTTAAAAATTTTTAACATTTATTTTTGAGACAGAGACAGTGCAAAAAGGGGGGTGGGCAGAGAAAGAGAGAGGGAGACATAGAATTTGAAGCAGGCTCCAGGCTTTGAGCTGTCGGCAAAGAGCCTGATACGAGGCTCGAACTCATCAACTGAGAGATCATGATCTGAGTCAAAGCTGGACGCTTAACCTACTGAGCCACCCAGGTGATCTGAGTAGGCTAATATTTAATAATAGTCACCTGCCTAATTCTCTTCTCTCCTGGTTTCTACTACCTTTTGATAGCCATGCTCACATGTTTTTAGTCAATTAAATATTCTGATAAATGCCCTCTGTTTATATTGATGTATCTTGATTATTTGGTTTTACATATCATTTATTAGCCTCCTATTTTTCTCATTTATTCAATATAGTTACATTACAATATTTGATTATATCAACATTCAATAGTTACATTTTTAATAATAACATAACCATTATTTACTGATGACTCAAAAGGTGTTCTATGATTATATTTCTTGTTATTTTTTTTGCTTTTCCTGGAGGTACTAACTGTCTAATGTGGAATTTGTCTCATTTTCTATGTATTCTTTGGTAATTAATCTGCACATTATTTGTAAAGCCCTCTTCTAAAGTTCTTTATACACAGTTAATATTTTACCAGTTTCTTTTCATCTTGGAGACCTTTCCTTTTGCCTCTGTCTTCTCATTTCAGTTGGGTAGGCTGACCTCTGGTTTTGCACAGATTCATCCTATGTACTTCTTTTTTTTTTTTTAATATTTTTATTTATTTCTAAGAGAGAGAGAGAGAGACAGCGTGAGCAGTGGAGGGTCAGAGAGAGAGGGAGTCACAGACTGAAACAGGCTCCAGGCTCTGAGCTGGCAGTCAGCACAGAGCCCGACGCAGGGCTCGAACCCACGAACCATGAGATCATGACATAAGCGAAAGTCGGACGCTTAACCGACTAAGCCACCCAGGCACCCCCTCCTATGTACTTCTTTAACCATCAACCTATAAATTCTTTGTGACTTAATATGCTCTATTTTTTGTTTGTTGGATCATTTTGGTTTATTCCAAAAGTTTAATCTGTTTAGGTTGTATATGATATTCCTATGAGATGCCTACATGGAGCTGAGTAGTAATTAGTTAGAGGGGGCTTAGGAGTGAGGTCTGTTCTCCAGGTAAGTATTTATTAACCATTAACATATAATCTATATAGATACTAGAGGTCATGAATGTATAATATGATCACCCAGAAAGAGTGTGTGGATTAAGAGATTTTGCACTTAGAATGAAATCTACATGTCTACTGACAATTAAAGAACTGGAAGTAGAAGATGACTTTGTAAACTTTGCTGAGAATACACAGGCAGAAACATTAAAGGAAAATCCAAAAAGTGTGGGAGAACTGAAGCCAAGAAAAAAAAGTGGTCACCTGTGTAAAAATACTGTTCGATGATGAAGTTTGTTGCTTTTAGCAGCATTCAAGACATGGATGAAGGTCATTTCAGTGAAATTATAAGAGATAATTATTTAGGTAATTATAAAATAGGAAAGAATTGTGATCATAGTTAAATGCTAAGGAGGAGTTAGAAAAGGGTGAGTTTGGAGATACAAAGAGGAGGAGAGAAAAGCAACAGAGTAAATGACAAAGAAAAGGATGACTAGTAGTGCTTGTACCTTTGTAGGTTTTTTTGTTTGGGGGATGTAGTAAGGTTTTCTTCTTATCATTTCTATGATAAAAATAAGACAGGGTCAAGTTGAGATTTCAAGAGAACGGTGAACTTTGGTGAAGAATGAGAGAGTGAGTTATGAAGAATAACATTAGTATTGGAATACATTAGTATTTCCAAGGAGTGAAGGAGGATCCAGTTGGTGAGCACAAATTTATAGTTGAATCAGTTTATCCGGTAGGCGTTTTCTAAGGTGAAGGTACAGAGAAGACAGATATTTTTGTTAATTCAATGTAAGGTGTTTTTGGGTAGGAGCATAGGGAAGGAAAAGAAAACAAAGAAAAGACACTGAGAATATTTGCAAAATCATAAAAATTAGAATTACAAAGACAAAAAAAAAGCCCATAAAAGGGTCAGTATCTTAGGAGTCCTGATGAGGTTGAAGAATTGGTATCATAGGAAATGGTTAAGTGAATGAATTTGGAGGATAAGAGGCTGTGTTTAGAAAGTAAGATAAGTGAATCCAATATTTCAGAGGAGACTCTGATCCAGATGATGAAAATATGTGTGTACACTTATGGAATGTGGGGCTGAAATGGTATTGCAATCACTCAAGTGGGACAGTGAAAACATTGGATAATTCGGTGAATTGATGATACATGTGAACACAGAAAGCCTCCAGGTTGAATATAGATCATGTAAGAAATGAAATTTCAGGGCTTGTGTCATCAAATGGCATGATTTTCAAATGAGTAATGGTATATGAAGAGGAGGGGGAAGATGGTTGACTTGGGATCTTAATTCTGAGACATTTGTGAATACATAAATGAACACACTGCTCATGAGAGAGCTCAATAAGAGATGCTGTTATTCAAGAGTGTATTAGGATAGGCTAGGTTATGCTGCTGAAACACACAACATCTAGGTCTTAGGTTTTACATAACAAGAGTTTAGCACAGAAAATGTCAGATTGAAAGACTCTCTAGGACAGCTGTCCTCCATAGGGTAACTCAGTATTCCTGTGTATTTTCATATTATGTAACTGTACATCAAGATAAGCTTCCACAAAAACCATACTAAAGGAAGAGAGTATAGAGAGTCACATACTGGATTTTACATACTCATCCAAAGAAGCAATGTCTTTTCCTTTCACATTTCACTAGACTACAAAATTTACATGGTTATACCTAACTTCAAGGGGGTGCCATACATAAACATTTAGGGAGGAGAAGAAAATAAGAAATGTTGATGATCATTAGTAATGTCTACTTCAAGTGGTAAACAAAGGTTAAAAGGAAAATTAATTTAAGGGATAAAAGATTTTGGGAAGTTTGTTAATCATGGAATGCAAGTTCTGGGGTACACAGTAGATGGGAATGGAGAGAGGTAGTGAAAGACTGTTACAGAAGATAAGTACCCATCAGAATTAGGATGAATGTATGGTGAATATAAATGGCTGGAGGGGCTTATATTAGGGTATTAGAAATATAGGAATTATAAGCAAGGAAGGATCATCTGGTCATCACTTTGCCAAAGATCAAATATTCTGGCTTCTCAAATTTGTGCACTGATGTTGGTTTGAGGGCTTCAAGGGATGGACAGATCCATTGCAAATGTAATGAATGGGGGTAAGGTGGGAAATTTTCGGTGTGGTTCATAGGAGTGATACAATTGGTAACTCATTAGTACTTTGCTCTCATGATTTCTTTCATGTTTGTATTTCTGTTCTGGATTTTGTAATTCACTTCATCATATACATGTTAAAACTGGGGTGCCTGGGAGACTCAGTTCATTGAACATCTGACTCTTGATTTTGGCTCAGGTCATGATCCCAGGGTCATGGGGTCAAGCCCCATGTAGGGATGTAGGGCTCTACACTGAGTGTGGAGCCTGTTTGGGGTTCTCTCTCTCTCTCTCTCTCTCTCTCTCTCCCCTTCTGCCCCTTTCCCCTCCTTGCACTCTCTCCCCACCTCAAATTTTAAAAAACATACTAATTTTCACTTATTTTAACTTATTATTTTCAAATTCAATCTTTTTCATCATTTTTATTCATTAATTTCTATCATTCTCTATTTTAGTCTTTCCTGTATTGAGTTTCCATGTACCATTTGGTCCTGCTTTCTAGAAGAACTTATTTTCTCCCCTTCTCAGTGACCCTAGGGTAATTTCCTTTCTTGAATTCATGAAGAATGAAGTATTTTTACAAGTCTCACTTTGAGGAGATAAACAGGCATATGAAAATAAAAAACTTGAAACCTATAGGTTGGCTAAACACTAGAGAATTAGAATCTAGTATTTAACTTTCTTTAATCAATGTAGCCTCAATTGTAAGTTTTTGGTTTGGAAATATACTCATAAGAAGTTTACATTTTAAGAAAAGCAATATGAGAAAAGGACAGTTATATGGGTCATATGATCACTATATTGTCATCAAAGTCCTTGAGAACCAATATTGCCCTGCAATTCCACAGATAATTGTATGTGGCCTACCCTACACTTAATCTAGTACCTCAGAATTTCTAAAGTGGTTTTCAACTGTGACAATGTGCCATTTTTAGACTGTCATGTTGTTAAATGTTAAAATATAGAGTATATGAAAATCAAATGGCTTCTAAACTGCACACATTTTCAATATGCTTTGATAAGAAATAATTTCATTGTTTTAAAATTCATTAGAATAATGGATGCAAATGACTTGTGACACTAATTTTTTTTTTCGATATCCACTTTAGTTCACTCTGTAACTCAGTTCAGTCACCCTAACGGTTCAACACATTACAAAAACTTACTGACTGGGGAGTACACTATGGTTAGCAGTAAACAGCAAGGCTGAAAGGGTCACAAGACGTATCTGTGAAATACCTCATGGAAATAAAGAGCTGTTTCCTACCCAAGAGAACTGAAGTCTGTGAATTCACAAAGTTTCCTAAATTACAAGGGGAAAATGGTGGAATTGAAGGGACAAAAATAGTTCAGTTGTTTTTTACATTTGAAACCAACTCAATATAACTGCCTAATGGAAACAATTAGAATTGATATTTGATGTCTTGCCTTCTGATACCACATCAGATTGCTGGGAGGCTCTTGGAAAGGGTTAGATGGTGTGTAATACATAAACTTTCACCTTAGTATCTCAAAGCATTTAGGAACTTAGATACTTGGAATTTAGTTCTAGCTCTGCCACTGAGCAGTTCGGGGACCTTTTGGATCTTCACATAGCTCATATAATTCACCAGGGAACTATGTGATAATAGCTACAGTTTTTCTACCAACACTCTTTGAGCTGTACCCCATGTGAAATGCACACAGAGCTGGCCTTTCTGCCGGTCAGAGTGATCTGAAAACATTTCTGGTCATTTTTTCCCCCTTTTCCTTTCCCTTTTCTTCTTCCTTATTTCTGCTTCCATATACTTTTATTCTCTTTCTCTTATACAAACACTTATGGAACAGGTACTCTGTGGTAGGTATTGTGCTAGCCTGTAAAACTGCATTTATATCTGAAGAAAAACATACCATTGAACACTTACACTAGTCACTTTTACTTGAAAGGATGTTATAAGGTAGATGGCAGTCCCATTTCTCTTTATCTCTTTTCCTCATATGCATGTGTGAGCACACACTCACACACACACACACACACACACACACACACAGAAACAGAATTAAAGGCAGAGCTACGCTCTTCCTACCATGCAACCCTGTGTGATTTATGGGAGTATATTATAATGAGAGATTGTTGCTCTGCCTGCAAGGTAAGGGGATTTATGTAGGATTGGCTTTATATTTGGTACTTAAAAAAATGAGAAAGTATATCATTAATCATCCTGTCTTCATCTGAACAGTCATTAAAGATGCGATCGGAGGTGCCTGCCACAATTTCTAGGTTTGTAGTGTGCACAGTGACTCTACTTAAACACAATTACTGTGTGGCTTCTGTCTGTACACCATGCTGCTCTCCCAGCTGCTGAAGCACCCTGCTCAAGTATGTGGTGCTTCATCATTAGTTTTGATGCCATGGGGGTTTTGCTATGATGTGTATCACATTTGTCCTGCTAAGCTTGTTTATTACTCATCATCTTGCACTTCTACTTTCGGTTCATTATGACTTGGAGGAGTACGAGAAGCTTTTTGTGTCATTTATGGTTGATCCCGGTGTCCTAAACAGGAAACGTTATCTTAGATTTAGTTTGGGATATACTGATGCTACCGATTCACTTTCTAACAAAGGCTTTTACTTAAAAAAAATTTTTTTTAAATCATGATACCACTGTAAAGTGTTTTGCCCCAGAAGCTTAGGGACAAATTTAAGGAGAGTGTTTTGCATTGTGTTTTAATGAAAATGTTAGTTTCTGTGGACAATTCTCATAATATGTTACGGTATTGAATACCTAATTGGCAGTTCATACTAATGTATTCAGCTGTAACACTGTGCATGATTAATCGCACATCATGTGCTCACTTTTGTGCACCTGGCCAAGTTCCTAGGTGAGTGGCTTCATGGATTTAGATGCTGTCCTTTGTCTGCTGACTTGAAAAATGGAGATGAAAAACAGCACAGAGTTTTCTTTTGAGCCCCAGTTGTCTGTCAGGGCCTGTCCCTCTCCAGTGAGCTCTGGTTCTGCTTGAAGTTCACTCAGGACATACAGGTTCGGAAGGATGTAGTGGCACTTACTGATTTCCCATGGCATGGACAGGAGCCAGGCAGAAGGACTGACTTTGGTAGAAAGCAATCCACAGCTCTGAGAATTTGCTAATAAACTGTGAATAATAATAAAAATGATCTTGATGATGATACCATTTCTTGAATATTGTTTCTATGCGCTTTACATGCATTAATTTATTTAACACATACACTACCACACATAAACCTTATGACAAATGTAGTATCTTCATGTCCATTTTGTAGATGATGAAATTGAGGTATTTGGAGTTTAAACAACTTGTCCATAATCACAATGTAGTGAGTGGCTGCATAGGGATTTGAACTGAGGCAATCAGCACTGGAAAAGCAGCAACAAGATGCAACATTCTTTGGAGCCACCGAAATATCCCTTCTCTGCTTCTTGTCTCCTGCCTTCTCTTGTCCCACTGGTCGGAGTCCATTTTGTGAGCTAGTGCCTGATTTGCCTGCTTCGTTTTTCATGTTTTCCTGTTACTTTCTTCTTGTTTTGTATCACCTCTCCTCACCCATTAACACCTTTGTTTGAATTAGAAGAGATTCCTTTTTTTACAAGTCAAATTTCTTTATGTCATTATCCAATCTGCAGAGCCCTTTGTGGCAGCAGTGCTGGCCGTGCACACGCACCCACTCTCTTGCCCATTTATACCCTTCTAACTTCCATGTGTACCTGCCACTAGCACTGCACGCATTCCTGACACACCCTCTGACCTCTTTGGAGGTGAGGAATTGAATTCTAAGACCTTTAGGGCAGGTGAGGACTAGCCAGGACTTAGCCGTGTGTGTGTGTGTGTGTGTGTGTGTGTGCGCGCGTGCGTGCACGCACACACGCACACGTGTGTTGTTTGAGCATGTGTATGAGATCCTACATGCAAACTTTAAGGGCCAGTGCTCATGTAGGAAGATTTCTTTTCCTCTTTCAAAGGCTCATTTGGAAGCCTCAGGATCTCTATTCCTGCTCTTCCATATTCACATAAGTTAGCAAACGTCTAACACACAGGGAGGTAGTACCTTCGAGTAGTGTACTACCTGGAGGCCTATATGCCAAGCCCTGCACTGCCCTCCCTTTGAGAACTTTCCCTAAGTGTAGCCTAGAAGACAAAGTCTGTGGCCTGGTGGTTAAATAGGCTTAAATTTTAGCCTCCTTTGACTTTGAATTTATTTTTTATTTCATCCTTTAAAATTTTCCATTTTTGTATCTGTTACATAATAAATACTCATGAGATGTTAGTATACAAGAGCTTTTCGATTACTAATTCAATCTCTTTACTACTTATTGGTCTTTTCAGATTTCCTATTTCTTCCTGACTTAGTCTTGATAGTTTGTGTGTTTTTAGAAATATATCCATTCCTTTGAGGATAAATTTGATGTAATTTGTTGGCATATAATTATTTATAGTAGTCTCATGATCTTATGTATTTCTTATAGTATCAGTTGTAATGTTTCCTCTTTTTTAACGTATTTTAATTTATTTCTGAGAGAGAGTTGGGGGGGGTGGTCAGAGAGAGAGGGAGACATAGAATCTGAAACGGCTCCAGGCTCTGAACTAGTTGTCAACACAGAGCCTGATGCGGGGCTCGAACCCACGAACCATGAGATCATGACCTGAGCTGAAGTCAGACGCTTAACTGACTGAACCACCTAGGTGCCCTATAATGTTTCCTCTTTTATTTCTAATTGTATTTATTTGAGTTTTTTTTCTTAGTCTAGCTAAATGTTTGTCAATTTTATCTTTTCAAAGGACAACTTGGTTTTGATAATCCTTTCTGTTGTTCGGTCTCTTTCATTTATTTCCACTCTGATCTGTATTATCTCCTTTCTTCTGCTAACTATGGGCTTAGCTTGCTCTTTTCTTGTTCCTTAAAGTGTAAAGTTAGGTTTTTTAATTTGAGAACTTTCTAATTTTTTAATATGTGCATTTATTTTTTATAAGCTTTCTTCCAAGAATTGCTATATGCAACAATATTTGATGCACTCCCATTGTCATTTGTTTTGAGATAATCTTTTTAGTTTCCTTTTTATTATATTTTCTTTGATCCAATAGTTGCTTGGAAGTGTGTTGTTTAGTTTCCATGTATTTGTAGATCTTCTCATTTTCCTCTTGTTAATTTCTAACTTCATGCCATTGTGGTCAGAGAAGATAGCTGGTATGATTTCAATCTTCTTAAACTTGTTAAGAATTTTTTTTTCTTTTTGCCTATTGTATAATCTACCCTGGAGAATGTTCCATGTATAATCTACCCTGGAGAAGAATGTGTATTCTGCTGCTGTTAGATGGAATGTCCTGCATATCAACATTAAGTCCATGTATGGTTCGGTTCCATTGTTTTCTCTCTGATTTTCTGTCTGAATGATCTATCCATTGCTGAGAGTGGGGATATTGAAGTTCCTTGAAATTATTTTATTGTTGTCTATTTCTCCCTTAAGATCTATTATTAATTGCTTAATATATTTAGGTACTTGTATGTTTGGAGTGTATATACTTATGATTGCTACATCTTCTTGATATAGTGACCCCTTTATCATTATATAATGACTTGCGTTGTGACTATTTACCCTTTTTGGCTTGAAGTTTGTTTTGTCTGATAGAAGTATGGCTAAGTCTACCTTCTTTTCCTTTTGTTTGCTTGGAATATCATCTTCTATCTTTTCATTTTGAGCCTTTATATGTATTTAGAGCTGAAATGAGTCTCCTGTAGGCAGCATATAGTTCTTTTTTGTTTTTTGTTTTTGTTTTTTATCATCTAGCTACCCTAACTTTCGATTGGTGAGTAAAATCCATTCACATTAAAAATATTTTTAATTTTTAATTTATTTTTGAGAGAGAGACAGAGAGAGACAGAGAGAATGGGGGAGGGGCACAGAAGGAGGGAGACACAGAATCTGAAGCAGGCTCGAGGCTCCGAGTTGTCAGCACAGAGCCCGATGCAGGGCTTGAACCCATGAATCATGAGATCGTGACCTGAGCCGAAGTCAGAGGCTTAACCAACTGAGCCACCCATGCGCCTCTCCATTTACCTTTTTGATGATTGACATGTAATGTTTTAATACTGCCGTTTTATCTTTGCTTTCTGATTGTTTTGTCTCTCCATTGTTTCTTTTTCCTTCTGTTTCTGTCTATCTTTGTAAGTTGGTGATTGTCCATGGTGATTTGCTCAATCTCCCTTCTTTCTTATGTTTTGTGTATCTGCTCTATAGTTTTTGCATTGTGATTATCATGGGGTGTGCATAAAACATCTCATAGATAAAATAATTTTCTGTTGATAGCAATCTATCTACATTTGCCTATAAAGCTTTCATCCTTTTGCTTTTCCCTTTTATATTTTTGATGTCACATATTCTCTTTATGCTGTGATTGTGTTAACAAATTGTAGTAAGTGTAGGTATTTTTAATACTCATTTCCTTTAACTTTATTCTATAGTTAAGAATTTGAAGTGCTATTCTAAAAAAGAGAGTATTCTAACTCTCACTACCACTTTGCTTTTTAATTTGAGAGAGAGAGAGAGAGAGCACAAGTTGGGGAGAGAGGCAGAAGAAGAGAGAGAATCTTAAGCAGGCTCCATGCTCAGTGTGTAGTCTGACACAGAGCTTGATCCCATGACTCTGAGATCATGACCCAAGCCAAAATCAAGAGTTGGACGCTTGATTGACTGAACCACCCAGGAACTATTTATCATCTTAATCAGAATTTTGTATACTTTTGTTTTTTTGTTTCATAATGAAGAACTTTCAACATTCCTTGTAAGGTAGATCTAGTGGTGGTGAATTTCTTCAGCTTTTGTTTGTCTGAGACAGCCTTTATTTACCCTTCATTTCTAAAATTTGTAATGTTTATTTATTTATGAGAGAGAGAGAGAGTACGAGCAAGTGGGGGAGGGGTGGAGAGAAAGGGGGACACAGAATAGGAAACAGGCTCCAAGCTCCAAGTTGTCAGCACAAAGCCTGACGTGGGGTTTGAACCCATGAACTGTGAGATCATGACCTGAGCCAAAGTTGGATGCTAAGCCAACTGAACCACCCAGGCACCCCTACCCTTCATATTTAAAGATTACTTTTGTTCAATACAGTATTCTTGACTGGCAGTTTTTATTTTTAAATATTTTGAATATGTCATTCTACTCTCTCCTGTCCTATAGAGTTTCTGATGAGAAATCTGCCGACCTGCGAATAGCCTAATAGTGGCATACCGGTTTCTTTGTAGATTGCTTTCTTCTCTTCTCTTCTCTTCTCTTCTCTTCTCTTCTCTTCTCTTCTCTTTTCTTTTTTTTTTCTTTTCTTTTCTTCCTCTGGCTACCTTAAAATTTTTTCTTTATTGTTGACTTTTGACAATTTTTTAACATAATGTGTCTTTGAGAAGGTCTTTTTGTGTTGGGATAATAAGGTATTCTATTAGTTTTGTGGCCTTCTATATCTGGCACTATCCCCAGGTTTGAGAAGGTCTCACCTATTCTTTTTAAAAATAGCTCTCTCTTCCCTTCTCTCTTGCTTCTCCTTCTGGGATACCCATTATTCTTATATTGTCTTTTAAAAAGAAGTCAGATAGTTCTTGTATGGTTTCTTTACTTCTTAAAATCTTGGTTCTGCTCTCCCACCTGAATTATTTCTATATTTCTACCTTTCAACTCACTAATTATCACTTACATTTTTTTTCTCTATTTCCAATGCATTTGATGTGCTTTTCATCTCATTTATTGAGTTCTTCAGCTCCAGTATTTGTTTTGTTTATATTTAGAATTTCAGTACATTTGGTAAAGTACTCCAGTTCATTGATTTTAGGCCTATGAGCATTGTATTGACTTTCTGAGTTTCCTTGTGGCTCATTTAATTTCTTTGTAACAACTATTTTAAATTATCAGTTGGATTGTAATATTCCATGACTTTGGGTTCAGTTACTGGAAAATGTTCTTTTTTTTTTGTGATACCATATTCTGATTTTTCATGGTGTTGATAAAAAGTGCCTCTGCCACTACACTACATTTGAAGTAACAAAGACTTTTATTATTTAGGCAAGATTTTTATTTACTTTGATTCAGAATCAGTTTACTGGGTTGGTAATTAGAAGCCTTACTTTTGTTTTCCAGAAGATGGGGATATAGCAGAAGTTTTTAGTTTCTCTGACAGTGTGACTCACTACTAAGATTGGAAGCCATTCATTAAAACAAATGCATATACACACTACAGAAGGGCAAAGAATGATGGCAGAGTTGGAAGGGAGGTGTGCAAGGGGGCATATACTTAGCACTTGGGGCTTTGGGTGTGTTCCTACTGCCTGCCTTCAGGTATCCTGAAGGTGGGGGGAGAGCCCCAGAGGTATCAAGTCCAGAGGTATAGAGTCAGCCCTCTTGGCTTTAGAAGGAGACACTTGTCTCCAAAAGGAGACTCTTTTTTTTTTTTTTTTTTTTTTCTTTCTTTTTTTTTTTTTTTTTTTNTTTTTTTTTTTTTTTAGCTTCCTTTGCTTTTTTTCCTTTTGCTTTTCTCCCTACATGACTGTGGCCTCTCCTCAGAGACAGCACTGGTCTTTCGAGCTACAGCATGTGTGGCAGGGCAGATCCCCACTCACTGCCTTCACCTTCCACCTTCTTTTCCAGAAAGATCATGCTTGCTTGCTGCCAGATGAGCTGTAGCCTTCTTTGCCATCACTGCCTCCGCCACCACCTCCCTTGCTCTGCTTTTTCTCTGTGGTCCAATCCACCCGCTTTTGGTGAACAGATGAGTGGGTGTTTGAGGTGTCCTGGTATGCTGTACAGAGGCACTTTTCTTTTTTCAGTTAATGAATGTTGGATTAGTTGTACCTCAAAGGGAAGAGAAAAAGAAATGACTCATGCTGCCTTAATGTTGATGTCACAATATGATATTGTCACTATCATTGTTATTGTCATAAAGAATTCAATTTAGGTAGCTGTTATCTTACATGCATGCCATTTAATTTCCAAAGTAGCCCTGTGGCATAAGGGTTATCCTCATTTTACAGATGAGAAAACTGAGGCCCAGAGTGGTGCCATGAATCTCCCAAAGGTACACAGCTAATGAATAGTGGAGCAATGGTTGGCCCAGGTTTGTTCAACACCAAAGCCCATATTTTAAAAATATGTGAAGCATCTTCCCAGTAGGATTATTATAATAATGTACACAAATTGGTTAACTTCCATTTAAATTTTGTTTGCACAAATTTCAGGAAGCATTTTTTTTGCATTATTTGTCAATATAAGAGGTAGAATAGCTAGGTCTTCCATTTCCCTCAAAAGCAAGTCAGTAGAACTGTAGGATGAAGGCAGTCACAATATATCGAGACATTATCAAGTAATTACAACAGCTCTCATGCTATGACTAGTAACTCCTTATTTGAAACAACAAAGCAATTGTGCCTTGTTAGTAAATAAAACCCTCTTGCTAGGAAGAAACTTTTAAACTTACAATGTCTACCTCATGACAGAATATCACTGTACCTGGGTAACATACATTAACTGCAACTATAACCTCATAACAATCCCTCATTTCAAGTTCTCTTTGGCCTATAATCTCTTCATAATTTCATATCACCCCACTCATCAACCTTCATCCACTATAGCTCACATTTTACATATATGCACTAGCTAAACTTTTATATTTATTATTATTATACTTGGATGAGTTATAAATCTTCTCCCAGACTCACTTTAGTATCAGTTTTGTCTTCTCTGTGTGCTTTTCCTATCACCTTTTAATCTTTACCTACTATTTAGCTACTGTAGTTTTCCTCTACTAACCCAAATTTGCTGCTTAATTACTCTATCAACTAATTTCCAAGCCACTCATGTCTGAAACTAAAACCCATTTACAACCCAGAAGGTCATTTACAACACAAAGTTACTGGAACTATAAAAACAGGATAAATCAAATCTTTGTAAAGTTTTATTAATTTATTTTGATAGAAAGTGTGTATATGAGTGAGGGAGGGGCAAAGAGGAGGGAGGGAGAGAGAATCCCAAGCAGGCTCCATGCGGAACCCACAAACTGTGAGATCATGACCTGAGCCAAAACCAAGAGTCAGATGCTAAACTGACTGAGCCACCCAGGTGCCCCTTGATAAATCTCAGTTTAACCTGATATTTATTGAGTGTCATATGCAAAGTAGTGGTGCTCAGTACTATCTAAAAAGAATAAATAAATGAGCAGGGGGCTGAGGTCAGGTGAGGAAGTGCTGACTTCAGTGATTAAGCTTTGCAAGAAGACATTAATCATGAAGGTGACCAGATGTTCCTAGAAGTGGGAATGTGGCTTGGATAATGTGACTAATGATTGCAAGGGATTCTCTTCTGTGTTGGTAGGACTCAGAAAATTAGAACTTTAAGTATGCAAAATAACCTCCAAAGGTGAAATTCTAAAGGATTATGAGAGTTGGTGGACTGAAAAAGAGAGGTGATGTAATGACTATAGCAACAATAAGGGGAATAAGGGGGAGAACTCATGGTCCAGTATTCCAACCCCTCTGTTTGGAGCAGGTTCTGTGTTTGGTAACAGGAGTCACTTGGTATGAAGGATGCAGATTCAGGAGAAATGGTCTTATCAGAAACTTGACCTGATAAGCCAAATGGAGGCATACTGAGAGACTCTCATTTTATAGTCCCAAAGTGATGCTTTCATTATTAATTAGTTTTCTAGATATCTCTATGAGTCATGCAAACAAATATTTTCAGAACTAGTTAACCTGGGATAAAATGACTATTGTCCCCTGTGATATTGACATGCTTCACCCATAGTTTCCAACTAAAGAATATGTGCCAATCTAAGGTATTTATGCTATGGTGTGGTTTCAAAATAAGTATTCTTTTTTTTTTATTTTCTACTCCAATTTTACCCTAGTATATTTCCCCCTTTGAAGAACATGAAAAATGTACTACTTTAATATTACATCTTAGTTTGGTATTGAAATGATAAAGTCAATAGGCCATTAGTTTAACAATGCTTTGTCCCAAGTATCTTAGAAAATATTGATGTGTAATTTGTAAGAGCTTTCTAAGGCTAACTGCAGGCTCTCCCCAGAAAAGTTTGAGAACTTGCTACAAAGGAAGAAACATTTCCCCCATTGATTAACAAATACCAATTCCATTATAAATATACATGTGTGTTGACCTTTTAGTTTGTTTTCCAGAATACAAATTCAGTAGAGCCCCCATAGTGTTGCACATGCTGTGAAGGTATTTTGGGGGCGCTGAAACACAAATGGGGACATCAATCTACCCACTCCATTTTGGAGCCCCTGTATGAAGCCTTATTTCTTACTCTGTGGTACTTGAACAGAGTTCCTACTAATCAGTAGGCCTGGGGTTTAAAGATTTCTTCATACTGGAGCTCTGTAAGCTTAAATGAAGAACAGATTAGAGTCTTAGACAAATAAAATGAATACTGACTGGCTTATAAAGTCTTCCCCCTTTGACTTGAAAAACAAATATGCCTGCATTGTTAGACTGTATGTACATTCATATAGGCTTATATAATACAGCTGGTAAGCTAAGAAAACAAAAACAAAAATGAAACCCCAATTATTTTTTCCACAGACAGAAAAGACTAATTTTCATTTGTGTGATTTTGAAGGACTGCCTTAAATATGGTACTGCCAATCAAAGCACAAATTGGGAGGTTGAATAACATAGCACTTCCATTTAAAAGGTATTTTCAGATTTCTTGTACTAAAGTTTACTCTGTATGAATAGCTGCAGTATAATTATTGCTTCCATGTACATAGTGACTTGTCAGAATTAGACACTGTACTATTGTCTTTATATTTTGTATATATTATTTATAATTTCCACAAGAAAGATCTTATTTTCCTGATTTTAATAGAGAAAACAAGAACCTAGAGAAGTAAAGTATGAATTGCAGGTTCAAATTCTGATTTCCCACATACTCTCAGTATAATCTTGAGGGAGTTTCTTAACCTCTTTGAGCTATAATTTCTTCAACTCTAAAATATAGACAAGAGTCTTAACTACTTGTAGATTCATTGTGGAGATGGAGATGAAATGAGTTAATGACATGAATAGGCAGACATACATAAAGTCCTTAATACAGTGCTTGACAAGTAATGAGCATTACACAGTGCTTATTATTATTATTATTAACAATACTATAATAGACTATGTTATGTATTTCCTGAATATCTAAGATTTTTTTCATGTTTTAATAATTGCTTTGCTTTCAGCACCTGAGATAGCAGAGAATAAAATGAAACTAAAAATTCTTCTTCTCAAGAAGCTTCATCCTAATAGAGATGTACAGTTGATGAAGAATTTAAATAAAATAATAGTATGTTATATGGTGAAAATGCAAAAGTGAAAAGCTATGGAGGAGGATGAAATTTGAGAGTTAGGGTTTATGATTTTAAGTACTCTGATCAGGGAAAATCTTTCTGAGAAGAGAGCACCTGAACAAAGACTATATATACATAAAGAGGTAAAGGACTGAGTCATGTGGATATCTGGGGGAGGAGAATTCCAGGACATGAGGGCAGCAAGTACAAACACTCTGATGTGAAAGCACATGGGGCAAGTCTGAGGAGGAGCAAGGTGCCCAGCAGGATGGAACACAGGAGGAGTGAGAGATTATAGGACAAAAGAGTGAGCAGGGAGCAGATCCTATAGGGCTATGGAGGCTATTGTAGAAACACTGGTTCTTTTTTTCTTTTTAAAGTTTATTTATTTATTTGTGAGACAGAGAGAGTGGGGGGGCAAAGAGAGAGGGAGACAGAGAATCCCACGTAGACTCTGTGCTGTCAGCACATAGCCCGATGTGGGGCTCGAAGTCACAAACCATGAGATCATGACCTGGGCCAAAATCAAGAGTTGGATGCTTAACCAACCAAGTCTCCCACCAGTTTAAGACACACTGGGTCCTTTCTTTCTTTTATTTCATTTATTTTTAAATGTTTTATTTATTTTTGAGAGAGAGCACGTGCGCATGTGATCATGAGTGGGGTAGGGGTAGAGAGAGAGGGAGACACAAAATCCCAAGCAGGCTCCAGCCTCTGAGCCCAATGTGGGGCTCAAACCTGCCAATCGTGAGATCATGACCTGAACAGAAGTTGTACACTTAACTTACTGAGCCACTCAGGTGCCCCCAGAAATATCGATTCTTAATCTGAGATATCAAACACTTTGGAGCAAAAGAGTGAAATGATCTATCCTACTTGTACATGTTTTCCTGGGATCCCTGTGGCTATAGTGTTGAGAATTCATGGAAAGAAACAGGGAGACCAGTTAAGAGGCCTTTGCAATAATGTTGGCAAGATGTAATGACAGCTTGCACCAGAATAATAACAGTGGAGGTGGTGAAATGTGATAATACTCTGGATATAGTTTGAAGACAGAGTTAGTAAGATTTGGTATTGAATGGAATAAAATGTAAGAGTGTATATGTGTGAGAAGAAGAGTCAAGAGCGACGCCAAGGTTTTTGGCCTGAGAAACTGGAAGAAAGGAACTGCTTGTCCCTAAGAAAGTTTGTGGTAGAAGATTTGGGGGAAAGAACCAGTTGGGGAATTCAGTTGAGGTATTTTATGCTATAGATGCTTATTAGACATGCATGTAGAGGCATGTAGTAGCAGTTTGAAGTGGAGAGGTGAGGTGCAAGTTAGAGATTAAATTTGGGAGCCATCAGCATGAAGGGAATAATTAAAGTCTTGGATGGAATCATCAAAGAATGAGTGTAGGGATAAAATAGGTGAGGTTTAGAGATTGCCAAGTCCTGAGCTGTTCCATTGTTAAAAGGTTGGTGAGCTGAGGAGAAACTAGCATAGAGAGTGAAAGGAGTACCTGGTGAGTAATGAGAAAATTAGGGGAGTGTGGGGTTTTGGAAACCATGACAAGGAGGAGTAAATGATCAAATCTATATATTACTTGGTGAATTACAATGATGATTGAAAATTGACTCTTGGATTTAGCAATGATGAAATCATGTTGACAACCATAAGAAAAAGAGGAATTTCCATGGAGTCGTGGAGGCAAAAACATTATTGGAATGAATTTAAAAGAAAATAGGGAAAGACAAATAGGACACAAGTAGGCACAGGGACTTCTGTATAGGTATTTACTATAGTGGGAAGGAGAGAAAGTGGTCTGTAATTGGCAAGGGAGGTGAAATCTAGGGACAATTTTTGAGTATTTTAGTGGGAGAAATGATACCATGCCTGTCGTATGAGAGGCACCAGCAAAGGTAGTCTTCATAATGCAAGAGAGAGAAGAAATCAGCCATACCAATATTCTCAAGGAGGCAAGATCTGATGATATTCATTGCTAAGTAGAGCAATTAAGCTTAGCTAGGGACATGGACATTTAATTCACAGTAATGAGAGAGAAGAAAGATAGGTGGGAAGATATTGTAGTAAAACTTGTGGAATTCATCTCATTGTTTCCTTTTTCTCAGAGGAAAATAAGAAGAAAGTTAAGGGAAGAAAAACGACCAGAGAGTCCAGGGTTTCCTGTGATGAAGACATAAACAGTAATGAAAGTCATTTTGAAATTAGTCCTGATGGTCCCAAGGCTAGATTGGGCTATCAGTGTTGAAGCAGGACCAAAATATGGCAGTCTTACCTGGAGTTGTAAAGTTTTGGTGTTTTAACCTGACACTAAGCAGTGAAGGTGTAAAGGAACAAAGGTGTTAGGCTTATTGTTAGCACTTGGAGACCCCTCTGGACCCTGCAGATAAAAAGTTGGGGGAGACTAGAGGGCAATCTTACTTTGAACATAAAAGTCTCTCTGTGCAAGCCTTTCTCTTGACCCCTGTTGGTGGAGGGAGCTCCCGCTCAGCCCATAGCTCCATAGTTCCTCAATACTTGATTTTAAAGATAAAATCTTTAGACCTGAATAAAACATAAAGGGATTTATGTAGTGAAGTAATGCTACAATAATAATATTGAGTAGTCACTGTCCAAGGGCTAATGAAGTATGCAGATACAGGGAGCTTCTGTTTTGGATTAGTTTCTCATTTGTACTTATTTGATCCATAGCATGAGGTCAGTCCTTTTCTGTTTCAATTAAATTGATTTCCATCATTTAAACATTATCTAAGTAGGACAGAGAATTTTGAAAACTTTGGGAAATTATCCATCATTAATAAGGGACTTCAAGGTTTCCATTGAAAGTAGGAAGGCTTGATTTCATGAGGTAAAGCAGTATTCAGATTTAATCACAAGTAACTATAAAATAATCAGACTGATCCTATACTGAGCCAGTGTCATTTTTTTTTAAATAGTTTATTGTCAAATTAGTTTCCACATAACACTCAGTGCTCATCCCCACAAGTGTCCTCCTCCATGCCCATCCCCCCTCCCCCCACATCCATCAGTCCTCAGTTTTTGTCAGCATTCAAGTGTCTCTCATGAGTGTCATTTTTTTTAATAAGCAGAGATATTATATTGTATATTAATTTTCTAAAACAACAAAGCTTTTTATAGTCTCCATTTGAGAGCGAAAGTAACAACATTTGATTTTAAAAATGGGAGTTATCATTAAGTTCCCAGAGAAGAGGTAATAATAATGATAGTTAGCGTTTGTTACATGGGTACTGTGTCCCATATATATTATCTTTTTTATTCTTTAAAATAATTCTGGGACATAGTTGCTATTAATTCCATTTTATAGGAGAACATTTAAGATCAGATGAGTAAAAGTCAAACAGCTATCAAATTGTTGAGCAGTGACTTAACTCCAAGTCTGTCTGCTTTCAAAGTCTGTGCTAATATGGTATTCTTTCAACTCTTCTACCTTGAACCACTCACTCTGGACAAATCAGCCAGGACAGCTTTATGAGTAATCAGGGTAGATGATTGCTTAAGCTCAAAAAAATTAACTCTACTTCCTCTCAGTTCATCATTATAATTTCAATCTTTTGGGTCATAATATGGTAGTCTTTGAGAGTCCATTTATGTTTAAAATGCTATTACTTGTGGGTCATTCATTCAGCCATTATCAACTCACATCTTTATTACTAGTCAACTATGCAGCATGAATTACCAGAGAGTTTGACTGCTGAAGAGTGAAAATATTCACCCAGGATAAGAGCTGGAGGCTTGAGGGAATTCTGGGGAGGATGTTCCAAGAGGAGAGAAATATAAATTGATAGGGAGGTTGTAGGCCAGAAATTGAGTTTCCTCTATCAGGTCACAGTAGAGAAATGTACAGCTTGAATGGTTCTTCCAGATCAAGCACTTAAATACTCTTATTTTGTAGATTACAAAGCCTAGCCCCAAGATGACAGTGGGAACAGAGGTAGAGGTAGGATTATAATCACAGATCAGAGTCCTTCCCATTATAAGACTGCCATATTAGGTTGTTGTCAAGTTATAGCCTTTGAATCTTAATGCATTCACTCTCCTTCCCTATTTTGGAATCTGAGCCATGTACCTCTCTTTCCTCATTTCCTTCAAGGTTTCTTTGTCATAAAAAGCACTGAATTGCTCTTTAGTTCCCAATTTCTCCTACCTCTGTGTGTCCCAGAATCCAAGGCCATTAATATATAAATTTTTACCCCGAGAGCTGAACAAAAGAGACTCAATTACTCCCACACATATAGGTCTAGAAAAAAGGATGCAAAACTAAGTTGTATGATCTTACTTGAAGCAGTTCCCACTGTCAGTATTAGGGATCCTGTCAGCAGTAAGAAAATGCATAAGCACCAATTCCATAAACACTCAGAGGCAATTAACTCACAATCAATTATCTCAAATCATTGTCTTCCATAAAAACTTAAAATCGTCTTTGTTCTCCATTTCTGGCGAGGTTTTGGTTTTAGAGTATGAATGGAAAATAAATAGATAGTAGTAGGTGTCAAATATACAGAGAATCTGCTTTTGCTTTAGAAGCTATATAAAGAAGCCTGTGAAATCCTTTAACCAGGCAGTTTTAACTGTCCATGTCCAAAAGAATCCTCTGAATACTCAATTCTTGTACATGATTCTGTTAACTTCCAAACTTGATGTGTTGTCCAAATTCTACCAAATAATAGAATTGACTCCTACAACCAACCACCATTTATCTAATCATTTCTAAATCCTTCTGCATTTACTGTGGATACTCAGCAATACAGAAATGAATAGATTTAATGTCCTTTGAGGTTATGTGGAATTTGAAACTATTGATAGGAATTTGCCTAAGAGTTAGTCAATAGGTCATTTGTCTGGGAGAAGTTGTATCCAGACAGTTATTGACCTTTGTATCTACATCTGGTCCTCAACTTTGAGTCCAGCTGAACTCAGACTGACCAAATTAATGAGAGTCTAGCATCTTACTGCCATTTTATATAGGTGGTTGGCCTGTGTAGAAAATGAAGGGGAAAGTCTGGATGTGGACTACAGCGTTTACAAATATGGTTGTAACTTGATCTGATCTCATTCTTGAAGACATTCTTGGATGTAGAGAAGAGAGAAGAAAGGTTTCTTCTTTGTCTCTAGGGAACAATTTTGTTTATTTACTAATATTGGTGGAAAGGCCATTTCTTCACATGGCTGAAATAGTTATATAAGTGTAGTTCTAGTTGTGGTCATATCCCTAGTGTTTCTGCTTACAGTAATTTCCTATTTCCTAGAAGAATATTTATGTATGATGTGATAGGCAGCCTGTGACACAGCTCTCAATGAACACTTCTTCCCTACTCTATCTCCATAACTGTTTCAAGTAGTGTCATGCCTTCATGAAATCCCCTTCCCTTGAGTCTGGTTGGTCCCTCATGACTTTCTTCTAATGAACAGAATGTGACAAAGTGATGCCTATCACATTTGTGATTAGATTACAACAGGTAATCTTGGTTTGATGAAGTAAACTACTATGTTGACCATGTGCAAAATCAGTAAGAACAGAATAATAGTAAAGGAGGTCTCTGGGCAAAAGCGCATTAAAAACTAAGGTCTTAAACAAGCTGTAGGAAATTGAATCTTGCTAACAACCATCTGAGAGTGTAAGAAAGAGGCTTTTCTCAATTGAGCCTTTAGATGGCTGCAGCCTTGTGAGAAACTCAGAGCCAGAAAACTCAGCTGTCACCCAGATTCTTGAATCACAGATTTCTGTGACTTTTTGAGCCACTAAGTTTTGGGGGTAACTTATTATCTAATACTAGGTAACTAATGTGCATTGTGAGGGCACTCTTATAGATTTCTTAGGAAAAGTGTGGAAAGTATAGTCTCTATCAAAATACACTTTTGTTCTTTTAGTCAACAAATATTTATTGAGCACCTATTATGTGCCAGCAGCCTTGGAGGCTGGGTTGAACCTATGAAAACAGACACAAATCCCTGTAGACTAGGCATGATCTATGTCAGCTGATAAATGTGTTTTATCTAGATAAATTAAATTTTTCATTATTCATCCACCAATGGATGCTATTTCTAGGAAATCAATCATAAACTTACTATATCACGTGAGAAATATAATGTAGCAAACAAATTACAATCAGCAACTATCATTATAAGCAAGAGGTCCTTAACCTGTTATAGTGCTCTGTTAGATGTTCCTGACGTTTGTGACTAAATAAATGCTATTTCTGAAAAGGAAGCAAGGAAGCAAGGAAGCAGGAAGCAAGGCGGGAAGGCGGGAAGGCAGGCAGGCAGGCAGGAAGGAAGATGTTATTTTTGAAAGAGTAAATAAAAGAGGAAGAGCAGATTTAGGTTTAAAGAGTATGAGTTTACTTTTCTGGGGCGCCTGGGTGGCTTAATCGGTTAAGCGTCCGACTTTTGCTTAGGTCATGATCTCGCGGTTCATGGGTTCGAGCCCTGCGTCAGGCTTTGTGCCGACTGCCAGCTCAGAACCTGGAGCCTGTTTCAGAGTCTGTGTCTCCCTCTCTCTCTGACCCTCCCCTGCTCATGCTGTCTCTCTCTCTCCTAGAAATAAATAAAAAAATAAAATAAAATAAAGAGGATGAGTTTACTTTTCAATTTGTTTGAATTTGGGGGAGATCCAGGCGGACATATTAAGAAGAAACTAAAGAGTGAGTTTTGGGTTAGAAGAGTGCCTGGGTGACTCAGGTTAAGTGTCTGACTCCTGATTTTGGCTTAGGTTATGATCTCATGGTTTGTGGGTTTGAGACCCACTTCAGGCTCTGTGCTGACAGTGCAGAGGCTACTTAGATATTCTCTGTCTCCCTCTCTGCCCCTCTCCTGCTTACACACACTCTCTTTCAAAAATAAATAAACATTTTTAAAAAGTGAGTTTTGGATTGGAGATAAACATTCAGAGGTCATTAGCATGTAAGTGACAGTTGAAACCATAGATTTAGGACTTGTCCAGGAAAATATATAGAATGCAAATTAGCACATATTTAAGGAGTGGGAATTCAGGCCCTGTGTCGTTCAGGGCCATTGCTTCTTTAGTGATTCTCTGTCTAGTTGATCTATCCATTGCTGTAAGTGGAGTATTAAAGTCCCCTGCAATTAGCACATTCCTATCAATAAATTTGTTTATGTTTATGATTAATTGTTTTATATATTTAGGTGCTTCCAAATTAAGTGCATAGATATTTATAATTGTTAACTTCCTGATGGATAGATGCTGTAATTATTATATAATGCCCTTATTCATCTCTTGTTACAGCCTTTAGTTTAAAGCCTAGTTTGTCTCATATAAGCATGGCTATTCCAACTTTCTTTTGACTTATGGTAGCATGATAGATATTTCTCCATCCCCTTACTTTCAATATGAAAGTGTCCTCAGGTAGGTCTAAATGAGTCTCTTATAGACAGCAAATAGATGGGGCTTATTTTTTTTTAAGTCCATTCTGATACCCTATGTCTTTTGACTGGAGCATTTAGTCCATTTACATTCAGTTTATTATTTAAAAATATGGGTTTAGAGTCATTGTGTTATCTGTAGGTTTCATGCTGGTAGTGATATCTCTGGTACTTTGTGTTCCTCGCAACATTTCCCTCACAGAGACCCTCTTAGGATCTCTTGTAAGGCTGGTTTAGTGGTGATGAATTCCTTCAGTCTTTGTTTGTTTGGGAAAACTGTTATCTCTCCTTCTGTTCTGAGTAATAGGCTTGCTGGATAAAGGATTCTTGGCTGCATATTTTTCCTGTTTATCACACTGAAGATTTCCTGCTATTCCTTTTCTGGCCTGCCAAGTTTCAGTAGATAGGTCTGCTACTACCCTTATGTGTCTACTTTTGTATGTTAAGACCCATTTATCCCTAGCTGCTTTCAGAATTCTTTCTTAATCCTTGTATTTTGCCAGTTTCACTATGATATGTCATGCAGAAGATTGATTCAGGTTACGTCTGAGGGGAGTTCTCTGTGCTTCTTGATTTTAATGTCTGTTTACTTCCCCAGGTTGGGGAAGTTCTCAGCTATGATTTGTTCAAGTACCGCTTCAGCCCCTTTCTCTGTCTTCTTCTTATGGAATTCCTATGATACAGATATTGTTCCATTTGATTGCATCACTTAATTCTTTAATTCTTCTTTCATGCTCCTGGGTCATTTTAACTCTCTTTTTCTCGGCTTCCTCATTTTCCATAACTTTATCTTCTAAGTCACCTATTCTACCCTCTATCTCCTCAGTCTGTGCTGTGGCCACCTCCATTTTATTTTGCATCTCATTCATAGCATTTTAAAATTTATCATGACTATTTTTAAGATCCTTGATCTCTGCAGCAATGGAGTCTACTGTCTTCTATGCTTTTTAAAGTTGAACAGTTAATTTAATGACTATAATTCTAAATTCTTGTTCAGTTATGTTGCTTATATCTGTTTTGAGCAATTATTTAGCTGTCACTTCTTCCTGGAATTTCTTTTGTGGAGAATTCTTCCATTTCATCATTCTGGATAGTTTTCTGTCCCTTGTAAGTTTTAAAAGCTTGTTATGTGCTCTACACCTGTGAGTACTGCTAAGTTAAAGGAGGCTCATACAACGTCAAGGGTCTGGCTGTTCAGGAGGTGTTTTTTGGGGGAGTGTTACTTGCTCTCTATTATTGTGAATTTGGTTATTTTTTTCCCCTACACATAGTGATGTTTTGGACCCTCCACCAGGTGTGCTTTGGTTTGTTCCTTGAAGTAGCCCTGGAAAGGAAAACAAACAGACAAACAAAGAGGAAACAAAAACACACAAATGCACAAACAAAACAAACAGGAAACAAACAGAAACCAAAAGCCAAAAAACCAAAAACATGAAAAGCCAAAAAAATCCAGAAACACCAGCTACAAGTAAGGGGCAGGGTGGAGGCCATGCTGATGGAAAAATATATACAAAGGAGAAATGACGGGTGTGGCAAAAAAGAGAAACTGAACATTGATCAGGCAGAGAGACTAAAAGGCTTAATCCTAGGAGAGAGAAAGGAGAATAAGGAAGGAGGTTAGGAAAGAGAAATAAAGATAAAGTTACCCAGAGAAACTATATGGCCTGATTATTCCAGCAAGAGAGAAAGGAAAGAGGGAGGTGTAGACCATGCATCAAGAGAATGGATTAAATATGCCTGTTTAGGCAAACAAATAACCAGAGTAACCAGCCTAGAGGATGGAAGAAATAAGGAGAAAAGTGAAGATATATCTAAATAACAAGAGTTGAGCTAGAATTAATCCAGGCAATGCCACAGTGCTGGTCTGGAGGGGGCTGGCTGGTTCCACAACATCGATCCAGCTCCAGTAGATAAGCGACAATCCAACATGGAGGGGCATGGTTTGGTGTAGGTGGGTCCCGCCTCCATTGTGGGCCCCACAGACCAATCCCTGAAGCCTTGCGTTGATGGCTGTTGGGAGAAAAATGGTGACCCCCTAGTCCTTTCTTCTCAGACCACGTGTGCTAAATCACTCCTTTGGATCCATCTTCACTGTGCCGCAGGCGCAGATGAGGCTGGCTGTGTTGCCCCACCTTCTCCTATGTCCCAATGTTAGCTGAGTTTTAAACTCTCACTCTATGTGTTCATGATGCCACCCAAGATGTAATCCCATGGCTGTGTTGCAGCACTTCAGGGGAGGGGACCAGATTCTCCTGCTGTAGTCTGCACCCCTGATGCACCACTGGACCCGGAGGGGACTCTCCTCTTTCCCAGGTGTGTGAATAGGGAAGCCAGCCCCCATCTGAAGAAAGCCCTGCAGATAGAGATGGGATGATGGGATCCCTCTCCGTCTTGGTCAGAGGTTCTCCTCTTGTCCAGATACAGTCCTACGTTTCCCGGGCCTCTTTCTTTTCTCTTTGTCTCTCCGCAGAAGGGGATACCTCCTTCTCCACAGCCGTTTTATCTCCCCAAGTTTGCAATCACTCACCTATGGGGCCTTCTGGTTTTCCCATTTTCTTCCTGGTAGAGTCCATCTCTTTTCCTCCTAGACTCTTGGGGTTCAAAGTCCTTCGGCTTCAGCCCTTCTTTGAGAGATGCAGGAAGTATGGATCCCCCTACTATTCTACCATCCTGGCCCCCTCACTATTGAAATACGATATTTTGATTGGTGCTGCATTGGAATATTAGAGTGAAATTTAGGAATATTATTTTGGCAGATGCAGGATGTATGGGCTCTCATCTATTTCCCTGTTTCAATGCTTAATGACGAGTGATAGAAAGAAAAAGAGAAGTCAACACTATTGCCTACTTTTGGCTGTGAAAAGATGGTGATTAATGAAGATGCAGCGAGCAAAGATGTAGGTCTGAATGTGAGATGAATACGTATGTAGAATGAGGATAGAAGTAGATGAAAGTAAAAGTTTGAGAGTTTAGGGAAGAGAGGGAAATTTTATTGAAAATGAAAAGTGATGGGTTAGCATAATATCTAAAGAGTTGTAGAAAGAGAGACACTTCTAAGGCTGAAGGTAAGTAGATAAGAAAGGATGTAATTATAGATAATTTGTAGATGGAGGATGAGAAATTGAATGGGTTCATTTCTCATTCTCTTCATTTTCTGAGAAAATAATGAACTCTTGGGCAGTCTGAAGGGCTTCATGAGAATGCTGAAGTTTGGAAAAGCTGCCATCTAGACAACAATGGAAATGGAAGAAATAAGGAGTAAAGCAGTCTTTGATAATGTTTTACTGGCTCTTGTTTTTGGCACTAGAAGGAACTCGATGCACTTTTCTCTATTGTTCCTATTAAGTACAGTTAAAAATCCTGGATATAATAATTTCTTTCTCTTTTTTCCTGTCTTTTTCTCTGTGTCTCACTCTTACTTTCAAATAAGGAAACTCTGGTACAGAGAAGGCAAACTGCCTAAGAAACTCAGGATCTAAGGAACTATAGAATGATGAATCCTCTGGGTTTTCTTTCTTACTTCATAGACTCCAAATTTGGAGTTGGGGAAGCCCACAACCCAGAAATGTTAATGGGAGCAGATAAAAACAAGCCCCCCCACCAAGCCTATATTCTCTTGCTAAAGGACCTAAGTAAAAGGGAATCGTAGCAAACATAAGACTCTTAGATAATAATCACTCTACTTCAGCAAACAACACTTAAGAAAACTGAGGTCCCACTCTGTCACTGAGCAAAAGCTAAGTGGTAAGTGGAGAACCTAGATTTCTGTTCTTGTTGGATTGTAATAGGTTTCCTTGTTTCCCTCCACAGTGTGTTCGACAAGGCTGTAGGGGCCCGGGACTTTCATTTCTGTGGGTTGATAATGAGACTCAGTAAACTTGAAGATAGAACAATAGAATGATCCAATCTGAATATCAGAAAGTTTTTTTAAAAAATGTGCAGAGCCTCAGGGACTTGGAGAACTATAACAAAGATTTAACATTTATATCATTGGAATCCTAAAAGGAGAAGATAATGATGATGGGGCTTAAAAGTTATTTGAAGAAATGATGACTGTAAAATTTCCACATTTGGCAATAAGCTTACAGATTCAGGAAGCTCCTCAAATCTTAGACAGGATAAACCAAAAGCGATCTAGGCAAGATGTATCATAAACAAACTCCTGAAAACTGAAGATCAAGAAAAAAATCTTGAAAGCAGTGAGAAATGATGTTATCTTACCTATAAGAGAAAAAGAATTTTAATGATAGTAAATTTCTCATCAGAAACCAGAGTCCAGAAGGAGGTAGCACACACATATTTCAAGTGCTGCAAGCAAAGTACTGTTAACCCAGGATTCCATGTCCTTTGAAATATCCTTCAGAAATGAAGGGAAAATCAAGATAAACAAAAAGAATATGTCACCAGCAGAACGACCCTAAAAGAATGGCTATAGGAAGTTTGAAAAGGCAAAAAAATGATAAAAAGAAGGAATCTTGGAACATCAGGAAGGAATAAAAAACCATGAAAAGAGCAAAAAATGGTGAAATACATTCAATTTTCTTTCTCTTTTGAGTATTCTAAATTCTGTTTAACAAAGCAAAAATTATACATGTCTCATGTCGTTCTGAAAGTATGTAGAAGCAGTATTTAAGCCAACTATATTGTAACTGGGGGAAGGAAAAGGGACTTAATGGGAGGTAAGTTGGCATTGGTAAAATGTCAGCACCTGTAGGTCGTGGTAAGTCATACATGTATAATGTAATGCACAGAACAACCACTAAAATTCTATACAAAGGGAGATACACTAATGAACACTAAATAGATCAAAAAAGATTTCTAGAAACAATAAAAGTCCTCTATGGGAAAGGAGGAAAGAGAAAGATCCATAGACCTTTTTTGGGGGGGCCAATGTGCTAAAAAAAGGAGAGGGAACTTGGATACCTGAAAGAAAACGTTTTGAACATTAATCCCCTATGGCACTCATTGTGATTCCGTTTCTGCATCTGACATCAATTTTGTAGCTCAAGATTCCCTTTCTTGTTTAAAATTTGTTTTCCAGTTCTAGGAAAAATGTTCCTAAACTTGGGCCAATTTTAGGGGAGTACTTAGCTTGAGTCCATTCCCAAGGTACTTTTTGATAATAAAATCAGTTGAGTATTACACTAAGTAGAGACTTGGAGATAGATTTCCAGACAAAATACAGGTAACCCACTTAAATTTGAGTTTTAGATAATAAAAAAAATTTAATGTATAAAGTATATATGAATACTGCATGGGACATGCACAAAAATATTCATTATTTATCTGAAATTCAAATTGAACTTGTAGTCATATATTTTTATTTTCTAAATCTGGCAATCCAACTTGGAATAAAAAGGGAAGCTCTTAAACACTATCTTGAGCATCCATATTCTTTCTTTTTCTTGTCTTTCTCAATTAAATACTCACGCACTTGCTCATTAGGTTTTAGAAACAAAGTGTGGTATAGTCTCACCTTTAAAAAATAAATCTGGTCACCTTTTTGAGTCCTGATTTTCCAGTTCTGCAAAGAGAGGGCACCATATCATGCCTGAGGGAGGGTTATGGTTGAACAAGAAAAAGTGCAATTTTGGGAAGAAAACCTCCAGAGAAAGAACATGGAAAAAGATTGTGTAAAGTGAATTAAAATTGATTTTCCCAATACTGCAATTTAACCCAGATGGTGACAGAGAAAATTCATGTCATTAGACTAAGGTGTGTTTTGTTTTGTCAAAGTGAATCCAATTATGGCCAAAATTAATTTAAAATTTTAATACAAAATTTATTTAAAAGTTATTAGAACAAAAGGAGAGCATGCTCTCAAATAAACTGGCATTGATGTATTTCTCAGAAGCTTATAAAAATAATACACATGCCAAACAGCCTAGAGACTCTAAAATCTCCTTCTAGTTTGTTCTAATTTTTAGTATGTATCTTACCGCTATTATAAAAGGAGAAAGTAAACCTGACCCTTGAGTAGTTTACTGCTCATAGAGAGTGATGTGTTTAAAATCAGCCAATCCAAGTAATAGGAGGTGGTTATGTCAAAAAATTGATGGTTTAGCTTTATGATATTGGTCTTATTTTTAACTTGATTTAGTTCTTTGTTATACATCTATATCCATATCCACAATAAAAATAATCACTTTTTATTTACAAAATGTTTCCAATTATGCTTGTTATTCTTGTCAACTAGAGAGTAAGAAACATGAGTACATGAAGTTGAATCATTGAGCTCATTAGTATAGTTGCCTGGGAGTTTAGATCTATGGTTTTAGTATTAGAGTTGTTTCTTTAAATATTAATTATATTTTAATTACTGTGCTGATACGAAATAAACTTTGCTTTAATTATGGTCCACTTAGCCTCTTCTAAGATTTCTCTCCTTCTCTATAAAATTACCAAGTGTATTTAAAAAATAAGCACCAGCTTTAAATCTCTGGGGTATTCTTCAGGTATGAAACAATGATTAAAAAACTGAAAAGAAGGAAGAATAAATTATAAATTATTGGGATAAGTTTTAAAAACTAACTCAACTTTAGTCTTTTTATCCATCTTAAACAAAACTGAATTCATCTCTCTGGACTGATTGAAATAAACACATCTAGAATAGAAGGTAGATAATTCTTAAGGCTCAAATAGAATTTGTGAAAGATTTCTGTATTAAATTTTGTAGATAGAATGTAATTGATTTAGCAATGGGGGAGTGGTGGTAAAGAGAGGAAGTAAACCTCTGTTCAAAATAGATTTTTAAAAATAAAATACCATTGAGTGATAGAGAATAACACTTAAGAGTCGTATGTATAGGAACCATCTGTACTCATAGATGTATGACCTACTGTCCTACAGCCACTTGACATCAACTACCTAAATTCAAAGTGGTAGTTGCATGTCGGGTGTGCTCTTTAGCGCTAACGGGAGTATTCTACATTACTAGAAATTAAGGAGGAAAATCATCTCTAGAAAGAGGTTGTGAAGGCTTCTATCTGGTCTGTCAGCACCCCTTACTGGTGGGGTGATACCCCTAACACCAGTGTGGTACAATAAGGTCAGTGAGCAGAAAAACTAATGAATTAGTTTACTTGTTGTAAATATACCTTTTAATTTTGTCTGTGAACAGGAATAGATTTTCTGTTGAGAAGGTCTCCCATATCATGCCAGTCAGCACAGACTCCATAACTAACTGACAGAAGACCTTTACATTTGTGCAAGATGAGAAAGAAATCTCTATCATTGTGTCTTACCAAAGAGAAAGGGGAAAGGTAGTCAGTCATGTTTCTGTAAAAGTAAAGAGAGAACACTAGTAAATTGTGGCTAATAGTATAACCTTTTGTTGCAGAAAGGGAGAAAGTAGCAGACATTAAAAGACGGATTTTTGACCATCTGCATTTGCTATAAACCAAGTACTTACTTTTAATTACACAGTTTTCTTAAAAAAATAAAACAACCACCTCTCCCTTCTTCCCTTCTATTCCCTTCTCTCTCTCTCTCCCTCCCTCTCTCTCTCTCTCTCTGTTTTTTCAAGGTGGGGGTGAGAGAGGCATTGAGACAGTAGTTGTCAAGATAAAACAGATGAGGGGGCAGATATAAACTTCTCTTTCTCTATTTTATTTGACAGAAAAGAATAAAAGGTAGTAAAGGAAGGTAATAATTATTGACCCTCAGTATTAACTTTGTTCTCTTGGGTAAGCACATAATTAGGTTGTTCTTTAAAATGCATATTATGTAGTTGGCAGCCCACTCTGGTTTAGATCTGATAACTCCTTATGCAGGCAGCTTTTTAAATGCACATCATGTACCAAAGGAACTTTTCTGGTCTATTGGGTAAATATGTATTAAAGTAATTTTTAAAATACTTATGTACTCAATAGGCTGGAAGTGGTCAATGGTTTAATGAATAGTCATGCATTTTTAAACATGTATTATTATTTATGCACTGACCCAAGTGAGAAAGTCTTTTAAAAATGGCATATTCCTGATGACTGTGTAATTTTGCAGTAAAATCTTAAAAGTATTTCAGGAGAACAGAAGCCAATTTTAAAATTACATTATCTCATCATCCTTTCACCTCATTTTTCCTGGCTGCTCTTCCTCTTATGGGATGTATTATAATAGGCTCATTTATGGCCTCCCTGCTGGCCTAATTTCATTTTCATAGATTAAAGCTGATTTACATTTGAATTGTAATTTTGTGTTGAATTTATCCTATGTTGACTCATAGTGTCTGGAACATAGTAGGCACTCAGTCAATATCTGTGGAATGAGTAGTTTTTATATTTTTGTGTCATTCTTGCAAGCAAACATGTCTTAATGCTAAGCACAGTGTTGGGTATCAATCAGCTTAGCACAAAGGTAAGATATCTAAGGGTCACAAATGGAGTCAAGCCTGACTTCCAGCCTCATCACTTATCAGCTGCCTCTCCTTTGACAAAGGACCTCCCCTTCTCTGGAACTCAACTACACAAAGGGGAACAACAGCTCCATCTGGCAGATTTCTTATAGGGATCAACTGAAACTTCGTATCGAAGATGCTGAGCACAGTACCAGATACCCAGTGAGCTCTCAGTCAGCGCTTTTTCTTTCTTGACCTGTTTTCCCAACCAGAAACATGAAAAACATTCATTGCTAGACAGCAGAGGCTTCCAAACTATACAGTGCTCTCATCGCATATATCAGAAAGAAAATTTTAATATACTCATAATGCCTCATCCTCTGGTGTTGGGAATACATTCACTAATTCTCAAAGTTCCCTTTCCAGATGGGGGCCTCATGTGGGCACTGACTTCTGTGCACCATTACTTACCTGAGCATCCTCAAACCCTGCATGCTCATTTTACTCCTGCTTCCTGTGGTGGCTTCACCCTAGTATTCAGGTTCTTTCCCTCCCATGTTGACAACCTCAGGAGCAGAGGAAGGCAGTCCTCAAGGTCCCTTCTGAATTTCAGAAAGGTCCACAATAAGCTATCCAAAAGTCAGAATTTCTAAGAGCAACAGGGGTAATGGTATCTACTGCAGCACAACATGGTAAATAGGGTCTTGAGAATAAGCATTATTAACATGCTCACTGAGCTGCCTCAAATCCTATTTGGAGGGAGGCATGGTATAAATAAATAAACATGCTCCCTGGATCTTTACAGTCTGAGCTTTAGTGAGCCACTTCAATCTTGGAAAGGCATTAAAATCGCTGGTACATAATTGGATTTGTTTTGCTATTAGGTGCAGCTCTCTAACTTTTCCACTGTATGCTGCATTCCTGAACAGGAGAGTCTCATCCTGATGGAAATGCTATCAATGATGTGACTTCTGGGATCACCTGAAGGGTAGAGAAGGAGAATTGGGGGATGCAAACTCTTTTGTTCCCTCTCATTCTCACTGCATACCTGTTTTGTCAGCAGATGCTCGGTAAATGGACAGTGCTCTTGTGTTGGCATAGGGTGTCTCTTCAACACGAAGTTGTTGATTCTTTATAGAATCCATGGTCTTGGATTAGAAGGCTTTGACTTGTTAAAAGAACTTAATTTGAGATGGAAATCTTATTTAGGTTTACCTACTGGAAGATTATATTTTAATACATTTCATCTGAAGAAAGTATATATATTTAATATGGTAGGCTGTTCTAAAAATCTGTTGCAAATGGTTGTACATGATGGTTTAAGTAAATTATTATTTTTAAAGCTACCAGTGTTAGAAAGCAGTTTTTCTTTCCCTATTAAAAATGGATAGACAGAGAAGACTTGGAGTCTTTCCAAGTGACTATATGAAGGAAAAATCATAAATATCTAGGAAAAGTTGATATTCCACTGGAGGGAACTGTTTAGACACAAACTTGGGTCCTGCCAAAACTTTGAGGCATATGCAAATCTTCAGAAAGAAAGCAACCAAAATGGATTCAGGGAAGAATGAATCCAGAGGCCTGATAGGGAAATGACAGTTTTGAGGTCAGTTCTGAGCAGATTTATAGTGAAAGAGTGATTATAAGTTTGAAAGGAAACCTCTCAAGATTGAGCTCTAGTTCTCCAAATGAGGGAGCACAATTTCATTAATGGAACTATAGTTTAGTCTGGGGATAGCCAGGAGGACACAGGCTTCCCTGTTTGTTAATAGAATAGCTTATCTCTTTCAGAGTAGCTGAGAAGACAGATATCAGCTAGATTAGGTGAAGAATGCATCACTGCAGCCATGAACACTAATATACCAGAAATATTTGTCACTGTAACTTCTGAGCCTCTTGCTTCAGGATAAGACGGGCTTTTACAGAGTGCACATTGAAGGGTATGAGTTGAGTTGTAAGATGGAGTTAACATGTATGGCATGAATTGTTTAAAAATGGGGGCATGTAAAAGGGACCTAAGAAAGGTCCAGAAAAGATTGTTTTACAAGAAAGGCAGATGCATGCCAGAGGTAAGGATATTATATGATAAGCAGGGATGACCTAGATGCACTCAAAATCTATAATCTCAGATAAGAAAGGTGGTTCTGGAATCAAGACCAAGAGGTCACAGATGGGCTTAGGAGACCAAGATTCTTATGATAAAATATGAACAAAATAGCAAAAGTGTGGAGACATGTATCTGTTAGTGGAATACTGATAGGTATACTTCAACACAGCTTGCAGGGTCTTTAGGGAAAAGCAAAGACTGAATGCACAATTGCTTAAGAATATAGCATACCTTAAATACCCTGCTTGGACATTGCTGGAATCAGAATCTCTTCTCTCTTATTTATTCATTTAGAGCACCTATTCATTAGTCAGTACTTTCTCTCTTGGTTTCTGACTGGCTGTGGGAGGGATCCAGTTATAATCTTAGATTTGATTTACTCCTCCTTTCTAATTAATGTGGTATTACCAAACCAAAACTAACAATTTCTACCACTTACCACTTAAGAGGAAATTACCTTTGTAGCCAAGGAAAGAAATTGTACCAGTAGGAATATTGTCTTCACGTGGGTTCAGTGGACTGCTGTGTGTGTCTAACTATCCTTCATCTCTCATTGCTGCCGACCTCAAGCCACAGGAGTGCATCAAGACAGGAAAATAAGTGCCTGGCCTGCTAGGGAAGAGACTTCCAGAATATTTGTCCCTGGGCTAGTCCCTCTAACATGTTTTTATAGTGTTCATAGTTTCTTAAGACTAGAAGACTGATACCCAAATAGCTTCTGGCTTACTTCCTCTTTGGTAGGTCTGAGAATGTACAACGAAGTTCTCTCTAATCACTAGGAGGCAAGGGGGCTAGGTGGTGAAGTCAACTAAGTAAACCCTGGGATTGATGGTAGTTCCTGCCCTCTTCAATGGCACGCTATACCTGAAACTGAGAAGGCATAAACCAGCCCAAATCAAGGATGGTGTAAGGCAGTGACCTTTGTTCTTTATCTTTGCTTCTGTCCTTTATTATCATGTACGGCTGTGCCTTCATAATAGGAGGAAAAGAACAGGGTGGGCATGTTATCCTGTGGATTATAAGAGGTTATGGGTATCTTAGTGAGTGGATTTAGTATGATCAAAAGTTGTAGAGCAAGGAGTGAGTGGTAAAAAAGCAGTAATAGGGCTAGAACTTACATTAAAATGAATGAATTGAATAGAAATGCAAGGAAGATGTGACTAAGTCCTCTCCCACCATTTTGTTTTTAATGTGGGATCCTTTGTGTGATTAAGGACAGATTAGTCAATACATAGGGTATGTATGAAGGTATGAATGTGAAAAGGGAAAAGTAAGTCATGACTGCTATTCATTAGCACTGTGATAATAAGAAAGGTACTACTCTTATATAATTTTATTTTGAATTTTTATAATAAAATTGGTGGTTAGTTTAGGTCAGTTGTATATTGGATATATAGTTTCTGTGGCTTAGAAGTCAAAGTATGGCTTAGATGAGTCACTTCTAAGACTTAAGTAAGGGGCCAATTGGTGAGATCTCATTTGAGGTTTGATTGGAGAAGGATTTGCTTCCAAGCTCACATGATATTGGCAGTATTCGTGTGTGTGTGTGTGTGTGTGTGTGTGTGTGTTATTGTATTGGCTTGAGAAACTCAGCTTCTTGATGACTGTTGATTAGGAGCTGCCCTCAGTTTCTTGCCATGTAAGTCTACCCCACATGGCTTCTTCCTCAAAACCATCAATGAAGGGGGAGTCTCCTCACAAGATGGGTATTGCAATGTTATGTAATATGTTTGTACGCTTGTAAATGAATATATCCCATCACCTCTGCTGTATTCGGTTTGTTAGACATAAGTCACAGGTTCCACTTATATCAAGATGTAAATACCAGATGGTAGGAATCATAAGTGCCACATTAGATGAGTCTTTCCACTACACCTGTTATCTACAATCTTGCTGGGGCATCTGGGTGGCTCGGTTGGTTGAGTGTCTGACTTCCGCTCAGGTCATGATCTTGTGATTCATGAGTTCAAGCCCCACATTAAGTTTGCTGCTGCCAGCTTGTCAACACAGAGCCTGCTTCAGATCCTCTGTCCCCCTTCCTCTGCTCTTCCTCCCATTTGTGCTCTCCCCCAAAATAAATACATACTAAAAAAATAAAATCTTGTCAATGCCTCCAATTTTAATTACTATAAGTGAGTGAGAGTTTTTCACTTTTTAATTAAACAAATACCTCATATGTCAGGCACTGTCCTTAGATACAGCTCTTGCCTTCAATAAGAGACACATGAATAATTATAATACAATATAGTGAGAAGAAACTGTAAGAAACATGGGGAGAGCCTAGGTATGCCTGATGTTGACAAGGGTAGGTTTTCATCATCAAATTTGGGCATGACTCTAGGTGAGATTATTAAAGGGATAATTGTTGCACCATGAGTGGAAAACAGCATTTGTAAAAACTGTCAAAAGTTAGTGGGCCCAAGATGAGCTCTCATTTGCTTTTTTTTACAGTAAGAGTTATAAGGATAATATGGTAAGCTTAGAATGTTTGGAAATCCCTTGCTATGCCTGTTTGGAAATCATTTGGAAATATGGACTAGAACCTAGTACAACTAAATAAATTAATTGCTATTGAAAGAAACATACTCAAAAGATACAATCACCGCTACTCAACCTATGAACCCATGTCATTGTCTGGAGGACAATCCCTGCTGTCAGTGCCAAAGCTCTATCTGAGTCTTGCTTCTCTTGACCTCTTTTATTTGTGATGTGGGTGAATACAGAGAAGGCACAGAAGCAGAGATGACTACAAATGATGACAGAAGCAAAATCCAAAATGCTAATGCAGTAACAGTAGATCAACTCTAATTTGATAGATATTTCTAGTAATAAATGCAATGTACTTTTCTTAAGGAAAAAAATTGGCATCAAGTATAAATTTGTGGAAAGTGAGTTGTCCATTTAGGAATTTTAGGTTACCTAGGTTAAATGTGAGCTATTTGTGTGATATAGATGTCACAAAGCAGTACAAATAAAGTATTAAAATATAGTCATTTAATATTTAATTATTAAATTAAATTAAATTATTAACATTTAATTATAGCATTTAGATTGAGCAAAAACTAGTTTTGATCTCCCAGCTTCTGAGATTTCATTTGAAAGATTTCATCTGTTCTAAGGATGCCTTTTAAGAGCAGATACAGACACACCATAATATGTTCGGATAGCAAGAACAGAGCTGGTGAGATGGATTGGAAATGCTGCCATATCAGAAAAGCCTGAAGAGATAAAGGTGTTGAGTCTGGGAAAGGGTGTTTCAGAAGTGAATCTAGTTGAAAAATTTGAAAGACCATCTTTGGTGAAATGAATTGGACTTGTTTTAAATAGCTTCAATAGCAAACCATGGGGCCAATTTCTGAAAATCATCATGAGACTGATTTTGGAGGAATTTCTCAGACCCTGAACTGTCTAAAGTTGGATAAGGTTCCTTTGGAAAGTGTGGTCATTGTCTTTGAAGGCATTTAGTATATGCTGGACAGCTTGATAGGGTGTTATTGATTTAAGAATTAGATATGTAATTAGGCACATAAGGTCCCTTCACAAACCATAATTACAGTTCCAATGTCGCTATCATCTGTAGAGTTTTAAAATAGGTATATGCATCTGTGTTCCACTCTAGCCATATTGTATAATAAGAATTATTCTATATATTATTTCTATAGAATTATTTCTATATGTTGAAGAAATTCCGCACATAAATTTGTAGGGCAATCAGAATTGGCTAGAGAAGGATACAAAGGAGCATTAAAAAAGCATTTCACACTTTCTTTACTCTTACCATAATTCTGAAATACACACACCATTAACTATTTTATTCTTTCCCCCCACCCCTCACTTTGATGGTAAACATTATGTAATCATGTGTTGATTCCAGTTCTTCCCTACAGAAGAAAATAATGATACAGGCACTTAAACAAAGAGGCTTGGAGAAGAAAAATATCAACTACTCCAATGGTCTAAGAGGAAGGAACAAGGAATTCAGAAGCTTATAGATGAAGAAGGTATCTTGAGGACAGACCACTTTTCCCTATAAAATGTTTCCTCAGGAAACACCTGTTAGAACAACATGCTTAAGTAAAATAAAGCTGTGCTGATTTTCTGGGTTCTTCAATTAACCAACTAATACTATGGTTACATTTTTTTTTTTTTTCAACTGGTGTCCCTGTGCCATTGGGGTACAGAAATGATAATGTACTTTATTTTCTCTAAGTTATATCCTTTATGCTTTTCTCTTCTGTAAAGATTACTATTTAATGAAAGTATCATATGTGAAAGACTAGAGGAAACAAAATTGTTAAAATAATTCATAAAGAATCAAACATTAAGAAATTTGAAAAATTAATAGAAATAGCTTTTTAATAGAAACAAAAGAGAATCTAGAAATCATTTCCAATAATTATACTTATGTTTTTTCTTCTTAGAAGACTTCCTTGATGAAATAGGAACTTTCTGATATAGGTACGTTATCTCCCTTTATCAGTAGAATCAAGTCATGACCAACTACTTTGAACAGCACTGAGCTGTTTTGCTTTATAAATGACCCTAACTGAAATAGGCCTTAAATTCCTCCAAATAAATCTTTAATCTTTATAGAAGTATCCAGCACCTATGTAAAAGCTAATTAGACCATTTTGTCATTATCTAAGAATTTTTTGGGTAGATATGGGGTATTGTTTCCTATTTCTGCTATTTGAAGAAAAAAATTAACTTGTTTGTGAATGAGAAAGCTTAACATTGTAAAGATGTCAATTTTTCCCAAACTAATCTATAAGCATAGTGAAATTCTATTTAAAATTCTAATGTGATAGTTTTGAGAATTAAACAAGGTAATACTAAAATTTATGGAATAGCAAGTATCAGTTGATAGTTAAGACCTCTTATACCCACCAAAGTAAGGAGAGAAGATTTACCTGATCAAATAATAATATTATTTTACCAGATAGATAGATTGTGTGGGTGTATAAATATACACATACATGTACATATATATATCCATATCACATACACATATGTATGTATATTAGCACATACACAGTAGTGACGTAAGTAGAAAAATGATTACTTAAAAAATGCTATTGGGAAATAGACTTCATCCTTGCACCTATAAAAAAATTAATGTAAAAATTGATTAAAAATCTGTGCATAAAAGGAAATGTTTACAACCATTAGAACAAAATTCAGAATCTCATTATGACCTTGGGCCTGGGAGATATTCTTTAAATAAGAAACAAATGGGTTGATCACAAATAGAGGAAGAGTAATAGGTTTGATTACAGTAACATTAAAAGACTTCTGTTTAACGATGGGTATCAAATATAAGCATTAAAAAACAACTGGAGAATATTTTTTAAATATGTGAATGAAAGGAGATTAATAGTATAAAGTATAAAGAACCTGCAAATCAAGAAGAAAACTGTCAGGCAACCCAATATAAAAGTGAACAAAGTGAGGCACCTGGGTGGCTCAGTTGGTTAAGTGTCTGGCTTTGGCTCAGGTCATGAACTCACAGTTTGTGAATTTGAGTCCCACACTGGGCTCTGTGCTGATAGTCCAGAGCCTGAAGTCTGCTTCAGATTCTGTGTCTCCTTCTTTCTCTGCCTCTCCCCTACTCACTCTCTGTCTCTCTCAAAAAAACAAACATTAAAACAATTTTTTAAAGTGAACAAAGTGTATGAATGGATAATTCACAGGGAGAAAACTTGAATGGCTAATATTATAATAGATGTATAGTATAAAACCATTTCAGTAAATTTAATTCTAAAGTTCAGGTGCTTGGAGTGGGGAAAGGAATAAGATGGGAAATTGTGTCTGTGGAGATGAAAGAAATGAAAACATAACAAGAGCATTAATGATTTCTTGAAAATAACATGACACAAATGATATTTTATAATCCTAAGAATGCAAAAGCTGTGATAGGGCCTACTCTCAACAAGAACTTTGCAGACCTCAGACCCTCACTTAAAAATTTTTTTTAATGTTTTATTTATTTCTGAGAGAGAGAGAGAGAGAGGGCTTGAGCAGGGGAGGGTCAGAGAGAGAGGGAGATACAGAATCTGAAACAGGCTCCAGGCTCTGAGCTGTCTGTCAACACATAGCCCGATGCAGGGCTCGAACCCATGAACCATGAGATCATGACCTGAGTGGAAGTCGGGCGCTTAATCGACTGAGCCACCCAGGCGCCCTGAGACCCTCATTTAAAAAAGGAACTCTATTTCTTTTCTATAACCTCCATAACCTTGCAAGAGTACCCATGGTTTCAAAGCTCACAGCTGTTTTGAATCAAGGAAATAGAAGAATCTCATCCTACAGATGATCTTGGTGGACTTTATCTTGGTGAAAGGATATGTATATGGAGGGTTTAGAAAAGTTCCACATTAGCTTACATAAGAACAAGGAACACAATTCAAGAAGGGACAATGACAATCAGGCCAATAACTGGACTAATAAATGTGTTTTTAAACTTTGTAGCCTCTAAACAGAGGGTAGCCCATTATAAGGGTTATTGCCTCCCCTTGACAAAGACTTTTTCCTTGACCAAACATTTGGCATAACCCTCTGAGGTGCCCCCCCCTTTTTTTTTTTGACTAGGTCCCATCCCATCCCTAGGACCTAAGTCTAGGTCCACTTTTTTTTTTTAATGTTTTATTTATTTTTGAGAAAGAGACAGAGACAGTGTGAGCAGGGGAGGGGCAAAGAGAGAGGGGGGCACAGAATCTGAAGACAGGCTCCAGGCTCCTAGCTGTCAGCACAGAGCCCAATGTGGGGCTCAAACCCATGGACTGTGAGATCATGACCTGAGCTGAAGTCGGACGCTTAACCGACTGAGCCACCCAGGCGCCCCAGTCTAGGTCCACTTTTAATGTAATGCCATTAAGTCAGAACCTTCTCACCCTTGATCCCTGATTACCCTGGCCTACTGTCAGCAATTATCCTGTTAGGTCGGTTTAGTAAGAATCTCCCTCCCCTAGATGTCTCCTCTTAGTAATTTTCCATCCACAGACACCCCCACTGGGTATAAATCCCCAGCTATTTTGCTGTATTCAGAATTGAGCCTGATCTCTCTCCCCTATTTTGAGTCTTGACATCTATCATGACAGTCTTGAATAAAGTCTTCCTTATCATTTTAACAAGTTTCAGAGCAACTTTTTATTTAATGTCCTGAAACAAGAAGATTTAGTGGTAAATAAGAATCATGGGAAGGGAGGGTAGGATGGCTTGGGAATGTAGAGGATAAGGTTATATTGTTTACTGCATGCAAAGGATCTAACAGACACCAGGGGAATACCCCGCTTTAAGAGGTGCCAATATTAAGCCATATATGCTACAACTATAAGGAAATGTAAATCACATCAAACACAGGTATAGTTCTACCCCTTCTGACCTCTGGAGGAAGACATCTAGGCATGATTGATGGTGGAAAGCATTGTTTCCTCATTCCTTGTGCATCAGAAATGTATGCTGTCAGTAGACTCTGATTACCATGATTTTGTCTCCATATGTACAATGATAGTAGCCTCTTAAAAGGAAGCAGCTTTTGAGGCAGTTAGGAAGAAGCCTGCCACTTGAGTAATCTCCAGAGGCATTCTTTGACTTTTCCTGTAGTGCGGTGGCATGTTGACATGAAAACAAAGAGATGACAGGGGAAGATTCTGCTTCTCATTATCCTCATCATCTGTGTGTCAGAATGTTTTGCCTCTCTAGGAGTTCCTTATTTTGAGCTCTACCAGTGGAGCAAAGGACCTTGGCTCTCTGCAAAGGCTGTGCACCTTCTGGCCAGATGCAAGTGCCTGTCTGTATTGCCCTCCTTCTGGAGATGAAGAGGAAGGTAAGCACTTCTGCCTACTGAGCCTGTTTATGTGATTGACGCTGGGACTTCCAATTTTGAGGACAAATGATCCATTAGTGGAAATGGGCACACAGGAAACCTCAGTGCCAATAAGTTAAGTGCCCATCACTGTACTCAGTGAACAGTCTGCTGATCTCAATTGTAGGCAATTAGCAGTGATTAGCAAGTGCGTGCTTGGTGGGTGGCACAATGAGATTCTTCTTACTGATGAGACAAACTCACAAACAACCCAGAGAGGTATTGCCATGAAAATGCAACAGAAAAGCTCAATCACTTTGCAGGGGGGTCTGACCAAAGGAGGACTCTTGTGAATGTTTTAATTTCTCCTCTTAAACCTCTCATTAACTCTCAAACAATCCAGTAATATGGGGGGAGGGCCGGATATTCATTTAGAGTCAGATACTCTTTATGCATCCTGAGTTAGAGAAATTAGAACGAGAAGAAAATAAATCCCCACAAAATTGTGCAACCCTGGGGAGCACAGCTATTTCTTACTTCTCTTGTATTTCCTCCCAACTAGCACAGATCCGTGCACCTAGGAGAGCTCATTAAGTGTTGGTGAAAGTGAATTGAAATTGCCCTTGCTACTTAAAATCATGTTAGCCTTTCCTCCTCTCTTCCATTATTTAATGTTTTGCTTTCTTAAAAAAATTTTTTTTAATGTTTTTTTATTTATTTCTGAGAGAGAGAGAGACAGCATGAACAGGGGAGGGTCAGAGAGAGAGAGATACAGAATCCGAAGCAGGCTCTGGGCTCTGAGCTGGCTGTCAGCCCCAGCACAGAGCCTGATGCGGGGCTTGAACCTACGAACCACGAGATCATGACCTAAGCCAGTCAGACACTTAACTGGCTGAGCCACCCAGATGCCCCTAATGTTTTGCTTTTCAGGTTAGTTTTTTGCTACCTTTTCCTTCTTTCTTTATCATTAAGACTGTATTTGTAATATGTTTTTGTATTAGATATATATTTGAGAGACGTGCAAAGTAGAAATTAATAAATTTTTATTTTCTTATTGACTTTTTTTTATAATTTCACAGTAGTAGTCCCATCAATATATTTGAGCTCAAAGGCATGGTGAAGACCAACAAATATCTGTTTCAAATAACTTTCTGTTAGTGGCAATACACAATCAGTGGGCAGTTATTCTCCCCAATAGCAGGAAAATAATCAAGTAGAGAATTAATTTACATTTTCTTTAAACATCCACATATTAAAACACATTATACAATTTCCACTTCCTTGGGAATTCTCACTGATTGTATAAGACTTGCCTGTCTAACTAACCACATGAGCTATACCATGTATTCAGACAAATTCACTAAGTGCAGGAAACTTAACACTGCTTTGAAAAATGCAAGCTATATTATTCCACCATTAAGTGCAGAATGCTCTATGAAGGCAAAGTCTACCTCTTTACGTTTACTATAAAATTCCCAGTGCCTGCCCCTAGCACAGTGCTTGACATGTAGTAGAGTCAAAAGAATAAATTATTTAATTACTCAATACCAAAGCAAAACAAAGATATTGCTTCATGAAAACCAAAATATATCCATTCTTATCCATTACTCCTTCTTTAAGATTAAATAATTACTACGTTAAAGTCTTATTTACATCTAAATATAGCTACATAGTAGAAAACAATACGTTATGCCACTGAAATCATTGATCATGCTTGAAGCTGGAGAACTTTATTGCTTAAAACGTACCTTTGCCCAATGTGTAATTTGAATAAGTGATGATATGACCTGCAAGTAAACTATGCATCTTAATAATTAGGACCAAGGTAAGAAAATACCTTAACTAATGTTAACAAGAATCAATGTCTAATGGATGGAACTAATTGTAACCTGACTTTCGTTACAATGTAGATCAAATTACACTTACTTTAATGAAACACAGTCTTGCCTATATTCTAACTATATTTTTACCAAGCAGTCATCTGATTATGAAATCCAGTTTTTAATTATTTTATTTATTCACTTAATTTTATTTATTTAATTTTATTTTTTAACCACTTTATTGAGTTATGACTGACATACAAAAAGCTGTAGATATTGAATGTATACCCTTTGATATTTTTAGAGATAAGTATATACCCATGAAACTATCATCACTGTCAATGTCATAAACCTATCTGTTATGTTCAGTTTCCTCCAACACTCCTTGGGCTTTTGTTTCCTTTTGTGGTATGGGCACTTAACATAAGATCTACCTACCCTCTTGGCAAATTCATAAGTATATAATACAATATTATTAATCATATGCCCTATGTTGTTCCATAGAACTCCAGAACTGACTTATTTTGCATAACTGAAACTTTATACTCTTGGATCAACACCTCTCCTCATCCCCCTCCTTCCAGCCACTGACAACCACCCTTCTACTTTCTGCTTCAATATGTTTGACTATTTTATTTTTGAGAGAAAAGGAGAGAGTGAGAGCAAGTGAGGGATGGGCAGAGGGAGAGGGAGAGAGAGAATCTTAAGCAGGCTCCATGTTCAGCATGGAGCCCAATGTAGGGCTTGATCTCATGACTGTGAGATTATGACCTGAGCTGAAATTAACAGGCTGACGCTAAACTGACTGAGCCACCCTGGAACCCCATGTGTTTGATTGTTTTAGATTTCACATGTAAGTGGGATCATGAGTATTTGGCTTTGTGTCTGACTTATTTCACTGGATCATAATGTCTATGCATGTTGTTGCCAATGGCAGAATTTCCTCTTTTTTTTTTTTTTTAAGGCTGAGAGGTATTTTGTTGTATGTACACAGCACTTTTCTTTCTTCATGTGTTCATTCATGAACATTTGGGTTGTTTCCATATCTTCGCTATTGTGAATTATGCTTCAGTGAACATGGGAGTGCAGATATTTATTTGAGATTTTGATTTCAATTCAGGATATATATACTCAAAAGTGGAATTGCTGGATCAGATGGTAATTCTATTTTTAATATTTTGAGGAACCTCCATACTGTTTTCCTTTGTAGCTTCACTGATTCACATTCTGACCAACAATATACAAGGGTTTCTTTTTTTCCATATCCTTGCTAACATTTGCTAATGTTTGTTTTTTAGATAATAGTCATCCTAACAGGTGTGAGTGATATCCCATTGTGATTTTTGATTTGCATTTCTCTGATGATTAGTGACTTTGAGCACGTTTTCATATACCTATTGACTGCAGGTCTTTGGAGAATTGTCTATTCAGGTCCTTTGCCCATTTTTAAATTGGATTATTTGTGGATATTTATTTATTTGCAGTTGAGTTGTATGAGTTCTTTATATATTCTGGGTATTGACGTCTTATTGCATATGTGTGTATGGTCTATTTCAATTATTTTGAAAATCTTATTATTTAGAATGTAAATCTTAGCATTATGTTTTATATGTTAGCCAATTTTGAATGTGCTTAGCAATAACCAGTTTTCTAGACATCAAATTATCCCTGAGTGAAGTGATTACAGTACAGGTTTTTGTTTTTGTTTTTGTTTTGTATGTGTGAAATTGAGAATAAATGTACCAAGACACAACTAATTTATTATTCTGTCCCCAAATTATCCAGAATAGACTATCTTGCCTTTTAAAAATTATCCATCTTAACCGTACTTAGTAACCCTTGATAATCATGTAATGCAAAATCATTCATGCCTAAACTGTGTAAAAGTCTAGGTTTTCCCTGACTTCTGCAAAACCCTGATTTTGAATAATCTGAGGCCAGATTAATGAGGATTAATTGTCTGCCTTTCCTGATGTTCTTTTGACCTTTTCATGTGAATGAATCACTTTAGCCCTCAGCCCTTCTGACTGCTATTTATAGAAGTCTGCAAATATCTAGTAATGAGGTGCTTGAAATTGAACAAAGAGTGTTCCAGAGCTCTTCTTATTGGGGACAATTAATATCTTCCATCATTATCGCCTTAATAACATTTAAATATTAGATCAAAGATTTCTTTTTATGTGCTTTAGAGATGCCTATTTGATCGGTGGGCTTAATAAAAATGGTCAAGGATAACAAAGTACATCTTCACTAGCTCCAAACGGACTTGTTATCAGGAAGTAATAGTGAAACTAGTAACAGAACAAAACAAAACAAATAAAACTTCTTTATCGTCAAAGATATGTGTTTTTTTTTTAATTTGAAATTTAAAATGGGCAATTTGAGTAGCTTCTGTTGATGTTCCCTGACAGACGAACTTGTTGGATTTCTTATTGAGCCAGGGAGTCAACACTTGCCTGAAGAAGTCCAAGAAGTTTAGTTGATGCTCACTCAAACTACAAAAGATCCTGGGGGATTGGCCTATTTGAGGGCTTCCCAATAGGTTACCTTTTTAAACTTAAGGAAAGTTTTCTTCAGACCAATGAATCTAATCTGCATCTGAGTTTTTGGCCTCGCTATAATTTGTTTCTGATGTTTCTGAAGTTGTGCTGCCTGTAACAGCAATTCTAGCAACATGAATATGAATACCCTTAGGGAAGTGGGTTTGTTTGGCCAATGTCTCTTGAATGTCATGGCTGGAAAAAACTAATCAAGCAGTCTCATTGATTTTTGCTTGCCCAAGTGAAAGAAGAGTGAAATTCATACTTTCATTTAAATGGAGTCCCCATCAAATGCAAGGTACCATGTACTCTGGAGGATATAGAGCACAAGATCTTTTCCTCCCAAAACTCACAATCTATTGTATATAAAAGATATGGACAGATAATTACAATGGAAAGCATTACCTTACATTTGTGTTCAGCAGGAAATAACATAAAAAATAACCCCATGAATTATGAGTGATTTTAAAAATACTTTAGTATTTTTCTGGGGTTTAATATTCTAAGCATGGAGAACTTAAAACATTAAGCTTCATTTAAAAAATTGAACAGCTTCTATTATATTTTAAATATCCATTTTGTTTTATTTTAATAAACCCAGATATTTAAGTAGAAATTTCATTATAAAATGGAATTTTTACTTATGATGAACTTTAGAGAGGCAGAGAATGGCCAATGAGTACTAATTGTTAAGTTATTGTAATGAAATGAAGACAAATTGTTCTGACACTTTAAAATAATTATAAAGCTGACTCATTGGTGTACTGAAAAAGCTGAGCCTACATATTGCTCTTTTTGTTCTAATTAGATTTTATTTATTTCTAATATCTTTCAAAGAGACTGAGAACAGATCATAAAAAATTGCATTATGCAGCTACAGCATTTGAACTTTTTAAAGACAAAGTAATTCTTGATATGGTAGAAATCCATATGATGCCCAGACTTTCCTCGGTAAACTCATAAACAAATGGCAGCAGTAACATCTTTAAAATCACTTTCTCAAGTGCATCTCAGCTTGGCTCCAACCAAAACCAAAACATGTTACACCACTGAATGTGTAATAACTGGGAAAAGTATTTCTAGGAGGAAGAACAGGCTCATCAAAATTCAATTCAGAAAAATGCAAAACAAAACAAAAAGAAAAAGAAAGCCCACAAACTAAAAAACAGTCTATGAGGAATCAAATAAAAACTTTTGGGAAAGACTCTGTTGATTTTATTGTTGAGTATGCTATAAACAGATATGACCAACATTCTGCATGAACTCATTCTGGTCCTTGGTTTAGAATAGTAAATTGGCTTAGTGTCCATTGTTGTCTAGTATATTAACTGAAAGTCTTTAACTAAGACCCTTATTTGAAAATTCTGGGTATTTACATTCTTAAAGACTTGGACTGGATAGGTAAGTGGCAATATATTCAGTGACCATATGGCATGGAGAAAGACCACTCAGAATATGAATATGGCACTCTGGTGCATACCAGCTGGATGTCAGCTCTCATTTTCTGGTGTTTGTGAGATTTTGCCTTGAGGTGGCATTTACTCAGGAGAATAAGAAGAGATTAGATTAATGGGAAGCAAATCAAACTGTCCTTTTGCACACAGAGGAGCAGTATGTCAGAGGCTCCAGTGATTGCATCTTTGCACACATATAAAGGAACAGCTTGGAAATCATTTTAGTTGTTTAGCAAACACCTATTAAATATCTACATTGTGTTAACCTGGGAGTCCATCTATTAAAGTTTCTCCATTACATACTCCATTGTATTCAAAAGAAATGATGGAGGTGGAAAGAAATTTAAGGTCATCTAATAAAGCCCTTTTATTTTACAAATGAAGAAACTGAGGCCCAGATTGATTAAGGAACAAATATTTCTTAGTCACCTACTTGTACTAAGCACATTTTTAAGGTGTTGGGGATAGAGTGGTGGACTAATGAAATACAGGAAGAACCCTCCTCTCATGGAGACTGTATTTAGGAGCAGAAAGAGGGAAAAACAGAAGGCAAGATTTCAGAGTGATGAGAGCCAAGAAGATGAGGAAATAGTGGAATCGGATAAAGTGACTGTGGTTGGGGTTTGGCCACTTGAGAGCTGGTGTTTAAGGAATTCTCCCTGAAGAGGTGACAAACTGAGACCCACAAGAGAAGGAGAAGGCATGCTTACAAAGATATGAGGCAGAACACTTACAGCAGAGGAATAGCAAGGGTAGAGACTGGAATTTGCCATGCAGGAGAAACTGAAATAAGCCCTGTATCTCTGGAGTGTGATGAAGTTGAAGAGGTGGGACGGGCCAGATCTCTGAGGCCTTTCAGGTCTTGGTGAGTAGTTTGAATTTTTATTGAGAAACTTTATTTATATTTACACTCATATTTATTGCACATTATATGTAGCACGTGTATATACACATATATGTGGTGTGAGAATAAGATCTGCTGTATATTTCTGAAATATCATATGGCAGAGGGAAGATCACCTAGTAGATTATTACAGTTGACCCTTGAACAATGGGTTTGAACTGCATGAGTCCATTTATAGACAGAATATTTTCAGATAAATATAATACAGTATTATAAATGTATTTTTTTCCTTATGATTTTCTTAAGGCTTTCTTTACTCTAGCTTAGTTTACTGTAAGAGTACATATAACAAACTAAATATGTGTTAGTCAACTGTTTATGTTTCCAGTACAGCTTCTAGTTAAAGGGAGGATATTAGTAGTTGAGAGAAGATCATAGTTATGATATATTTTGAATATCAAGGTGAGGCAAAAGAGAGGAATTAGGTTACCTCCTAGTCTTTTGCTTGATCATCTAGGCTGATGGGGATGTTGGTAAGCTGAGATGGGTTCACTGGAAAGAATAGATGTGTTGGGGAAGACACTGAGAATTCTCTTCTGGACACATGAACTATGAGCTGCCTGTGAGATATGTCCATAGAGATTTTCAGTGGGCTATTGGACTGTTAGATTGTAAGTCTGGAGCTGAATGAGGTCAGCACAGCAGAGAGAAATTTGGGAATAATCTGCATGTTGAGGGTATTAGAAGCCCTGGGACAAGATAGGGTCTCTTAAGGAAGGAGAGCAGATGGAGTAGAAGACTGAAGGCTAAGTCCTGGGCCCCTCCAAAATTCAGATTTTGGAAAGAGGAAATAGGCAGGAATAAAGGCTGAGGAATATCAGACACAGAGGTAGAAAGAAAAGCAGGGGAAGTAATGTCAAGGAGGTCCACGGGCAGACATTAAATCCTAGGTTACCTAACTTTGAGACAAGTCGTGTCTATAACGCCAGGCTAATTCTTGTTTATGGCTCATATTTTACTGCAAAATAAAAAGTGAAAAGCTGAGCCAATCAGTGTTTAAATCTAACTTAATCTCTTGCCCAGTGTCATTGCCCAATGTGCTTGTTTTTGCTTTGGTCGACTTTGGTCATATTTTTGTCACATATTTGAAACTAGATTTCTTGAATTTGGAGTGCCTTCTGGTCTATTTTTGATGTGCCTATTAAGGCCTGGTGATGGTCGATCTGGTGATGTTTGGAACTAGGGTAAGATGTTATTTTTTTCCTTCTTTCTGTCCTTCCCACTGTAATTAACTCCTTAATAGTATTTCACAGGAGGCAGCAGCTTCGACTTTTAGTCTTTCTGACATCCAAACCCCAAACCTCAGCAATAGCTTTATATATCTTTGCCCTTTACTTGTTGCATCGATTGCCAAATCTTACGGCTTCACTTTATATTTGTAGCTTTTTTTCTCTCCCTCCATTGCTGCCCAACTCTCTACCTGAATGATTCTCTTCACTGAAGCACTTTGCTTGTAAGCAGTCCATCTGTTCTGTTTCTGCCTACTGCCACTGTTCAAATGTTTCTTTCTGGGGTTCTGGCATTTCCATTCTTACTCTTAAATCCCACAGAGACTTCCCGTTCCCTGAAGAATTAAGTTCACAGTCTCTGCCCTGTCAGGTGTTGGAGCTCTGAATGATTTCCTTTTTCTCGTCCCATTCAACATGTCTGACTTCTTTCACTTTTCCTAGGTTTTTGGAATTCCTTTGTTCACAATTTCAAATTTTCCTTTCATGAGATTTTTTTTTGTTTAAAGAGTCATTGAAAATACAAGAAAAACAAGATAATTTTTGTCATTTCGTGCTGAAGTATAATTCAATTACTCACGATATGTGTTTAATGTGTTAAATGTTTATCTAATAAAGTTAATGTACAGCACAGCTAGAATTATCTTATCTCATGGCTCCTCATAGAACTTACCTAGTTCAAGCCAAAAAGGAACTGACAGAAAATGACCTAATGATGCCTTTCAGGAAAGTACAAGTAAAAGCCTTGCACAAATGTGGGGCTCTGAAATGAGCCAATAGGGTTAATGGAAAAATGTTCTCTCTTACAAAGTGCCTATTTTTACTTTATTTACATTGACCTTGGTTCCTGTTAGGCAGCATTAATCTATAGGCAGTAGGGTGCTCAAAGTGAAAAGGGGAACGGAGTTAGTCAGCACCAGTTGCCATGTGAGTAGAGACCTGTTTGTGTCACAGATCTTGGCAAAGATCAAACCAGAGATCAAAGGCTTTGATAAAATATGACTGAGCTTAGCAGCTTGTCACCTCTTCCCACAGCCGTGGGGAGTAGTTTGTGACTGTGACTGTCTGCTGCCTGAGGTGTGCCTCTGACAGGGAGTCTACATGAGAGCTGTTGGCTGGGCCTGAGGTCAGCCTGGGTGGTAATGATGATGATCTGGGCTGATAGAAGAGTTGAGGTGCCAGGTTCCAGCAGGAGTTAACATAACAGATACCAGGGTATTAAAGCAGTCACGCTTACTGTGATCTCAGACAGATGTGACAGCAGCTGGAGAAAGCTATAGGAGCAAAACAATCGGCAGTGGCTTCAAAGAGAGCTGAAAGATTCCAGCTTTATGCCCTCAACAGGAAAGGCTTGGGCCTCCAGTTTTCTATCTCTGCCACTATTTTTAAAGGGCTTAAAGTTTGCTGGCCCTTACTATTCCTTATGGTTATACACACCAGCTAAACCCACCTCTAAAAGGTATGTGTTTCCATGGGCCTGGTATAGGTAATAAATATTTGGCATTCTCCATAAATATCTGCTGAAGGAAGGAAAGAAGGAAAATGGGAGGGAAGGTTGGATGGAGGGTAAAACTTACATGTAAATTTCCAGCTAAGTAGTACTCACCAGATCAAGACTGGTGTAGTGAGTAGGCTGCAGGCAAAATGGCAACATCTGAGGAAGTAAACTGTTTTCTTCATTTTCTCCACAATACCTGCCTGTGAAACTTCTACGGTTACATATTTATTCCCAAATGGCATAAAGCTCTGGAGACTTCAAGAGTTTCTTATAAAAAATGTAAATAACTTGTGAGGGAATGTGCCTTAACTGTATGTTTGGCTGACAACTAGTTATGTGCAGGGCCATTTTGGAAAGGGACACAGACCAGATACCTGGGTAGGTGTACTTCAGATTTCAAGAGTGTCAATTTCAATCCAGCTCAGAGGAATTAGGAGCAGCTCCTCCTATTTTACAATCTGGATAGAGCTAGCATGGACCAAAAGAATCTGGTCACCTGTTGTCACTATAGAAAGTGACCTGTAACCTGATTTCAAATGATACATCTGATTCATTCCATAGAAGTATTTTTATTCTAGAGCAAAATGCAACCTATACAAGCAAAGGTACATATATATACAAAGATATACATGAAAATGAGTTTCCGTGTGTGTGTGTGTGTGTGTGTGTGTGTGTGTTTGTAGTTGGGGAAAAAAGTTCAGAGGGTTTCCTTTGAGCTTGTTAGTCTGACCAATATTTCACAGAGCCCACATACAGAGTTTCAGACACTGTCATACTACAATACTATATTATGGTATTTACTCAGGAAGTAAACCTGGAGGGTCAGCACCTCCAATAACACAATGAACTATCAATCTCATTTATCAACCAATCAGTATCAATCAATCTCATTTATTTGTCTTACTCTTATCTTTGACTAGTTTTAGAAAACAGTTTAGATTTACAAAATGGGTGACAGAATCATATTCCATGTCTAGATACTAATGGGTCTCTAAAGCAGCATCAAGAATCTGGTTGGATTTCACTGTCACTATTAATTTCTAAAGGCAATTTGCAAGGCTGGTAAAGTGCAGAAATTAATGTGCAGTGAGTGTAAATTCAAGTCTCAAATAATTAGCCTCCTGTGGAGCAATTCTTCATTTTCAGAAAGTATTCCTGTACTCTCCCTGTTATTTAGATGAAGGCCAGTTGGCCAAGAGTTTGAATTGCTTGGAAAAATTCCTTGCGGAATGAAATGAAGAAACTGTGAGAAATGAGTAATTCATATTCATTGTTTTGGTGCATCTTTGTGACTCAGTGCTTTGGGAAATATTCAAATCTATGCCCAATTTGAAATTTTGGTTGCTCTGTGACCATGCCATTTATTTCCCACTGTTTTGCCACTATCATACTTGGCTAACCCATCCTGGGTTCTGTTTTGGAAACAAATGGGACTGGATTTTGCTCAACTTCTGCCTGAAGTTTGTCATTGTTTATAATCAGCTAGATGACTTAGACTGTATTCAAAAAATAAGTTTTTGAGCACATTTGATCAATAATCTTATAATTCAAGGGAAGTATCCCAATCAATTATTCAATGTGGGCTTTGGGTGCACATATGATCTAAGTATGAGTCTCAGCTCTCTCACTTACCAGCTGTGGATATTGGGCAAGTCATTTAATCTTGATACACCTCAGTTTTCTCATCTGTAAAATAGGGATGATACCTCAAAAATCTGTGTTGAGCATGAAATGAAATAATGTACATAATATTCTTAGCTATTAATACTTTATTTATTTAATGTTTATTTTTGAGAGAAGGAGGGCAAGAGAGAGAGAGACAGAGAGAGACACAGAGTGGAGGAGGGGCAGAGAGAGAGGGAGACTCAGAATCCCAAGCAGTCTCCAGGCTCTGAACTGTCAGCACAGAGCCTGAGGCGGGGCTCGAACCCACAAACTGTGAGATCATGACCTGAGCTGAAGTCAGATGCTTAACTGACAGAGCCACCCAGGTGCCCCTATTCTTGGCTATTAACACTTTAAAACATACTAGGTGATGGGCTAGAATAGCTGTGTCCAGTAGAAATATAATACAAGGCACACAGCTTAAATTTTCCAGTAACTGCATTAAAAAAGTAAAAAAGGAATAGATGAAATTAATTTTAATTATACATTTTATGCACTCCGCTATGTCCAAACATCATTTCAACATGTAATCGATAAGGAAATTATTAAAGATCTATTTTACTGTCCCCCCCCCACTTATTACCAAGTCTTTAAGATCCCATATGTGTTATATATATATATAGCACATCTCAATTTGGATGCTAAATTTTCAACAGAGTAGAAAGTAGTCCTGGCAAAACAGTAAAGTCATGTTTAATGAAAAACTATTTTACTCTGCTTCAGTTTATAAATTTAAATGAATTAAAATTAAATAAAATCAAATGTTCAGTTTTTAGTAGCCACATTTCAAGGGCTTAATAGCCACATGTGGCTAGTAGGTAATGGTATTGGACATCTCAGGGCTACGAAGTAGGTGCCCAGAGCCTGTGGACTTCAGCCTTCACCTGTTTAGTCTCATTGAACACCTTAGCTGCCCACTTGTCTCTGCTGTACTTTTCCTATCCATGGAGGGAAAAAAAACTAAAAACAAAAAATAAAAAAGAAAGAATGAAGTGATTTCTCCTTGACAACCATCTGCATCAACCAAATATTGGAAACGATGGAAAGAGAAGTTGAATTTCATGGCAATATTTGTTGTTTGGGCCAGGCTTCTCCCTGGAAAGTGGAAGCAGGGACATTAGTAATGCAAGCAAATTCAGTGATCATGGGCAACCCTGTAATGTTAATGGTGGCTACAACACAGGTAGGCGCATGAAGAATGAGGTGACTCCTGGAATTAGCCCAAGTCAGAATCTTATTGTAACTGATTTTTTTTTGCACTTGGGAGGCCAAGCTGAGCTATAGTGGGTTGTGACCATGAAGCTGAGAGCCTTGCAGTGCAGAGCAGATTTACAATGGTGTGGTGATCATGGCAGTAGCAGGGAGATCGATTCAGTTGTTTAACAGAGCCTTCTACCACCCAGTGATGAGGGAAATGCAAACACACAAAAGCCACAGTCCCTGCTATCCTCCATTTATGGGTAGTATAGTTGGGGGGATCAGACATAAGCAAGGGAAGAATTTAGTTCCACATGAGATAAAAATACACAATGGCATTAGAAAAATAGTTAAAAAAAGAAGAATACTATTAATTACTAAGTTGACGGTATCAATAGTAAAGGATGTTGGAGTTCACATGCAAGGAGATCGTTATGGACTGAGTTTATCTAAGAAGGCAGGCAAAGCCCGAAGATTTGTTTCTCTGAAGCCAGAGTGACCAAAAGCACTGGTGAAAGCCCTTTGCTTGCTGGCATGGAGAATTCAAAAGTGAATAATTGGAGCTAAAAATGTGAATAGGTCTGTTCAAGATGCTTTTTTTTCTCCAGACAATGGACAGTCCTTGAATTTATGAAGTATGAGTGATAGGCAAAGAAAATTGATTTTAAAGAACATAACTGTTAGAACGATACATTGGTACAGGATTGTGTAAGTTTTCTGAGTGATTGAATTTATTATTTATCAAAATATTCATTAATAATTGTGTGAGAAAGACAAGCAGGTGTAACTATCTCCATTTTTATAGGAAAAAATACCGAGTATCAAGTGGTTAAGCTAGTTGTCCAAAGTCACAAGACTAGTGAATGGTCACTAAGGACTAGAATCCAGGTATCCTCATATTCAGTCCAGGGCTATCTCCATTATATATATCAGTATGTTTTTTAGAGGTAGAGCTTCTTAAAAATGATGATGTTTCTGGGTAATTCCTGCACTCTTTGATTCATTAAAAGCAATTATCTGGAGTATCATTGAACAATATTATCAGTACGAAAACTTGGTCATTGGTGGTGTTCTTTCAGTTTTTCAGCCTCCCTCTAACCCTTCACTAAGCCCAAATTCCTAGTGTCTTCATAGTATAACCAGAATGGTTAAGATCTTTTAATCCTCAGACAAAAACCTTGCTTCTTGACCATCTCACCCACTTAAAATGTATCTGTCTCTTATTTTTCTGGAAGTGCCCAACAGTTTGTAGCCAAGGGTCGTTAACAGGCAATTTACATTAACCCCTGATAACATTTTAATCAGTGAATTTGTTGCTTTTCCTTATAATGCTTAGGCTCATTTATGCTTATGATCAGGACTTTATCATTTCAGGTCTTGAGGGAGGAATCAGTAGAAATACTTTTAGCTCTCTTCTTTCTCAGGATGGCCTCCTTTGTTTCTTGCATGTGCCTCATCTTACACCACTTACTGAATTCTGACCAAGTGCTAGCCCATTCAAACTCCATTCAAGAAGCTTTACACACATTTGTTTCTAACCCTCTAAACTACCCAGCAAGTTAGCTGTGATCAGGTGGTATTTATCTGGGTTCAAAGCCCAGGCTTTCCCCCTATGTTAGATTGCGTAATGAATTTCCAAATGGCAGCTGCTCCGGGATCGTCTCTGCCTGATTGTTTTAACTCAAAAGGCAACAACCCAGCTGTCAATTCCTACCACTAATTTCTAGGGCAATATTCAAAGCTGCCAAATCCTCATGTGATCTGATCTACTCTTGAAACATTTTTTCTTCTCATGGGCAATATCCTTTAATTATAGATATGAAAAGTCTTCCAAGTCCAAAAATTCCTGCTCCAGTGTTCACTATGCTCTAACCTCATCGGTGCCGAACCGATAGTGTCCATTTTTAAGCTAAGTTTATCGATGTTGATGCTGGTTGATTAGTAATGTTTACCACCCCTGAGGTCTAATCAGTGGTTTTGCTTGTACTCCAGGTTTAACACTGATGCTTCCTGTCAGTCCTCCTTTCCTTTTGCCTTCATTCCATTGGTGTGCATACAAATAGATTTGCAAAGTCCTTGCTCTAGGTTATAATTCTACCCTAGACACCAGGAATAGACTGACACCAGGGCACCTGGGTGGCTCAGTTGGTTAAGCATCAGACTTTGGCATGGGACATGATCCTGTGGCTTGTGGGTTTGAGCTCCACATTGGGCTCTGTGCTGATAACTCAGCTCAGAGCCTGGAGCCTGCTTCAGATTCTGTGTGTCTCTCTCTGTCCTTCCTCCGCTCATACTCTGTCTCTCTCTCAAAAATAAATAAACATTAAAAAAAGAACAAATTCTTTTGATTCAGAAGTAGATGAAACTTGTTCCAGACATGTTTTGTTTGACTCACAAAATATTATTCATTCATTTGAAAAATTAATCCAACACTACAGACATTTGACAAATTCACATAGTACTAAGAATTTTTTGTTTTTCTTGAAAATTTGGCATGTTTGGCCACATTGAGGTCACATTTCAAAATGATAACATTTGGGTGGAATTGAATATTAACTGTCCCCTTTCTCTGATTTACCAGGGCTTCTATTACCCATCCAATATATGCATTACAAATTATGTGCAGTCTCCTTCACTCATTACTATTTCCAGCTTTCTTAGGTATGTGAGACTGTAACATTTTTTTCTAAACATTTATTTATGTAGCAAAAAGAATATTTTGCAGTGAGATAGATGGGTATCCAAATCTAGGTTTTTCTCTTTATTAGTAGGATGTTTGGAAGTTATTGTACTTTATGTAATCTAGTAAGGGTTCCTAACACAATATCTGGCATGTAGAAAGTGTTTATTACATGGTAAGTGGTTTTACTGCCTCTGTTACTACAAGTACTGTTACTATTACTGCTGCCATCATTATTACTATTGGAGTCACATTTTCTAGATTCTGAAAAGAGGAGTGCTACCCTGATAATCCTCAGTATTCTCTGTTTTCAAGGGAAAGCACCAGGTTGGTAACTCTTACTGGGTGCAGTACAGGTGTTAGCTTGGTCGTCCTCGAACTTATAGTTGATGCCCTGTGCTGATCTTTAAACGTTTGCCCTCAGGGAATAAGGTGGCACCTGTCACTTGGCGTCCATGTTCTTTCAAGTGATCATATTAGGATATGGTGAGAAGTTGTTTTTTCAACTATCTGAGATCTTTCATTACCAACCTTATTTCCTATGAAGGAATTGCCTCTTGCTTGAAAAATCAGAATTTTTGTCATCCAGAATAAAAAGTTACCGGGGTTTAATAGGGTTTTAGTTTTAGTTCCTTAATAAAAAGAGAGAGTATTAGATATAAAAATGTCTTCCTTAATAGGTCATAATGAGCAAGTTGGACTTTGTTAGCAAAATTTCATTAGCGTAGTATTATTAGTTTTGTGAGAAGGGAATACTCCACTTATTTGAGTAATACCAGGGTTATATTTCCTGGAAATTTGGGGCTTTATTATAAATGGCATTATTTGAAATAATTATCCATGCAAACAATACTGCAAATGAGAATTTGGTTCCAAGTGAAACTCATTTTTATTGTGTCATAAAATAAAATTTTACTTGCTCATTCACTATGATAATTACCTAAAACCTCCAATGCCATCTTCTCTCCCTTTACTCAGAACTACCTCATATTTTCTCCAGCACATTTCCAAAATATACCTGCTTATGAACCCACACCACGGCTTTCTTCATATCAGATTCAGTGAATTCTCTTTGTTATTGTCTATGACCGGTGTCTCTGCTTAGTTATAGGATTTTGTTACTGTTGCCTACTTAAGGCTCCTTCTGTTGTAGTTATTCTCCCTTTTCCTCTCCTCCCTTAATCAATTTCTCCTCTCCTGAAGAATTCTCATTAGCACACAGACTTGCTCTCATCTTCCATTAAGGAAATCCTTCCTCGATCCATTGTCCTTTTTCAGCAACTGCTACACATCTCTGATCTCTTCTAAAGCAAAAATCCTGAAGGAATTGTCTCTACTTACTTTCTTCACTTCCTAATTTCTAGTCATCTCTCTACCCCATTCCAATCAGTCTTTTGTCTTCACTAAAAGTCCACTATAACTGGACATATCTATTGACTGCCATCTTGTCAAGTCCAATGACCCATTCTGTGTCCTTTTCCTACATAAGGTCTCAGCAGACTATGACATGGTCAAATACAGTTCTTCTATTGAAGGCATTGAGTCACCCCACATTTTCTCTCCACAGTTCTGCTAGCCTTTTTCCAGCCTCTTTGGTAATTCTCCTCCAGTGACAGTCTCTAAATGTGTAGTGCCAGAATTCTGCTGTAGGTCTCTTCTTTTCCCAGACTCTCTTCCTAGGTCATCTCATTCAATTCTGTAGCTTTAAACATCATGTCTCTGCTGGTGACTTCCAAATTATACGTCCATCTTCAGCTTTTCCTTTGGCTTTCTCTAAATTCAACCTTTGTTTGAATGTCTAATAGGCATCTTGAATGTTATATGTTAAATTGATCTCTCAATTTCCACCTTATCGCTTCTCCTCTTCATGTTGAATCACTTTTAGTAAGTGGTACCACTATTCATGTAGTTGCTGACGTCAACACTTAGAAGACTTTCATTCCTCTCTCTCTCTCTCTCTTTTCATTTTACTTTAGACATCTAATCAGCAAGTCCTGTTGGCTCTACCTTCAAACTATGTACTGAATGCCAGCCATCTCTTCACATTTCCACCACTCTTACAAGAAAATCATTATTTCCTACTTAGACTTTTTCAGTAGCTTCAATTCAGGATGTTTTCATTTTATCCCTACAATCCATTGTCCACACATAAATTAGATCAAGTAAGTTTCTCTCTCAAAGCCCTTCTGTGTCTTTATATTATATTCAGAATAACCTCTAAATTTCTTATTGTTCTAGTAATATATTATATTATCTGGCTCCTATCTGTCTCCCCAGTCTTTTTTCTACCACTCTCTCACCTGATTTTTCTGTTTTAGCTATACTGACCTTCTTGTTATTTAAACACTCTTAGCTGGTCCTTGCTTTATAACATAGGCACTTTCTATGTCCTCCACATGGAATATTCCCTCCACCTGAGCTTCCCTTGTTGCTATCATTCAGGCCTGTGAAATGGACTGAATTATGTCCCCTCCAAATTGACATGTTAAAGTTCTAATCCTCAATGTGGTGGTATATGGAGATGGGTCCTTTAGAAGATACTTATGTTTAGATGACTTCATGAAGGTTGACCCTTATGACAGTGTCCTTATGAGAAGAAATACCAGAGAGCTTTCATGAGCTCACTCTTTATCTCTCTCTCCTTACCATATTAGGACACAGTGAGAAGGTGCACATCTTCTTGCCAGAGTTCTTGCCAGAAACTGACCATGCTAGTGCCCTAATTGGATATTTAGCTTCCAAACAATGAAAAACTAATTTTGTTGTTTAAATTACATAGCCTATAGTATTTTGTTAGGATACCGTTTAGGTGATGTTTAAAGAATGCAGATGATGATAATCCATATCAAGGTCACATTAAGAAATCTTATAACAACTTAATTTTAATATTTCTGTTGGGTCCATTATCAGCACTTAGAAATCTATTAAAACTGAAGTCTTTTTATGACTGAGGGGCTTAGTTAGACATGCTGTGGAGGGTTGACTGTGCTCCATGGCTACACAATTAGTTAATTCATAGAGATTTTTAACACCACACAGAATTCTATAATAGCTCTAAATCTTACCAAAGAGGACCAAGGCATTGCAATATGAGAACATAAATTTGATGAGTAAACACAGGATTTGTTCAATTGTTAATATTTCTGTGTGAATCATAATGGCAATGTGTAGTGGTTCTGAATAGTAGTTCTAGAATTATGTGCAAACAGATCATCATATTCTAATTAAATACAACACGTAAGTTATCTTTTTAAGTTCAAGGTGATTGTGAGATACATGTGTTTTTCAAGTATTTCATTAGTAGAATGGACAGTGTTCTGAAGTTTGCACTTGAAATTACTTGTATTGCTCATGTGTTAGTAAAATAAGCATGCAAAAGAAACTTTGAAATTCTTTTTTGTGTTCAGTTTAGATATGGAACTTCCATTGTTTGCAATTCAAACATTTTGCCTTTGGTTTTTCAAAGACCATTTCTGAAAGGGCTGCCCATTAATGGTGGTTTAAAATGAAACAAAACATAACATTGCTCATTGTTTTCCCTGGTTTTCTTTTTCATTACTTCATTTATAGTTCTTTTCTGTTTGTTTGTTGTAGTAACCATTTTTGGGGGTGATCTCCAATTTGCCAGCCACTGCCAGAGGTCAGATGCAGGGCGCAGTTACATTTTCTGGATACTTACTAGGGAAAGAAGGAGGCATGAGGAGACTCAGTAGTATTCTAATGGCCATGGAGATGGATCTGGGCATAAATGTCATTATCTTTGTTCTCCTAACACTACACTTATTGAACAAAAGTTCTATTTTGAAGGGAATAGAGGAGACAGGAATTAAGTTATTAACTGAACTCCTTTTCTGGGACTTAGTTATGACTTTATGAAACTGCATGTCACTTGTCTCCCACTTATAACTGTTAGGGGCTCAGAAATGAAACTCAAGTAGCATCTCTGATAGTCCCAGAATTACCTTAATATTTTTTTTAAATGAGTTGCCCGTTTGGAGAGACAACTGAGATTTTGCAATTATACATTTAAAGAGATTCTGCACTCAGTGTAAGAGTCAGGATTTGAACACCGGGCTGGCCATTTAGTAGCAGGATAACATTAGGCAAATCAATTTATTGTTATGAACCTCTGTCTGTAAAGTGAAGGTAATATCTGTCTCATTTATTTATTCCATCAACATTTGTTGGAAATGTTTACCTATGAGAAGATTAAGTTTGTGGTGAGGATTAAATAACCCAAGAATGTGTAAATGTCTAACGTAATGTCTGGCAGATGAAAAGTGATACAAATTTTCATGGTATTAGCATCAAAAAGGGACCGGCATTTAACAAATAATTATATTTGATATATATAAATAATTATATATATCAGTCTTATTCTGATTGAAAGTTACCTGATGTAAGTAATTTAGAGACTCTAGGAGTTCTGAGTACCCAAACTAAAAATACTTCCATAACACATAAATCCGCTACTGGCCCTTTGCTGAGATACTACATCTTCTGTTATAAAAATATGTCCATGTTCTCTTCCTTCTATATTTTGGTCACTATCCCTTTCAGGAAAAAAGGCCTCCAACAAAGTTAAATTGTGGGCCATATCGCTTCTGGACTGTGAAGAAAATCCTTTTTCTGAACTTCAACCCAATTCTGCTCTTTCTGCTTATTTTATAGTACTGTTTGATGTGCTAGCTGCAAGAGGGTAAAAACTGAAATCTCCTCATTGCTGCAAAAACAAAGGACAAATAACTTCAGAAAGATATGCACAGATTTCTTATAGTCTGCAAATGGTCAAATTTCAATCGGTTTAAAGAGTTGTCAGTGTCATGTCAAATGTTCAGTTGATCAGCTCCAGTGGCCATTACTGAATGCTCAGTTGACCCTAAAAGGATGAGGAGGGTTGATTCTGAAACTTTCTGTATCTTATTTTCAGAGCTCAGTCTAATATGGTCATTTTTCTTTAAGTTGAGACTTAAGAGAATCTTAAACTCATGGCATGTGCTAGATTGTTTTATTTATGATAATGTTTTAGTAATGCAGACAAAATTGTTGTTTTGCTTCACATAGTTTTAAAGTGGTAAAATTCTGAGGCTTAAACAATAAACATAAAATAGGTCATAGAATGGACAGGTTTCTCCTGCTCTCTGAATATAGAGCTTTCATATGAAAACTCTCATAAACCAAGATGGCATAGTGTGAAAAAGCAATTCACATTAATTTTATGGCCAATTTTCTGAGCCTTCCCAGAACCCCCCAAAATAACCTCTCTTAAGCTTCTGTGATACCTTAGTACACATCTTGCTAATGGACACACAAAGTAAATCAAGATAAAGCCCAGATGCTCACAGACACAGTTCAAAGTGATGGTGGCTGGATGCTGAGATGCCGAGGGTAGTTCCTGGGGAAGAAGCCTGGCGAATGTTCACTGCCGCCAGATGGGCTTGCTCCAAAACCAGTGTTAGATGCTATTTCACTTTCTGCTTTTTTTCATAAAAGTGAAAATCTTCTTCTGATTTCTTTCAGTCAGAGAAAACAAGTACTAATGTTAGGTCTTTCATAAAGAGTGAGGTGGCATAATGCGAACTTTTGAAAAGTGCTAGGGTTACCTGTATTGGTTTATTTTTTATCTCTCAAATCTTTTGGAATAATGCTCAAAAGCCTTCTTAAGTTATTGCTGCATTTTCCCTTTGAATTCAGTTGGAATTTGGTCCAAAAAACAATGGTCAACTTATGTGGATAAAAAGGAATTTATAGATCATCTGAGGATATGATACATTCACATTCCCCATTGTCTTGTTTACCAGTTGATTCAAACTGATTACTGCTCCCTGAACACAATCTCATGCAAGTAGTAATATTTCACAGTTACATATATAGGTATTATCAGAAATCTTCCAATTTTAACAATTGCTATTTTAATCACAGAATTGCATTGAGTGATATAGAAGTCTTGGCTATATTATTTTCCCCAACATAGTTTACTTAGTGATCCCTGCCTAGTTGCTTTTACCCTGTTTTCCTTATTTGTGAACCAGGGATAATGCCACATGCCTATTCACAAGCATGTGGTGAGGTAATTAGATAAATATCAGCAGAGTCCTCTGAGCTCCCTAGGATTGAGGTGTTTATCCATCTGAGGTATTATTATCATTATCACGCCATTTCACTCCGATCATAAATAAAACTCACAGTTGATAAAGACAGAAAAGGTTTTGTTGGCTTACCAAATCCCACCCCACCACCTCTCAAAGTAGCCAGGCAAGACCAAGTGAGTCCCTTAACAGAAGACATATAATGGATTAAACTGATACTTCACTTGATCACAGCCAAAAGGTTTGTGTTAATGAGCTTAATAGTATTTACTTGGTGGATGTCCAGAACATCTGTCCTCTTTTGTGGCAGGTGCCAGAACCAAAGCCAAAGCCAGTCTGGATTTAGCAAATCCAATTACTTTTCAGGATTTGCTCCCTTCCAAGACAGCACTTATCATAATCACTCGTTGAGAATAGACACCCTGTTAAGTTGATACTAGACAGTCATAACCAGATTCAGGGATCTATTTTCTTTCTTAAAAGCCACTATTCTAACTACACTATTCTAAGTATGTAATAAGGCTTATCTAGACATGTTTTACATTTAGAATGAAAGTTTGGCTTTGATTATGATAACACCAAACAACTAATTCCAGATTCTCTTGATTTGATAACACCCCTACAAGAATTGCATTTTAATTGTTTCTGAGCTCACAGATATTACTTGATTGATTTTTTTTTTTTGTCTGCAGGAGCAAAAAGGGAATTCAGAGGACATCCTAATTAAAAATGAAAATGGATCATCACACAAGTAGCTTATTATGAGATGTAAAACTCCATGGAAAATGAATATAATCTTTCTCAAGCAGGGTAAGCAGTGTGTATGTTTTAATAATCCAGAACACCTGGACATTTCACATCCAAAGAGAAGGCAGAAGTGGAAGGTGAAAGTGACCTTGTAATAAGGAAGAACTCACGTATGGAAGGAGGATGCCTGAATGAGCAGACTAACTGGTGACTGAAATTAGAAAACCCTTCCAATCAGTGCGAGGCAGAGAAAGCATATATTGGTGGGATGACTGGAATGACATTGACGACCAGTAGCTCTCTGGCTGCACACACACAAGTGAGCTTGCAAGAGTGCCTTTCTTAAAGAATCTGCTTTTTTCTATTCATTGTTTTTTTTCAGGGAGAAAGGACAGGGAGAAAAGGTATATTTGGTTTGAGAATGTACAAACTCCATCTTAAGCCTTGTCTTAGCTAGTTTACATTTTCTGTCATTAGCCATTTTCTTTTCTTCTCTAGGTGACACAGCCTTGCTTTAGTGGATTAGTTAGACAAATGCTTCGTCCATAAAATCATGTTAGTGTTCCTCGATTAAAATCCCTCTGCCCATTTGTGGCACATGAGATAGTTCAGTAATTGATTTGGTTAATTGCAGGTTTCCCAAGGTAACACATTTTCAGAACATTAGAAGACTTTCAGTATCTAAATACTCATGTTCCAAAGCTTTTGAATTAAAATAATATCATTTTCCTAGTCAGTTTATCTGACTCTTGAATTTTCTTTTTCCTTATGCCTCTCCCTGCCATGGCCTCTAACTTTGCAGTTTCCCACAGTTGTAAAGATCATATATACCAGACTTTCAAAAACTGTCCCAATTTCTCCCTGCAGTTTCACAAATCACTGAAATGTCCTAAGCATCCAAATAACATTCGCTATACTGCCTATCCCATCCGGAAGCTGTACAAAATTCCTGAGTCAGGCATGTACTGATTCCATTTATAAGGAAAATATAGTCTCTGTCCCTGTGTAAGGCTTGAGCTTGAAAACTTAAATCGATCCACCCACTTGCAGGTTGTGAATGCTTTACTACAGCGATTAAGTATGTGTTCACCAACATAATAAGTTTGGGGGTGCCTGGGTGGCTCAGTTGGCTAAGTGTCTGACTTTGGCTCAAGTCATGATCTCACAGTTCATGGGTTTGAGCCCCTCTCAAGTTCTGTGCTGACAGTGTGGTGTCTGCTTGGCATGCTCTCTCTCTCCCTCTCTGCCCACCTTGCACTTTCTCTCTCTCTCTCTCTCTAAAATAAATAAACTTAAAAAAAAGAATAAGATTGTATAGCATTATCTTCAATTAGGCCTTCAGTGTAGGCTCTCTTTCCTTACTTGGCCACAGATTCAGTTCCGAGTTCCTAGAATAAAGAGATAAGATGTGGGCTGAATGGCACATGTCTTAGCATAGTCCTTTCAAAGATGGTTTTTTCCCCTCCAAAAATACCAGTAAGAAAAATTTGAAGGAGAGCAAATGCCATTATTTACCTGATGAAGTCAAGATATCAAAAAGTGTGAGTCTAGAGGAAATTCTAGATGGAATTTGCTGAAAGAAATTACGAAAAGGTAGAAACTAGTGATGGTTTGGGGACAGAGACCTCCATCCTCTTATGTATGTCCCCTGCTTGACTTTGTTCTCTATTCTCTTGACTTTGTTCTCTAACAGTATTGTTATTTTTAGAAATCAGGTAAAAAGAGGACACCTTGCTAATAGACTAAGAGCTGTTGTCAACTTTAATCTTATGTCTTTTTTTAATTAAACATTTTTAAATGTTTATTTTTGAGAGAGAGAGAGACTGAGCATGAGCAGGGGAGGGGCAGAGAGAGAGGGAGACATAGAATCTGAAGGAAGCTCCAGGCTCTGAGCCGTCAGCACAGAGCCCAGTGCGGGGCTCAAACTCATGAGCTGTGAGATCATGACCTGAGCTAAGTCAGATGCCCAACCGACTGAGCCACCCAGGTGCCCCTGATCTTATTTCTTAATAAATGTTTGTTGATCTGCTTCCATGTGACAATGATTGTTTTCCTTTTTTGAGAATTTTTGAAGAAGGCTGCTTCCAAAATCATCATGTTCTAGCCATTTGATTATTCCTTTTGACATTTTTTAGTACCTGGAAACTGAGATTGGCAAAGGAATATTGTTTTTTCCCACATGGATTCTACTCTCCTAACCTTGACTAAACTCAAAATTTGGAACAGGAATAAGAAAAAACATTCAAGGATATAATATCTTCAAGAACATAATTATCTATCATCTATCTGTCTATCTATTTATCATCTATCTATCTATCTGTCAATCATCTATCTATCTATTATCATCTATCTATCATCTGACAGCACTAGCTAATTAGATTACCCGGGGTTCCTATCTATGAGATTGTCTTCCACGAAATGGAGTGATTTTTCTATATATACTGTGCCATATTCCATCCTGAATTATTTATGAAATTGATCCTAGCATATTCTTTTGTCATTTCTATATCATCTGGTCTGCCATGTGCATTCACATTTCCCTGAGTATTTCTGGCTCTTTGATAGCAATTTAAAAGTCTAGCAGCATAGTTGGTGGTTGTAGAAAACAGATTTAATTCCTGGTAAAGTATTTCTGGGTGCAATTAGTTCTGCCCAGGGTTGCATATTATTTTCTTATTGTATTGTTACTTCACAATTTCTACACATATGCTTATGACTACATTAAAGATGATTTACCAAGAAAATAAAGCCACCTATTTGAGGACCCATCTTCATTATAGTTTTATTCATAAATTCATTTTATGTTCTTATGGTATTCAATGCTCATCTCTCATATTCGAGAAACCCAAAGTTGGGGTGATGGAGGGATTAGTATTATGATTTTCAACTTTAAAAAAATTAGTCCTTCTCTGTGGACTCTGTCTCTCAGACAAACTGTCTTTATAAACTAATAATTAACTTGTAGTCCCATATTTTTATCATTAATAAAATAGTAAGCTGACAAACAGAGCTTCTGATCAATCTTAATAGCCGAATTGAATAGCAGTTTAATTTATTATGTTTCTCTCAGGCACTGAGAATGTAAAGGTGAAGACAGCATATTCCTTCCTTCAAGGAGTTTATAATCTAGTGGGAAAGGCATACATCAATGTATACGGAGTTCATACAATATAATCCCCAAGCAGTTCGTTTTAAGTTGTTCTATAGCCTTTTATTAGATAAATTTGATTTTCATTAAATTTTTTGAAATTAGGTCAAAGCTCTTCATGTCTGTTTTTTTGAACAAGTTGTTACTAGCCACACTGTGATATGGAAAGACACTGATGATATTAGGATTAGAGTCAGAATAATAACTCCACCAGAAAGGGCTTTTGTCATTGAAGTGATTTTTCTACACAGTTGAATTATCATTAGATGAAGTAGGTTTGCATTATGGGGAAAATACTGGCAAAGCAGTATTTTTCTCTGTTTTTTTTCTTTTTTTTACAGTATTTCATGCAGTGGTGATACAGTGAAAATATTAGATTTGCTCCCAACCTTTCGAATGTACCCAAACCACAAGAGGGAGAAACACTGTTTTGCAAGAGGAATTCTAGAAGCAATCTCTTTTGTGAATGCTGGTTGGCATTTTTTTACCTGGGGACAGCCTCAGGGGAGAGTATTCTCTAGTGAGCAATGCAGCAGAGATGAACAGTGAAAATCTGAGATTTATTACAGTCAGGTAGAATATAACTCTATGTGTTCTAGACTCCAATTTCTTTTACTGGCTAACATCAGAAGTTTAGGAGGAAGAAGGGGGAAAGTCTCGCTCCAAGGCCTCTGTTAATATACATGGCTTGTCTTTCTCCCTCACACAAGCACACATAAACACTCATCTTTAAACACACACACATTTATACACAAAGCCTCCAGTGATTTGGACAGAGCTATTTATGGAAGAGGTAGGCTCTGGTTCCTAAATCCCGCAGTAATTACTTTATTTCTTGAAGCATGAGATTTGATTACCCATATATTATTATTATGCATGCTGTGTAATGTTTCTGACTGTCACTTCATGAAGCTCTTTCTTACATAAGAAAGTCTCACAATTTAGCTAAGGAAGACCAATGCTTTGCATAGGCAGGGCAGGTTAGTGGCAATCCGAGCCAAGAAATCCATAGAGTTTTAGGAAACCCTGAAGTAGATGCTGGGCTTACCAGTGTTTTCAAAGGGGAAGCTCTTACAAAGAAGTTTGGAAATTTGAAAAGATGAGTGAATTTGAGGAGTAGAGGAGGTAGCTACTACTTAAACAACACATATTAAATGTAGTTCCTAGAACTTAAGTAAAGGTTGAATCCCAAACAATGAGAGCAAAACATAGGCTAATTAATTTCCTTTACATATGATTCAATAGCCAGGGCTAGGGCTAGGGCTAGTGCCTTGGTGAAAACGTTTCACCATGATGAAGCCCTCTCCCCACTACGAAGTCTGTTTGTATTTTGGGAATATGATAGATAATAAAAATGACTAGAAATCAAGGGAGATGAGATAGTTACAAATGGCATTAGAAAAATCTGACTCCCATATGGAAAAAAATAAATCTGATCCCCGTTTTACCAATCCAACAGTAAATCTGATGGATTAAAACTATTATGAAAGGCTAAGTATCACTTATAGGAGAAAACATAGAAAATATTTTGTAATTTAGGGGAGAAGAAAGTATTTAAAAAGAATTTTTTAAATGTCGTGTTTATTTCTCAGAGAGAGAGAGAGCGCGCAAGCAGGGGAGGGTCAGAGAGAGGGAGATACAGAATCTGAAACAGGCTCCAGGCTCAGAGCTGGCAGTCAGCACAGAGCCCGATGGGAGACTTGAACCCACAAACCGTGAGATCATGACCTGAGTCGAAGTCAGTTGCTTAACCGACTGAGCCACCCAGGTGCCCTGAAGAAAGATTTTTAAATGAGATTCTCAAAGCACAGATTCTAAGATGGGAAATGGTCAGATATAGTTACATTGAAATGAAGGATTTTTGTTCAATAAAGGATGCTATTGACCAAATAAAGTGATAAATCACTCTTCAGGAGATAACATCTGAATTTTGTAAGATCAAGAGGGCTCAATTTCTAGAATATAAAGTGAATTCTTTAAAAAATAAAATTCTTGGGATGCCTGGGTGGCTTAGTCGGTTAAGCGTCCGACTTTCGCTTAGGTTATGATTTCCCGGTTCGTGGGTTCGAGCCCCGCGTTGGGCTCTGGGCTGACTGCCAGCTCAGAGCCTGGAGCCTATTTTGGAGTCTGTGACTCCCTCTCTCTCTGACCCTCCCCTGCTCACGCTGTCTCTCTCTCCTAGAAATAAATAAAAATTTAAGAAAACATTTAAAAAATAAAACTCTTTTTTTTTTTAAAGTTTATTTATTTAGAGAGAGACAGAGTGAGTGAGGAAGAGGCAGAGAGAGAAAATCCTAAGCAGGCTCTGTACCATCAACACAGAGCACCATGCAGGGCTCGAACTCACGAAATCTGAGATAATGACCTGAGCCAAAACCAAAAGTTAGGATGCCTAACTGACTGAGCCACCCAGGCAACCCTAGAAAATAAAATTCTTTTAAAAAGGCAGGGAATCAGTTGGAAAAATAGGCAAAGGATAAGAACTGGCAATTTACCTAAGGTGAAGCCTGATTTGACACTGAATATACAAAGTAGTAATCCAAGAAATGGAAATTAACACTCTGAGATACAATTTTATATACATAGGCTTAGTCATCATTAGAAAGAAGTATGCTGCCAAGGTTGGAGAGGAAGTAGGAGACTACAAATTTTATGCCGTACTTGAGAATGTAAATGGTACCTTTTTTTTTCCCTCTAGAAGCAGAGTGCCAGTCCTTAGTAAAATTAGTATGTATTCTTCATGACCCCTTTACCCCTGTGGAGAAATGTCAAGAAATTTTTTCACAGGTCACTAAGGAAACATGTATAGGGGTTTTCCCCAGGCTATTATTTGTGGTAGTGGGGAGATAAAGGCAGAGAAGTGTCTATCACTAGGAGATAGATAAATAAGTAAACTGGTGGCTGCACAGTAAGAAAAATCTCATAACAACTGGAAACAGTGAACTAGACAGAAATACAGATCTCAAACATGATATGGACAAAGCAAAGATAAGGAAGCAGAGTAAGAGTTACAGCATAAGTGCATTTTTATAAATTAATCCATGCCTTGTTGTGAGCACCCTGGGTATTGTGAGTGCCAAGTCACTAAATTGTACACCTGAAACTAATATTACAGGCTATGTTAACTAACTGAAATTTAAATAAAAATGAAAAAAATTAATGCATGAAATAGAAACCCATTTGTGATATTGTGATTTATAAAAAGAAAAATATATTTAATCTTTGATTTTGGCTCCTGGCCAAAGCTCCTAAAACCTTTGTAATTTCCTAAGTGATAAAAGTGCTGGTAGTATCTTTTGTTCTAATATTTGGTATTGGCCCTGTTCCTAAGACAAAGTTTCTAAATGTCTTGGAATTTCCTAGGTGTTGGGAGCATCTTTTTTGCTAGCAAGGCTGCTCTTGGTGGGCTCCTGGAGAGATTCAGGATTGGGGCTGGTCATCAGGAAGACCAAGTCATGATTAGAAGCTTGGAACTTTAAGCCCCACCCCTTGTCCTCTGGAGAGGAAAGAAGTGCTATCCGGATATTGAGTTAAGAACTAGTTATGCCTATGTGATGAAGTCTCTATAAAAATCGCTGGCTGAACCACAGGGTTTGGAAAGCTTCCAGGTTGGTGAACACATCCACCTGCTGGGAGGGTTATATACCCCAGCTCCTCAGGGACAGAAGCTCTTATGCTCAGAACCTTTCTGGCCCTGGCAGCATGTATCACTTTATCTGGCTGTTCATCTATATCCTTTATGACATCCTTTATTACTGAACAAACTAGTAAACATAAGTATGTATTCCCCTGAGTTCTAGGAGTCATCTTAACAAATGATCAGTCTAGAAGAGGGTGTCATGAGAACTCTAATTTATAGGCAGTTAGGAAGTACAAGTGACAACCTGGGTCTTGCAACTGGCATCTGAAGTGGGAGTGATCTTGCAGCATCCTTGTGAGATCTGATGTTACCTCTAGGTAGACAGTGTCAGAACTTAATTGAATTGGAGGGTACCCACCTGGTGTCAGAGAATTGGTTGGGGTGGCCAGAAGTATTCTGAGTAGTAGAGAAATATGGGAGTTTTTTTTCCATGCATCATTTTGTAAGCAAACATGCTATGTTAAGAACAGATATTGAACACCGTAAACAGGTGCCTGAGGGGCAGGAGTGTGGGTGGTGGGGACTGAAGTGGAAAGCTAAGATGAAGGGGGAAATATATCACAGCAACAAATGAAAGGAATTATATGCTTCCTCCTGGCACTTCTCAAACAAAATGGACTTTGAAAAATCGTGTCATTTTTTTAAAAATAATTGGCATTCATCTTGGAAATGATGATTGAAGGAGCAGAAGACCCAGGTTCGAAAGCATGCTTTTGTTCTGACTCTGTTATAATCAGTAGAATCATCGTTGCTTTTGGATGCTCATATTCCTCACCTCCAAAATAACAATCCTACTAATGCTTCCCAATCTTAAGGCCCGTTAAGTGAGTTCTAACATGTCATACTTCTTTGTAAAGTGTAAAATGCTTTTCCAGTGTTAACCAATTTCATTTTCCACATAGCAAGTTTATTCACACAGAGAAGCTTTGTGTCTTTTTAATAAACCAAATTGAAAATTGAAAACCAAGCTTTCCTTTCACTCTCATGTGGCTCTCAATTCATCTTGGAGCAAGTATTGATCAGTCTTCTTTGTCTTGAAAGGGACAGTTTAGCGTAGTCGTTTAGAACTAGCCTCAGGAGTCAGACTGTCTGGATTAGAGTCCAACTCCCACTTGATCTGAGGGACCTGGGGCAAGTGACAAACTTTTTACATCTCCATTCTGTCATCTGTAAGGTGAGGGTAGTCACACTAACCTCAGGGCAAACCTGGAGGATTAAATAAGCTAAAGAATATAAAATGCTTAAAATAGTCCCTGTCATATAGTCAGTGTTCAGCAAATGTCAGTTGCTATTATTACTATTAATGCTTAATTAGGATAAACCTCAAGGTCTGACCTTGGTTACTCTCTTTACTTACATATTTTTTTCATAAAAATAACCCAGATTGTTTTTATGAAATATCAAAGAAAAAAAAAAACAAGCGAAAAAGATAAAACTGATGAAGAAATGGTCCAGATATCCCCCAAAGTATAAAAGCATCTGTGGCAATTATGTTTTACTTACCAAAATGATCAACGTTCACACATTTTTGAAGTTGGATTCTAGTCTAGTCAGTTGTTTACAACAGTGGAGAAAACATTTAGCTTAGTGGTCTCTCTTATTTCTTTTGATTCTGCTTTTGTCTCTAGTTCAGAGTCAGTTTAAATCCATGACCACACCATACCCCCCTCAGATATTTCATTTTTAGTATCCACATTTTATAATGCTTTAAATAAAATAACATTCCTTAGACTGCTCTGTTTTAAAGAGTAATATGTTTATGGTGGGAAATTTGGAAAACTAAAAAGAAAAAGGATACAATTGAAATCATTCATATTTGATATAAAGAATGATAGCTGACATTTTAAACTAAAAACACTAAGTTTAACTTTGCTTGAATTTGACAGAAGGAAAAAGATACTAAAATCCCGAAGGGGATACTAACTCATTACTTAAAAAGATATGTATTATCAGTTGCTGGAAGTTCCACCGAAGTTAAAATAAAATACTAAGAAAAAAATGAAAAGATTTTAGATAAAGTTTTGTTGTGTTGGTGGTTATTAATTTTTTTGAGTTTATTTATTTTGAGGAAGAGAGAGTGCATACATGTGAGCGTGAGTGGGGGAGGGGTAGAGAGGGAGGGAGAGAGAGAATCGCAGGCAGGCTCTTAGCTACATGGTAACAGCTTGGAGCCAATTACCTGCATGGATCCTGCTACCACCGTGGAGCTTGACTTAGGGCTTGAATTCATGAACCCGTGAGATCGTGACCTGAGCCAAAACCAAGAGTTGGATGCTTAACTAACTGAGCCGCCTAGGCACCCCAGTTGTGGTGGTGGTGATTATTGTAACTTGCAACTACACATTTCTTAGCATAGACTGAAGTTTCCAGATAATAAAATTTAAGGTACTATCAGTTATTAATAAAAATCAGTTCACCTTTCATTAATTTAAAAACAAGTTTAAAATGTAAGACTACTTTTAGGATCACTCTTTAAAAGAAATTAATGTAAAAAGGCTGATCTGTAAGCAAAATGTATGGTAAAATGACCAATCAGTTTTAGGAAACACAAAAAGAACTATACATTCAGAGTATTAGTTTGGTCTTATTTGTCTTTCTGAGTTACATGACTAGGTGGCTTCATTATTTCTGAAAGTTCTTATAATCTTTGCTGCTCAAAATCATACCATGTATTACTATGTCTGGATCATAACTTTTTATTTTTATTTGTTTATAATTAAAAACTTTGTTCTCTTGGCAAGAGAATCAAGAGCAAAAATGAACTATTTGGACCTCATCAAGATAAAAAGCTTCTGCATGGCAAAGGAAAGAATCTATAAAACTAATAGGCAACCGACGGAATGGGAAAGGATAGCTGCAAATAACATATCAGATAAAGGGCTAGGATCCAAAATCTATAAGGAACTCACCAAACTCCACACCTGAAAAACAAACAATCCAGTGAAGAAATGGGCAGAAGGCATGAACAGACATTTCTCCAAAGAGGACATCCAGATGGCTAATAGACCCATGAAACGATGCTCAGGGTCCGTCATCATCATGGATACAAATCAAAACCACACTGAGATACCACCTCACGCTGGTCAGAGTGGCTAAAATGAACAAATCAGGAGACTCTAGATGCTGCCGAGGATGTGGAGAAATGGGCACCCTCCTACACTGTTGGTGGGAATGTAAACAGGTGCAGCTCCTCTGGACAACAGTGTGGAGGTTCCTCAAAAATGTAACAATAGAACTCCCCTAAGACCCAGCAATAGCACTGCTAGGAATTTACCTGAAGGATACAGGAGTGCTGATGCATATGGGGCATATGTACCCCAATGTTGATAGCAGCACTTTCAACAATAGCCAAATCATGGAAAGAGCCTAAATGTCCATCAACTGACAAATGGGTCAAGAAGATGTGGTTTATCTCTACAATGGAATACTCCATGGCAATGAGAAAGAATGAAATCTGGTCATGTGTAGCAATGAGGATGGAACTTGAGGTTGTTATGCTGAGTGAAATAAGTCAGGCAGAGAAGGACAGATACCACATGTTTTCACTTATAAGTAGAACAGGAGAAACTTAACAGAGGACCATAGGAGTGGAGAAGGGGAGAAAATAGTTGGGGAGAGGGAGGGAGGCAAACCATGAGAGACTCTTGAATGCAGAGAACAAACTGAGGACTGATAGGAGTGGAAGTGAGGGGTAGGGGGGTGATGGTCATGGAGGAGGGCACTTGTTGAGTTGAGCACTGGGTGTTATATGGAAACCAACTTGACAACTATAAAAAAAAAACCTTTCTTTTCTTGTTGATTAAGAAGATGAATACTTTCTCATTTAGGGCATGGTATAATTTATACATTCTGCCTCAAAAATTTGTATAGTAGTGTCTAGTCTAATATTGAAGGTAGTTTTCACAAAGTTCTCAGACTTCCTCCTCTGATTGGAAACTATTTTTTTTGCACTAACACAGTGTCCCTACAGAGATTTCTTTTTTAAATTGCATATCTTAGGTGCTATGGACTGAATTGTGTCCCTCTCCGCCCACACCCGCTATCCCCAACCAATTTATATGTTGAAGCTCTAATGCTCAATGTTACTCTTTTTGGCTATAGAACCTTAGGAGGTAATTAAGGTTAAATGAGGTCTTCAGGGTGGGTCCCTAATCAGATAGCATTAGTGTCCTTATAAGAAGAGACGGAGGTGGTGGCCATCTATAAATTAGGAAGAGTTCTCACTAGAAACTGACCACTCTGATCTCAGATTTCCAGCCTCCAGAACTGTGAGAAAATAAATTTCTGTTGTTTAAGCCACCCAGTCTATAGTATTTTGTTATGGTAGTCCAGTCTGACTGCTGGATTAGGTGACTTTACCATTTCTTGGATCCTATGTTTGTCTTGTGGAATGAGTTTTTATTTTACTGGAGTTTGTCCAGGAATAAATTTTTTAGAAGGAGTAAGTGGATGGTGAACTTTCTGGGTCCTTGAATATCTGAAAGTATTATTTTGAACTAATATATAATGTACTGTATTTATCCATTTGTTTTTCCTTCTTTATACATAAGGTCAAATTCTTCCACATTTTAAAATTCAAGAAATTGGCATACAAAATTTAATCAATAACAAAATCTCACAAATTGTGAAATAGAAGGTAGAAGAGTAAATACAGTCAAGTTGATGCTGACCTTATTGATGGTTAAAGTTACTTATTTGATGATCACCTCAGTTACTTTTATGTAATAGTGTCATCATGTACTTGAATTGTAACATAAATTTGTATAAAAAATTGTCACTTAAAGTCATTGAGCTTCTGCATTAGTCCTTGAATTGTCTACTTGAAGACTTCTTGTGTGAGATAATTAAATGTCTTTATCACTTCACCTACCGTTAGCTGGGATTATGTTACTTGCACCTAAATGAGGACTTAAGTGATACATCATGGATTTAACTGTATAATTTCAAAGTATATTCTTCAACCATTGCAATGGAGTGTGAAACATTCACAGTTATGCCATCATGGCGACCCAGAGTTTTTCTTAGCTTACGATTGTGATCTTGATCTTGATAACATGCTTAAAATTGTATGATGTTCACATTTAGTAATCTCAAAGTTTTCTCTTTTGTAAACCCTGCAGTTTTAATTGTTTTTTTGTTTGAATGGCATGTCACAATTAAAGATCTTCTCTTAAAAATCAACCGGTGGGTCCTGTTAAATAGATATAATGGTTAGAGTAATAGTTGTCATTTCACTTGAACTAATTATGCAAAACCTTTTATTCACTAGAAATTCTTTCACATATTCTGAGTTATGGTGCATGCCAGCCATCTAAAAGATAACTACTTTTTATTTCAATGCTTCAGAAAATTTTGTACAACGTTGTCTATTTTATAAAAATAGAGAATGACAAACTCCTTTTTTATAAGTATATGATTAATACCTGTTTGTGTGTGTGTGTGTTAATACACATTCATGCTAGGAAATAACTACTCCATCAGCTTTACACATTTATGGACCTTTTCTTTTGTATTTGTCAGGGTCAAACTGTGGTTCACATCTCCATCCATCTCCCAAATATGAGAAATAGAGCTACTAGTTCAGAATTTCCATTGGTACAGTTATTAATTACCCATAATTTGCTTCCACCTCCTATACTTGTTGGCTCTGTGAGAAGTTAATCTTTTGTTGGAAAGAATGGCTCTTAGTCTTTTCAGATCTTTTATGTCTTTGACCTACAGATTTCTGGGCTCTTATTTCTCCATCCAGCTAATGCCAGAAGCTCTGTCTCTCTCTTCCAGAAAGTTCTCATAATTTTTTGCTCGGGTAATTATGTTTTAAAGAGCATATGAATTAATTTTGGTTATGTTTTCTGTCATTTCAATGGGACTTTGGGAAGAAAATGAAGCAAACACATTTACTCTTACCTCCTTCTTGCACTAGATGTGCAATAACATTTATTAAGTTAAAATATTAATAAATAACATTTATTCAGTTAACAACTTTAGGGGCTCCACTAAACCATCATTTTTTTCCTTGTTCTTTAGAACAAATGAAATTACCATCCATGGGGCCATCAATTTCCCATCACTTTTGTAACATCTTAGTGGGGAAAAATATGTTTACTGCTCACAAATTATACTTTTCACCTCTGACATTATAGAAGATTTGTTATTTGCTTCTTTTTTGGAAACATTTTTTTAAAAGTTACTTTATTCAGAAAAGTATCCTAAACTCTAATATAGGTCCTATATATCCTAAATATACTCTTCGGAAGTAAACTTTACTTCTAATTTGGGCTGTAGAACACCATGATAAGAAGTCAAATACAGGAAAAGAAGTAAATAAAGATCCCTTTAAAGTAAATATGAAAACTCCTGGCTTAGAACTTTAAACACATCAAACTTTAAAGACATCAAGTGGAATCACCTTTTATGGATAAGGAAGTTAAAGTAATTCTTATTCTATCAACCTCTTTCAGAGATTGAATCAAAATGCCAATGTTAAAATGCAACGCAGACTCACTGTGCAAACCCTTGAGACCATGGCTATACAGTTTTTCAAGAGAAATGTAGTAACATTGGTGATTTATGGCTGGCTGCAATCATGCTGTTACTGTCATGAGCCACTCTGGACAATCCCAGGAGACTAAAGCTTCCCTTTTCCCATCAATCATTACTGGAGTATTGAATGGGAGGCTAATGATGTTGTTGGCCTGTGGTTATATTCATGTCTCTTTTTTGGAGCACAATAATCTTCACATTTCTGCCTGTGGCCCTGGGCAGAGCTGGAAATGAGAATAAAATTTTCTATTTCCCAACCAAAGGATGGAAATGCTGCCCTAGAGTCTGCTTATGATGAAAGTTGAGACTACTGTTCATTCTTTAGTGGTGATCACCTCCTCATCAATAAATCCATAGTTTCCAAACTCCTGGTGGAAAGTTGGAAAATAGTGTCACATGTTACTATTGATCCCAAATTTGGGTCCCTTGACCATGAGATGATTAATTGAATATTTCTGGCACTGATAATGTAATTATTACTGCCCAGACAAAGTCACAACAGTGACCTCAATGCTGTGATCTATGATAAAGAATAGTGGTGTTTTCTGACTTAGAAAGGACCCTGCTGATTTAGGCCCTGTGTTGAAAGAGAGCTCAAGTGATGACAGGTTGAGTATGAGCAAGGCAGTCCAGTGACATCAAACCATTAGACAGAAAAATAGGTCACCTAGTGTAGACATGTTATTGCCATACTTTATAATCTTTTTCCTGGGGCACCTGGATGGCTTAGTTGGCTAAGTGTCCAACTTAGGCTCAGGTCATGATCTCACAGTCCATGGATTTGAGCCCTATGTCGGGCTCTGTGCTGACAGCTCAGAGTCTGGAGCCTGCTTTGGATTCTGTATCTCCCTCTCTCTCTGCCCCTCCTCTGCTTGCTCTCTGTGTCTCTCAAAATAAAATAAAGACATAAAAAATTTATAATCTTTTTCCTTTTTTTTTTTTTACTTCTACAGTGTTTATCTTTTGTTCCCATCCAATATCATATTTTTCCACAGTCTTCACATCATTCAGTGTATCCATGTTCATGAATACTGTGTATTCTGTTTTTGTTGTTAAGTAGAATACTGCTATAAATTTATTCTTCTTATCATATCCTTAGTGTTTATCTAAAATGCCCAGAACTTTGGGTATTTCTACTTCTCATTACCATTCCCTTTATTAACTGTGGGGATATTGGGTGAATTGTTTAACTTCTCTGAGTGTGATGGATACTTAGCATGTGAGGTGATTTTGAATATACTACAAATTAAAATTCTACAAATTCAATGAAAAGAACATCTCTTCTGTCCTTTCATTCAACTTCTAGCACAATATCTTTTGCATAAGAAACATACTGTTAGTTCATGAGATTAACTAAATTAAGACACACCCCTTGCCCTCAGTAAAAGGTTGATTGTTAAAAATGTGAGATGTCAGTTGGGAGCTACTACAGCCTTGTGTTATCTAGCTGAGAATGGTGACTTGAATTCTCCAATTCTATGGTCTGTAGAAATTCAGAGCCTCTGTCAGTATTTCTGTTTATTCTTTGTGTAGAGAGGGTAATGGAAAACTTAGGCAAGCTGGAATTCTTTAGTTTCTTTTCCTCTTATTTTGTTTCTGTTCTGCAGTATATTGCTCCAAGGTGAAATCCAGCTCTTTAATTGATTTTCAGTGCCAAAATATCGCTCAAGCAAGTATTCATGAATATAATAGACTTTATTTGTGTTTCTTCTTTAAATTAAAAAAAATCTTTTCCTATAAAATTTCCCACTCACATCTACTTTCCACATGTATCTACCTTCTATGTCCTTAGTTTTACTTAAGCGCATATCATAAAATGTATGGCAATATGTAATATAGTTTATGTTTGTAATATGATTCATATATATGTTTTGTATTTAAAACATTTATACAGTGGCATTTTGATATACTTCACGTTCTACTTCTGATATTTTTCACAAAACTTTAGTTTCTAAGATCTATGTTGATGTATGTAATTTTAGCAATCATACAACATTTTATTTATCTTTTAACTTAGATATTTAAAGATGCCTCCATTTAAGAAACAAAACAAATAAGCAAGCAAAGGGGAAAAAGAGAGAGAGAGAGAGAGAGGCAAACTAAGAAACAGACTCTTGGTGATAGAGAACAAACTGATGGTTACCAGGGGGGAGGTGGGTGGGAGGATGGGTAAAATAGGTGATGAGGATTAAGGAGTGCATTTGTCCTGATGAGCACTCGGTGATGTGTGGAAATGTTGAATCACTACATTGTACCCCTGAAACTAATACTACGTTGTGTGTCAACTGGAATTTAAATAAAAACTTAAGAATGCTTCTAATTCTTTGCTATTACAAACAGTTCTGCAAAGAGTATGTTTATACCTCTTTCTTTTTATTTATGCACAAAAAGTTTCTCTGGTGTTTCAAAGCCAAAAGTGGAGTAGGACGCAGGGTATGCATGTACTTGGTTTCACTAGTCTACCAAATTGTACCTTAAAATGATTCTAATAATCCATAAGCCCACAGTTCTTTCTAACATTTCATGTTGTCTATTATATTTGTTAGTCACATTGGTGTAAAGTGGATATGTTAAATATACATTGATAGATCTCTGCACACACATGGTTCTGTTTGTAGATCTGGCTTCTTTCTTATTATTATAACACTGACTTAATTACTATAGCGTTGTGAAATATCTTAATATCTTGTTGATTTAAGATCTGCTATTTGCTCTACTTTTTCAGAAGTATATGGTTATTTTTAGAACTTTCTTTTATATTTTAAAATTTGCAAATTATGACTGCTACATTGCACAAGTCTAAGGGTTACCATTCATGTGGAATATAAACTACAAAATATGGTCCTGTGGTAAATTTCTTTAAACTCTTTAAATATTTTGACTGCATTTGCCACTGAATGTGCAGGCTAAGTTGGCAGAAATAGACATATTTGTTTTATTATAGGCTTCATGTAGTTATATATTTATATATAGTCTATAAGGATACCAATTTTCCTATGTTTTCTTTTTCACTGCTACAACCTAGATGAGAGTCTGACACAGCAGGAGCTCAATAAATAATTGCTGAATGAATTTCTATTCATTCATTCATTCGTTCATTCATTCATTCATGTGTATGGGATATCTCTTCACCTATTTTGGTGTATCTGGATGTCTATTATGTGTCATTTAATGCCATTTACCTGTTTTCCAGAATGGTTTTGTAAAGCATTTGTTAGGTTAAATCTCTTACAGATCCCATTGTTAGTATGACTGGCATATTACTCTGTAAGGAATAATTACTGGCATAGAGTAACTTTTTGGATGAAGTTCACAGTTCTTATTGCTACATTATTGATAATTGGAGAAGTTTATCTATTGATTCTCCTTTTTTTCTATATTCATGATCCTCTCTTTTTTGAATAACATTTTGACCCTTTATTTGAATTTTAAAGTCTCTTTTTTTGTCTTGTTTGATTGAATTGGTCTCCATGAAGTTGCATGATGTTTGCAGTATGTTTTTCTAGGCACCTGAACACACGTTAAAGAAGATTCCCTCTTGGTCTATTTTGCTAAGAGTTTTTAAAAAATAAGTAAAAGTTACATTTAATTGAATATTTTCATTTTTATGTTATTTGAAATGACATATTCCCCTTTAATCATTTAATGTAACTAATAAGTTACCTAATTTTGGAGCATCTTTCAATTTGTAAAATTAGTATAATTTACAAAAACAATTGAACTTATAGTGTCTACAAAATACTGTTGGAATCATTTAGGTAATCCTTACATAGAAGTTTTGTAAAGATATTCACAAATGGAAATGATCTAAAATGTTAATTTTTTGAATGTCTATCTAATTTTATCATATATGTTACACTGATCTTATAAAAAGTAGAGGCCACTTTGTCTCTATTTCTGTACTCTAGAAAAAATTATAGAAGCTATAGGTTATTATATGTTCCTTGGATGGTTAGTAAAAACTGACTGGATAAACTATCTGGCTGGAGACTTTTTTTTTTTTCTAATAGTTTATTGTCAAATTAGTTTCCACATAACACTCAGTGCTCATCCCCACAAGTGTCCTCCTCCATGCCCATCCCTCCCCCCCCCACATCCATCAGTCCTCAGTTTTTGTTAGCATTCAAGAGTCTCTCATGGTTTGCCTCTCTCCCTTTCCCCCACCATTTCCCCCCTTCTTCTCCCCCTTGTTACTTGGCTGGAGACTTTTGAAGAGATGTTTTCATCTATAATCCTATTACTTTTAATGGTTACTGAGCCTGTCTCGTCCTTTTTCTTAGAAAATATTTCCTGGCCAATCTTGGTAATTAAAATTGATAATAATAATAATAATACTCTCTGCTTTATAAGCAGTGAGTTTCCCTCTCTCATTCTGAATCTTGCTTATTTTCAGTGTTTTATTTTTTCTTCATGAATCTTGCCTTATTAGTTGCCTTTTAAGAATAGATTTAGTTTTGCTAATCCTTTCTCTTCTTTTTCTATTTCATTGATTTTTGCTCTTATCTTAATTATTGGCTTTTTCTATAGTTTTAAAAAGTATTATTGCAAAAAATCTTCCATTGCTTATTTTCTAATTTTTGAGTTGAATGCTCAACTAATTTTGGACATTTTATTCCCTGTTAGATGTTTTCACATCTATAAATTTGACTTTATATATGTAACCTTGCGATCAAAATTATAATGTGCAGTCCTTTCATGATACTTTAACTGTAAGTATTTCATAATATGAGCTATTTACTCTTTGACCCATTGATTTGGGGATGTGGGATAATGGGTTTTCAATTACATGACATTTCATTTTCTTTTGCTATCCTTTTGTTTTCTAATTGTTTTAAATTATGGTAGCTATTGGAGGTGTTAACAGGTGTGGTTGACAACCTGTGGTAGGGGCACATTGGAAGGCACCATTCTCAGGTCTGCAGGAAGAGCAGAAAGACATAGGAGGATCTTTGGAGACTGACTGCGGCAGGCGGCCAAAGCCGTGACAGCACTAGGTATTACCAGATGAGCTCCCATTCAGATCCTTTGCCAGCCTGACATCCCTGATTTCAGACTGGAATCGTGCATTCAGGTTTCTGTGGCCTTGGAGCTTCACGGACATGGGGTTGTAAACCCAGGGCTCAGTGCCAGCACCTTCCCAGTGCCTTTGGTCTCTGGAAGGTGAGAGGCTAGTACTGCAAGCATGCGCAGTTCACTCCCCCATTCTGACTTCACGTAGTCCTGCCCCTGAACTTCTTTTGGGTTAGAGCTTGGTTCCTTATGCTTGGCTGGGCTCCTGGGGTGAGACACCACGGCATTGTGACTCTGATTAGGGCATTCGGGGAGGTATCCATGGGGACGGGGGCTTGCTTGATAGATGACATGTGCAAGACTCCTCAACTATGAGACTGTGATGAGGGGCCTCCGGCACCTGTGGCACTCAAGTGTTTCTTATGCAGTCCCCACAGATCTTCTGAGATCTCGTGAGACTGGGCTTCCTCTGGGAAGAGTGGTATCAGCGCCGTGGCTGGGGCCCTCTCTTGCCATTCTCTTAGCTGCCTGTGTTGCTCAGCTCATCCCGGCTTAACCTCTTCTGGCCTCTCCATCTGGAATCACACTTACTGCCCCTCATACACCCAGAGACACAGAGTGCACCCCGCGGGCTACAACGGCAACCTTTTGCCTTCCAGGGAAAGCTCACACTCCACTCACCGGGACCAGACCTCAGCCCAACCTGCCTCCATTGTCTGTGGTTTGTGTGGATGTAGTTTGGAGGAGTTTGGAAAGGACCATACGCAAGTCTGCAAGAAGATGAGAAAGAGGAGAATGCCGACTGACCTCGGAAGGTTGCCGAAGCTTACAGCCCTGGGTATTATCAGGTAAGCTGCCATTCGAGTCCTCTGCTGACCTGATACACCTTATTTGATAATTTCAGAATAACGCTGCACATTTGGGTTTCTGCAGCCTTGGACCTTGGCATTTGGAGGATTGGGCCTCCAGCATTCACTGCCGTGGAATGTTGGTTAGAATGGATAAACCTACATTGACACATTATTATCAACTAAAGTCCATAGTTTGCATTAGGGTACATTCTTGGTACCATACCTTCCATGGGTGTGAACAAATGTGCCATGCCATGTATCTGTGTAGTATGACAGAGAATGGTTTCACTACCTTGAAAATTATGCTGTTCCTAGTCTTCCCTTCAACCCTTAGCTCCTGGCAATTAATAATCTTTTTACTGTGTTCATAGTTTTGCGTTTTCCAGAAATGTCATATAATTGGATTCAGACAGTACGTAGCCTATTCAGATTGTCTCTTCACTTATTAATTTCTCCATGTGTTCGTCAAAGGAGAGCTCATTTCTCTTTAATGCTGAGTAGTCTTCCATTGTTTGGATGCACCACAGTTTATCCATTCACCTACTGAAGGACATCTTTGGCAGTTATGAATAAGCTGCTATAGACATCCACGAGCAGGTTTTTGTGAGGATGTAAACTTTCAAAATTTTGGGTGACTACAAGGAGCACAACTGCCATTTTATAGTAAAAGTATATTTAGTTTGGTTAGAAACAGCCTGTCTTCCAAAATGTACCATTTTGTACTCCCACCAGCAATGAATAAGAGTGTCTGTTATTCTGTGTCCTCACCAACATGTAGGGTTGTCAATATTCCAGAATTTGGCCACTCTACTAGGTGTGTAGTGGTTTCTTGTTTTGATTTGGGTTTCCCTAATGACACGTGATGTGGAAAGCCTTTTCACATACTCATTGTTATCTGTATATCTTCTTTGGTGAGGTGTCTGTCAAGGTCTTTGGCTCATTTTTAATTGTTTTGTTTTGTTTTGTTTTTGCTTTCTTGTTGAGTTTTACAAGGTCTTTATATGTTTTGGGTAACAGTCCTTTATCAGATGTGCTTTTTGCAAATATTTTCTTCCAGTCCGTGGCTTATCTTTTCATTCTTTTTACAGTGTCTTTCAAAGGGCAGCAGTTTTTAATTTTAATGAAGTCCAGATTATCAATGGTTTCTTTCATGGATTATGCACTGACATCTAGGTTTCTCCTGTTGTCTTTTAAGAGTTTTATAATTTTGTATTTTTACATTTAGGTCTGTGATCTGGTTTTGAGTTAATTTTTACGAAGAGTGTAGGGTCTGTGTCTAGATTTTTTTTCATGTGTATGTCTAGTTGTTCCTACATCATCTATTTAAAAGCCATTTTTTTCCATTATATTTCTTTCCCTGCATTGTCAAAGATCAGTTGACTGTGTTTATGTGATTCTATTTCTCAGTATTCTATTCTGTTCCATTGGTCTATTTGTCTGTTCTTTCACCAAAACCACACTGCCTTGATTACTGTAACTTTATAGTAAATGTTGATGTCAGGTAGCCTCAATTCTCTAACTTTTTCTCCTTCAACATTGTGTTGACTGTTCTGGGTTTTTGCCTCTCCATATAAACTTTAGGCTTAGTTTGTCAATATTCACAAAATAACTTGCTGAGAGTTTGATTGGGATTTCATTGATTACAAAGATGAAGTTGGGAAGAACTGATGTCTTCCTATTTGTGATCATGGAATAGCTCTCCATGTATTTAATTCTTTAATTTTGTTCATCAGTTTTGTGGTTTTCCTCAGATACTGTACATATTCTGTTAGATTTATACCTAAATTTTTGTTGGTACTAATGTAAATGGTATCGTGTTTTTAATTTCTTTTTTTTAATGTTTATTTTATTTTTGAGAGAGAGAGAGAGGTAGGCAGCACATGAATGGGAGAGGGGAAGAGAGATAAAGGGACACACAGGATCTGAAGCAGGCTCCAGGCTCTGAGCTCTCAGCACAAAGCCCAACGCGGGGCTTGAGATCATGACCTGAGCGAAAGTCAGCACTTAACCGACTGAACCACCCAGGTGCCCCTTATGTTTTTAATTTCAAATTCCACTTGTCATTGCTGGCAAATAGGAAAGTGATTGACTTTTGTATATTAATGTTGTATCCTTCATTTCTTGCTATAATCACTTATTAGTTCCAATAGTTTCTTATTGATTCCTTCACATTTTCTACATATATTATCACGTCATCTACAAACAAAGACAGTTTTATTTTTTCTTTGCCAGCTTGTATATCTTTTCTTTCCTTTTGTTGTTTTGTTGCATTAGTTGGAACTTTCAGTATGGTGTTGAAAAGGATTGATGACAGAGGACATTTTTGCCTTATTCTTGATCTATTGGGAAAGCTCTGATTTTCTCACCACTAAGTATGGTGTTAGCTATAGGTTTTTGTAGATATTCTTTTTTTTAATAGTTTATTGTCAAGTTAGTTTCTATATAACACCCAGTGCTCATCCCAAGAAGTGCCCTCCTCCATGACCGTCACCCTCCTTCTCTCCCCGACTCCCATCAGCCATCAACTGACGAATGGGTCAAGAAGATGTGGTTTAACTATACAATGGAATACTCCATGGCAATGAGAAAGAATGAAATCTGGCCATGTGTAGCAACATGGATGGAACTTGAGGGTGTTATGCTGAGTGAAATAAGTCAGGCAGAAAAGGACAGATACCATATGTTTGCACGTGTAGGAGGCTTAGGAGGAACTTAACGGAGGACCATGGGGGAGAATGTCGGAGACTGGCCCCAGCCGGGGTCCAGGGGTCCCTGAAGGATGGACGGTGTCAGCAAGGGAGGGATGAGAGAGGCTCGAGAGACTTTCTGGTCCCCAGGCAGGCATCTCTGCTCTGACTGAGGCTCAACTTTATTTTATAATTGTTTTGGGGGACGGCAGGGAAGTGGCATTTGCCTTAGACAATGATTTCTGATGCCAAACTTCTATGATATGGAAGAGTTTCCTGGAATATAGATTTGTAGAAGACTCCTGCATAACCTTTATCAATAGTGATTGAGGTAGGTGATTTAGATGCTTATCCTATGGGGAAGGAAGGCATCTTTAGCATACCAGACAATGTTTTTAGCATAAAAAGGGTGAAGTTACTTCTTTGTGGGCAAGGGTCAATAGCTTGTTTGTTTAAGGTGGAAGTATCAAGAAAAACAGGTCTTTCAGGGAACACCTTTGCTCCCATAATCACAAAAGAAGTTCCTCAATAGGTTCCTTAACAGGGAGCAATTAGCATATTCAAGGCCAGAAAATGCTCCAAGCAGAAACAAGTGGGTGGGGGTGGTTAACTGTCCTTGACTCTAGATTAGGTTCTTTGTCACAGGGCCAGACTCAATTGTAACTCTTGTGTTCTTAGCCTCCTTTATTATGTAAGTCTTGGATCTGCAAGGCCCAAAGGAAGAACCTTTTGACAATCATCCACAATGCTTTCATATGAAGTCTCTTTTGAAAAGGCAGGAATATGCTTTTCCTTATGAGCAATCTGTGTGGGGAATATCTGTCTCATCTGGAATATTGTGAGGCCTGGTCAATACCAGCAGCCTCATTTCCAACATGAGCCAGTAGTAGCAGAAGGGGATACTAGGTTTCATTTCTCATGGCAGGAACTCTGCAAACGCTGCCATTTCCTCTCTGTGACTGTCCTCCAGAGAGGGCAGTGTGGCTCCCAGCAGGAGAAGAAGGGGAAAAATAGTGGGGGAGAGGGAGGGGGGCAAACTATGTAGATATTCTTTATCAAATTGAGGATTTCCCCTCTATTTCTTGTTCATGGAAAATTTTTATCATGAGTGGGTATCCATAGATGCTTTTTTTGCATCTATTGATATGATCATATTTCTTTTTTAGCCTACTGATGTCATGGATTATAGTAATTAAATTTTGAATGTTGAACTAGCCTTGTATACCTGGGATAAATCCCACTTGATCATGATGCATAATTCTTTTTATACATGTTGGACTCAGTTTGCTAATATTTTGTTGATAATTTCTGCATCTCTGTTCATGAGAAATATTCGTCTGTAGTTTTCTTTTCTGGTAAAGTCTTAGTCTTGTTTTAGTATTAGGTAATGCTTACCTCATGAGATTATCTTTTTAACCTGATCTTTGATGGATTTTTGAGTATATTCTGTGTATGTAAAAAGACTATAAATTCTATGTTTACTGGACCTACATTTTTTTGATCTATTCATTAGGTCAAAGTTGGAAATATAATTCTAACACCTGAAACTAATATAACATTGTGTCAACTATACTTCAATATAAAATCATAAAATATAATTCTAATCTTTGCTCTTTTTTTCTTTGCTTGATCAGTTAATTTTTAGGTGAATGTGTTCAAATTTCTACTAAAACCTAAAGATTATTTTATTCCTGGTATTTCAGTTTTTGCGCTGAATGTTTTGAGGCCCTATTTTTGGGAGTCTATATTTATGATTATATGTGGTACTAGCTAATGTTGTTTCTTTTCCAGGGTGAAATGCCCATCTTTATCTTTTATGGGATATTTTAGCTTAAATTATATTTTGGCTGGTACATATTGCTTAACGTATATTTTAATCCCTTTGTTTTCCATCTTTCTGCATCTATTTCTTTATTATTGAGATTTGTAGAATAACATTGTTGGATTTGGAAAAATATTTTGAAATATTTTATTTCATAAAAAGTGAGTTTAACTCAGGGCGTCTGGGTGGCTCTGTCAGTTAAGCATCTGACTTCAGCTCAGGTCATGAGGCCACCGTTCCTGAGTGTGAGGCATGTGTTGAGCTCTGTGCTAACAGCTCAGAACCTGGAGCTGTGTCAGATTCTGTGTCTCCTTTTCTCTCCCTGCCCTCCCCCATTCATGCTCTCTCTCTCCCTCTCTCTCTCTCTCTGTCTTTGCTCAAAAATAATAAACATTAAAAAATTTTTTTTAAGTGAGTTTAACTCCACTTATTATATTTAATAAGCCAGGACTTATTTCTAACACTATCTTTTGTATTCATACTTACCATGCTTTATTTCTTTCCTACTTTTTTTTGGAGATAAAATTTCCTTTGTTCAGATTTGTTTTTATTTCCTGGATCCTTGGTTGGCAAGAGTGCATTCTCTGTCTATTCATCACCACTATAATTAAGATGCATAGTTTTACTTATTATTTCCCATCATTAAAAAGCAACAACCTCAACTCACTTTCAGTTTCAATTCCATTCTCCCCTCCCCACTGCCCCAACCACGCTCCATCTTCATTCTAATTCTTCATCTGATGGGTTTGGTGCAGAGGGAATCCATGACAAGTTCCTTAATTTGCTTTTAGAGTGGACAATCAAATTGACTTTGGTGAAGTTATTTTGTGGAGTGAGATTTTAGGAATGAGTAACAATTCATAATCCACAGACTATTGTCCCCAGCTTGGTTTCTTTTCTCCTTCTTTTCTCTCCCTTTTCCCTTTTACACTTCAGTCCTAGATATTCCCTACCATCCCCAGAGACTTCTCTTTCTATCGTACAGAGATGTATCCCCTTGCTATTGAACGTTTACTTCAACTAATTATATTTAGTCTCTTGTGGAAGACTCTCTATTCTTATTACAAATCGATGAATTTTTCCTAAAAAAATTTCCCTTTAAGAGGATATATTGTACCACTTGGGAAAATAATGGAACAGTGTTATTATTATTCTTTTTTTTTTAAATAATTCTTGTGTAATTAGGAGGAGTAAAATTGGAAAAGAAAGTCTACTTAAATATTTGTAACATGGGTCGATGAAAATTTAGAAGGAGCAGAGTCCTTACAAACAAATCACTGATGATTTTTATGATTTTTAGGACTTTTTTTTTAACAGTGAGAAATTCTTTTCTATGCAATTTGGTTCAATTAAAATGTATTCTATAGTAGACAAGATGATACATATCTGGTGTGTACTGTTAATGCCTTGGCAGAGAAAAGACTCTTTAGGAGGTGGTTTTCTTCCCCCTCAAATCTCTGGCAGATTGCAATGAGCAATTTTTGGAAGAAAGAGTGGTTAAAGCAGAGGGAAGCAAAGCAACAATGGGTTTTTTATTGATGCTTCTGGCATTCAAGTAAGTAACTTATATTCTATATTTCTGCATTATAAGACTTGAAGGCACCTACTGAACATGAGCCTCATGATTTCCAAGATTTCAACTGTTGGTAGGGAATGGTGAGATAATTACTTGCCGGTGAAGTGCTTTGAGATCCTTAAATAAAAGCTTTCAGTGTGTGAATTTAGATTTTACTTTAAAGAGACAAAGAGAGTACCTTTTGGTGGTAGATTTATCCATTTTCTTCCTGTATTATAACTTTTTTTTTCCAGACACATCAGGGTTCTTTTGTGGATTGCTTCTGTCTTTATGGAATTCTGGCTTTTAACTAGTACCCAGGCAGCTTTTGGAAACAAAATGATAACAAAAGCAACATGCAATCAATTCTTTGTTGTGTGGAGTTTTTTCTCCCCCTTTAGTATTTTACATGTAACTTTTTGTCTGACATTTCTGCATTCATCAGTTGCAATAAGGCTATTACATAATGGATGGATAGATGAGGGGATGACAGGGATACAAATTCAGGTTTTTCATTTCTTTGTAGCTAGAGTTTTAATAGTTCTCTGAATCTGTATTTATCTTCTTATCAAACCTACCCCTTTAAAAAATATTTATTTTGGGGGAGAGTACAAGAAGGGGAGGGGCAGACAGAGGTGGACAGAGGATCTGAAGTGGACTCTGCTGACAGGCTGACGGTAGCAAGCCTGATGTAGAACTCGAACTCACAAACTACGAGGTCTTGACCTGAGCTGAAGTCAGATGCTCAACTGACTGAGCCACCCAGGCACCCCCCAAACCCTCTTTTATTTATTATTTTATTTTATTTTTTAAATTTTTTTAGTTGTAATATCAGTATTGGTATTTTATTTTATTTTATTTTATTTTTTTCACAAATAGTTTATTGTCAAGTTGGTTTCCATATAACACCCAGTGCNTTGCTTTCGGAGATGTGTCAAGTAAGAGGTTGCTGCTCAAACCCTCTTTTAAAAGCAGTAGATAGTAGTCCTTCTTTCTATCTCATTCCCAAAATGTTTCCCATGATTCTTCTTTCTACAATATTAAATAAGTCTATTGCAAAAATAAGGAGATAAGGATTCACTTATGATTCAGCAAACTAACAACTTAATATATGCTCAACGTCTTCAGAACCCTCTTCTCTAGAAGTTAAGGTAAGTGTACTCTTAGGCTTCCCTTTTCTAACTCAATGAGCAGGAGCCTGTGGAACAAGTATTCAAAGGGAGATTTTCTGATGGGTGATCTTGTCATTTCCAAATTGTGTGATCTTGCCATTGAGTTAGCATTGGAGCTCAAATCAGAATTTTTAAGTCAGTAAAACTTTTCCCTAGAAAGTCAAAGTCAGTTACATGAGAATGACCTTCGATAGGTTGTACATTTATTTTTTGAAAGAGTCCTGTTGTTCACTATGATTTCATTCAGAATTAATATAAAAAATAATGTTATAGTACAAAGACACTATAAAATCATTGAAAATGAATTTCCACAAACAGTACACCAATTTTGTTCTTTTTTAGGTGGCCTGTTTTTCATCTTTGGGGGAGGCACAGATTCTTTGAGTACAACACAGTATGTGTAAGACAATCACAGTTATGTACCATGTATTCACCAGTTCTTTTCCCATAGCACCAAAATGTCTAGAACCAACAGTGAAGGTTCAGGGGTGCCTGGGTAGCTCAGTCAGTTAAGTGTCCAGCTTTGGCTCAGGTCATGAGCTCGTGGTTAGTGGGTTCAAGCCCCATGTTGGGTTCTCTGCTGACAGCTCAGAGCCTGGAGCCTGTTTGGATTCTGTGTCTCCCTCTCTCTGTGCTCCTCCCCTGCTCATGCTCTGTCTCTCTCTCAAAAATAAATAAACATTAAAAAAGAAAAAAAAAAACCAGTTCAGTCATTTAGCTATTGTTCACCTTTATGTCAAATATTTAGAAACATGTGACTTGAACTAATGCACATTTCAAGGTTATTCTGTGTATTTATTCAGGTGGAATAAAATATCTGGATAGCTAAACATTTCACTGAAATACAGTTGGTATGGTTTACCTTGTTATAGAACTCTGCCTTCCTTAGCCTTTGCAATCCTCACTGTTTTTGGCCTGCAGACCTAGTGTTGCCAATTCTCTCCAGGGGAATTTAGGAAGCCCATCGCCAGCCATAAGTGGAGGCTCTTATTCACCATACTGTAATAGGCTTGGTGTTTATAGTGCATAAAGTTAATCCTGGGCCACTTAGTCTCTGATAGGCAGGCTTTTGTAATCCCCATTGTATTTTCCAAATTTACGTGGTTGGGTTTCTGCTTTGATTTCATTATTTTTTCCTTCACTTCTCTTGGTGGGACCTCACTACTCTAGGTTAGGGCTGTGACTCTGTATAGTTTTCCTTTGTCACCATTTCTTCATTTTCTATGGTGTCTGGGTTCTATTATCACTTGCTCAACCCTAAATATTGCCATTTCTTGGAAATTTCCTCTGCTTCTCACCCACTTTATTGCATGTCCTGGATTATAACCCCCCTGCAGATATTGAATTTGAGTTCACCATACAGTTTGGACACTATTTTGGATCTCTCCTGAAATCCAGTCCTCCATGCTTATTGATTGTTTTATATTGACACCATTCATTTGTAGCTTCCTTTCCTTGTACCATCTTGTTGCTGATACTCTGGTAATTTTAGAGCTGAATCAATTAAAGCTAGGACTTCTTTTTCTTTTTTAAATTTTAAATTTTTTAAATTTTATTTAAATCCAAGTTAGTTAACATATAGTATAATAATGGTTTCAGGAGTAGAATTTAGTGATTCATCTCTTACATATAACACCCAATGCTTAGCCCAACAAGTAGGGCATTTTTATTTAATCCCTGGTTCTCACACTATTCAAAGGAATGATTTAATAAAGCATAAAAGTATGGAACTGAAGGCAGGTGTAATTAGTGTGTGTTCCATTGTCCTCAGGTCCCACTTCAGTGTTTATTTCTTTGGTAATTGAAGATCTCAGGCAAACATATTTAGCTGAACAGTTCTACAGTTGCACTAACTGCAGTGAAACATTGTCTTTAACCATGCTGACTTATAAATAGAAAATGGTTGCCTGTGTCCCCCAAGAGTTGAACATATCACATTCCCTCTAGTCCTTACTTATTTTCTCTTTTCTGAATATTGCATTTAGTCTCTTACTTCCATGCCTTTGCATTTCCTGTTTTCTCTATCTGGGATACCCTTCTTCAACTTTTCAGGACCAACTCTTCCTCTGCAGTTTATCAATCAATGCCAGACAACATTAGGTCCTCTAGTTGGTGTTTTCTAAGATCTCTGTGCTTGCTGCTATCCTAGCAGTTACCATTCTGAGTCATAATTGTCTCTGCAGTGGCCTCTGAGCTCAGGGAGGGCCTCTTTGTATCTCCTCATCTAATATACTCAGTACATGCTACTGAATGCAAGAACAGATTTTCTTCTTTTGTGATGTTAGAGGTTAGATGTTTCAACACAAAATGTTACTTTCATTTTTATCCAGTTCAAGATAATGTTTAAAGTATCACATCCTAAAAGCTTTATATATAGTTTTCCTTAACAAGAACTTTGAATAAATGAATTGGAAGTACTCTTTTGACAATTGTAGGAGTGCTAACAATACCGACTCCATCTTTGGCTCTCTAACTTGTTCATGTTTGCTCGGTCACCTCTCTTGGAGCTACACATTCCAGGCCCTTGGAGGTTAATGTACACACCTTAGAAATGCCTGCTAAGGCTGGGACAAAGGAGGCTTGCTCTGACCTCCCATGAGTCTGTTAGAGGTAACATAGTGTTGCCTCTTCCTGATGCACAGGTGGTGCCACAGGATCCAATTAAAGGTTAGGCATCTATTAGGTGCATGCAAGTCCTTTGAGGTCACGTGGAAACCCTTGACCTCACCACCATGCCCTTCTACATGTCCTTTCACCCTATAAAATTTGTGGACTAAGGTCTGGACTTTGGGGAAAATAACTACAGCTGCCATGGATTGACCTTTGGTTGATACCAACCCCCATTCCTGTCACTTAGCTACCCCAAATAAAACTGGTCTCAAAATGGCTTTCCAGTTTGGGGCATGCTTTACTGTCTCCCCTCCACTTCTAACAATATTATCTTTTGAGTTTCTGGTGTCATTTTCCCTTACTTTACTGATTGTGTGTGTGTGTGTGTGTGTGTGTGTGTGTGTGTGTGTATACTTATCCATCACCTCACATATTTTTTTTTTGCTAAGAATATTTAGATTCTACTCTCTTAGAAAATTTTGATTATATAATACAGTGTTATCAATTATAGTCATCATGTTTTATATTAGATTCCTAGATTATATTTATCTTATAACTAAAATTTTATACCCTTTTTAGCAACCTCTCTATTTCCTCCAACCCACAGTCCCTGGAAACCACTGTTTCTAAGAGCCTGACTTTTTTTTTTTTTAAGGTTCCACATGTCAGTGATGCCATGCAGAATTTGTCTTTCTCTGTCTGACTTATTTCATTTAGCATAATGCCTCTAAGATCTGTCTGTATTGTCACAAATGCAAGATTTCCTTCTTTCTCATGGTTGAAAGGTATTTCATTGTATATATACTACATTTTTTTTATCCAGTCACCCATCAATAGACACTTAGGTTGTTTCTATATCTTGTCTATTATAAATAATGCAGTAAACATGAGAATGTGCATATGTCTCTGAATTCTTGTTTTAGTATTTTTAAATATATATCCAGAAGTGGAATTGCTGGATCATATAGTAGTTCTCGTTTTAATGTTTTTGAGCAACCTTCACACTGTTTTCAGTAGTAGCTGCACTAATTTGTGTTTTTCCCATGGTCCACAAGTATTCTCTTTTCTTTACATATTTGCTAACACTCGTTTTGTCTTGTCTTTTCAAAGATAACCATTCTTGAAAGTGTGAGGAGATTGCTCATTATGTTTTTAATTTATATTTACCTGATGTTTAGTGATTTGACCACCTTTTATATACCTGTTGGCCATTTATATATCTTCTTTAGAAAAGTGTCTATTTTCAGTTTATCTGCTCATATTGTACAGACTTGACATATTAATAAAGTTTTTTAAAGAGATAGAGCCCTTTACGTAAAAGTATCAAATCCCAGAAAACTGTCATTATCTTACAAATGTTTCCATGTTTTTCTAAGTTTACAAATTGATTATATGTTAATATTCTATGTGTATGTAAAAATCTGATATATGATACAGTTGCCAGTAGGAGAAGGAAAGATTGTTTGATGGATGGTATAGGGAAAACCTTCTCAATAAATGCAGAGAAATAAAGTTAAATGCCTATTTGGCACTATAAATATAGTTTTCCAGTTTGATTAAAGATCTAAATGTAAGGGACACCTGGTGGCTCAGTCATTTGAATGTCTGACTCCTGATTTCAGCTCAGGTCACAATCCCAGTATTATGGGATTGAGCCCAGTGATGGCCTCCATGCTTAGCATGGAGCCTGCTTAATATTCTCTCTCTCTTTCTCTCTCTCTCTCTCTCTTCCCCCTCTGCCCCTTTCCCCAGCTTTCTCTGTCTCTAAAAATATATATATAAATAAATTAATTAAATAAATAAAAATTGAAGATCTAAATGTGGAAGTAAAAATTATGATTGTATTTCTAAATGTTATTTTAGAAATACGATGTTTGTGCCATTGTTTGTTTTGTTTCTTCCTGAGTAAGCCTAATTGTTTTTATTATTATGTCATTTGTTGTCTGCCTTGACATTTGGTAAAATGTTTCATCTCTGTAGTTTTCTTTTTCTAAGTTAGTTATTTAATAGTGTTTATCCTTTCATATAAATTCAGGAATAAGTTTGCCAGATTCCTCAAAATATCTGACTGTAATATCAATCAAAATTGCAATGAATATGTGAATTAATCTGAGATAATTGACCTAGTAAGTGTTAATTCATTCTCTTTATGTATGTGATATGTATCTCTAGATGATAGCAATTTTAAAACAAAGTGTAGGCTAATTTTTTTTTAAATTTAACTGTTTATTTTTAAGAGAGACAAAGTGTGAAGAGGGGAGGGGCAGAGAGAGATGGAGACACAGAATCTGAAGCAGGCTCCAGGCTCTGAGCTGTCAGCACAGAGGCCAACGTGGGGCTCGAACCCACAAACCATGAGATCATGACCTGAGCCGAAGTCGATGCTTAACTGAATGAGCCGCTCAGGCGCCCCAAGTGTAGGCTAATTTTATGTGCTTTAATAGAGTTTTGATTGGATTAAAAGACAGTTAATTATTAGATTATTTAAATTTGTGTTGCTATTTTGAATATTTAAGATTGCACAAGATTTTCCAGTTAGCCATTACTGGTATACAGGAATAGTATTAATTTTTAGGTTGGGCTTGTACCTCACAATATCATTGAGCCTTCATATTAGTTTTAACTGTTGGTATACTTCAGTTTCTACATAAATGATGATAACATCTGCAAACAACGAAAGTTAAATTTATTGTCTTTTAATTCATAAGACTCTTTTCACCCTTTTATTATAATAAAGAATTAGCTAAGCCCTCCAGTGTTATGTTAAATAGTAATGCTATTTGAGGACATACCGTGTTTTCCTTATCTTAACGGGAAGGCATCTAAAGTTTTATATTTTGTTCTGATAGGAAAACAATCAAAAGCAACAACAAAAAAGAAAACTACAGATCCATATCTTTTTTGAACATAGATGAAAAAATTCTCAACAAAATGCCTGCAAAAGAATCTGGCAATATAGGAAAAGTAATTATACACCAAGACCAGGTGGGATTTATCAAAATTCAAAGCTATTTCATAAGAATATTCAACAAGCTGGAAATATAAGAGAACTACCTTAACCTGATAAAGGATATCTGTGAAAAACCCACAGGTAACATACAGAATGGTAAAAGGCTAAATACCTTACCCCTAAGATATGGAACAAGACAAAGATGTATGCTCTTGCCACCTCTATTCAATATTGTTCTAGAGATTTTAGCACAGACATTTTAGACAACAAAATGAAATGACAGACACTCAAGTTAGAATGGAAGAAGTAAAATTATCTCTATTCAAAGATGAAATGATAAAAGGAATCCATTAAAACTTTTAGTAGTAATAAATGAGTCCAGCAAGGTTAGAGGATTCAAGATCAATATACAAAAGTCAACTGTATTTCTGTTCACTAACAGTGAGCAATCCAAAAAATGAAATTGAGAACATAATTTTACCTAAAATAGCATGTAATTTTCAGAGTACAGGTCTTTTACCTCCTTTGTTGTTTATTGCTAGGTATTTTATTCTATTTGGTATAATTGTAATGGAATTCTTAATTTTTCTTTTTTGCTACTTCATTATTAGTGTATAGAAATACTACCAATTTCTTTTTTTCTCTATTTTTTTTTTNGTCTTCTGGGATTCCTATGATATGGACACTGTTGCGTTTGACCGTATCGCTGAGCTCTCGAATTCTTCTTTCCTGTTCCTGGANTCCCAGGCACCCCCCTCGGGCAATTCCAGGCCCCCTGCCGAGTTCTGGGGTGGAGTCAGAGTCGCTGCTTCCTTCTCTGGGTGGGGCTGGCGAGCATGGGTGGGGGCTTGCCTTCCGGTTGCGCTGAGCCTGAACCCGCCAGAGTGAGGAAAACCAGGTCCCTGTATGGCTCGTCACCTGAAACAGGAACTCACAGGCAAATTTCCCAGTTTTTAGTTCTTTGCCTTCTCTCCAGAGCTCCAGCCCGCCAGGAGCGCGGACGCCCGGTGTCTGCGCGGCTCTTTCAGGGACCCCAGCCGCCCTGGAGCTACAATGGCGGCAGACGCGCTGCTTCTCTGAAGTCCAGCCTCCAGGAGCCAGCACAAAGAAGCAGTTTGTGTGCTCAGCCCCCCCCCTCCCCGGGACCAGTTGGCGCGAGGGGACCTGGTGTGCAGGTATTTGGCAAGTATGGTCTTTCTATGCCCCGAGTGGAGGTTTTCCCCCAGAGCGGAGGTTTTTCTTTTTGGACTCTCTCCTTTTCCCCTCTCACTCCCCGTAGAGGGTAGGGGGGATCACCTCCCACCCTGGAGTCTCCGATCCCGGCCCAATTTTATCTTCCCCAGTTCGCACTCACGTTAGAAGGCTTTCTCAGTGGCTTCTGCGTCCTTTTTCTCCCAATCTCTCAGGTTTTGTAAGGTTTCCAATGGCTTCAGATCTTTTCTGTGTGATGTATGGGTGCGAGTGCAAGCATGGAGCTCCTTACTTCTCCGCCATCTTGCCCTCGCAAATTCTTTTTTTCTTAATAAAATTTTTAATGTTGGATTACTTTTGAGAGGGAGACAGACATGAATGGGGGATGGGCAGAGAGAGAGGGACACAGAATCTGAAACAGGCTCCAGGCTCTGAGCTGTCAACCCAGAGCCTGACCTGGTGCTTGAACTCACAAACTACAAGATCATGACCTCGGCTAAAGTCAGATGCTTAACTGAACCACCCTGGTGCCCCTGAAACACTACCAATTTCTGGGTATTAATTTTGTATTTTGGAACTTTACTGAACTACTTTATTCTGATAGGGTTTTTTTTTTTTTGGTGTGGAGTCTTTAGTGTTTTTTTATGTATAGTATCATGTCATGTGCAAATAGACAGCTTAACTTCTTCATTACTAGTATGGATGCTTTCTTTTTTCCTTTTACTTGTTTGTTGTGGCTAGATCTTCCAGTACTATGTTAAATAGAAATGGTGAGAATGAACATCCTTGCCTCATTCTTGATCTTAGAGGAAATGCTTTCAGTTTGGCACCATTGAATATGGTGTTATCTGTGGATTTTTCATATATGGCCTTTATTATGTTTACTCTAAACACACTTTGTTGAGAGTTTTTATCATGAATCTATGTTGAATTTTGTTAAATTCTTTTTCTGCATGTATTGAGATGATCATATGATTTTTATCCTTTATTGATGCAGTATATCATGTTGATTGATTTGTGAATATTGAACTACTTTGCATCCTTGGAATAAATCTCACCTGATCTTGGTTAATGATTCTCTTAGTGTTTTGTTGAATGCAGCTTGATAATATTTTGTTGAGGACTTTTGCATCTATGTTCATCAGGGATATTGGCCTGTAGTTTTTTTGTTTGTTTGTTTTTGTTTTGTTTTTTGTGATGTCTTTGGTTGTTGTCAGGGTAATGCTGGTCTTGTAGAAGGTATTTGGAAGCTTTCCTTTCTCCTCCTCCTCCTCCTCCTCCTTTTTCTTCTTCTTCTTTGGGGGATAGTCTGTGGAGAATAGGTATTAACAGCAGAGAGAATATGGTCAGTGCTAGTGTAGTTGTATTGTTTGGTGACAGAAGATAGCTACTCTTGTGGAGAGCATAGCATAACACACAGAGAAATTGAATCACTATGTTATATACCTGAAGCTAATATAACATTGTGGGCCAACTATACTCAAATAGAAAAATTAAAAAATAAAATATCCATAAGTATTTAATTATTTCATATGCTAAATTTAAAAGAAGAAATGTTAAATTTATACTCTGGAGGTGATTAAACGTTGCTGAAAGAAATTAAAGAATATCTAAGTAAATGGAAATACACCTCATGGTTTTTATTAGATTGATATTTTTATGATGAAAATCTTCCCTAAATTGATCTACAGATTCAATGCAACTTCAATCAGAATCCCAACGTTATTCTTTGTAGAAACTGACAAACTGATCTTAAAATTCATTTTGAAACTCAAGATCCAAGAGACAAAATGATCTTGAAAAATATGAGCAAATTTGATGGACTTATATTACTAATTTCAAAACTTATTACACAACAGCAGTAACAAACACAGTGTGGTAATGGCTTAAGGATAGACATTCAGATCAGTGGAATATAATGTAGAGTCCAAAAATAAACCCTTACATATGAGGTCAATTGATTTACAGCAAGGGTGCCTAAACAATTCAAAGGAGAAAGAATAGTCTTTTCAACAAATCATCCTGGGACAAATGGCTATCCACATGCAAAAGAATGAAGTTAGACTCCTGCCTCATACGGAATACAAAAATTAACTAAAACTGAATTACAGACTTAAGCATGAGAAGTAAAGTTATAAAGCTCTTAGGAGAAAAATACAGGTGTAAATCTTTGTGACTTTAGATTTGGCAATCGCCTCCAGATACAATATCAAAAATATAATCAATAAGACACAAAAATAGATAAACTGAACTTTATTAAAATTAACATTTATGTGCATCAAAGAGCATTAAGACAGTGTGAAAAGATAAGTTATAGAATGGGAGGAAATATTTGCAAATCTTGTATCTGATAAGAGACTTATCTCTAAAATATTTGAAGAACTCAGAACTCAATACAAAAAGACAAATAACAAAAAATTAGGCAAAATATTTGTTTAGAAATTTCTCTGAAGAAGATAAAAAAATGACAAATAAATACATGAAAAGATACTTAATATCATTAACCATTAGGGATTTGGAAATCAAAACGTTGGTGAGATAACACTTCAAACCTACTAGGACGGCTATAATAGAAAACAGATAATATGAAGGATGTAGTCAGGGTGTGGAGAAATTAAAACCCTCATACCCTAACTGGTGGGAACGTAAAATGCTGCTGTCACTTTGGAAAACCATGTTTGTTACGCAAAAAGTTAAACATAGTGGGGTGCCTGGGTGGCTCAGTCAGTTAAGCATGTCTCAGTCATGACATGTTCATGAGTTTGAGTCCCATGTTGGGCTCTGTGCTAACAGCTCAGAGCCTGGAACCTGCTTCAGATTCTGTCTCTCTCTCTGATTGTCCCCCACTCACACTCTATCTTTTTCTTCTCTTTCTCTAGAAAAAGTTGAACACAGAGTTACAATTTGATCCAGAAATTCAACTCTGTAGTATTTATCTAAGCCAAATGGAAGTATATTTACACACAAAAACTTGAACATAAATGTCCACAGCACCATTAATAATAATAATAAGTAATTGTCAATTTATTATTTATAATAACCAAAATGTTTAAACACCCAATGCCCATCAACTGATGAATGGATAAACACAATGTGGTGAATCTATACAGTAGAATATTATTTGGCTATAAAAAGATATAAAGTAATGAACTATACTAAAGCATGGATACCTTCAAAATATTTTGAAAGAAGCATGTCACTGAAGATCACATACTATATGATTCCACTAAGACAAATCTATAGACACAAAATTTACATAATAGAGTAACTATAATAGAAAATTTTATGTTGGTATTTATTGTCCTTCAAAACTTTAACATATTGTTCAAATATCTTATATTGACTGTTATTAAAAAGTTTAATCCATAATTATATTTTATGCGTGGTCTTTCTTTAAAAGTTTTTCAATTTTTTCATTCATTTGATACTATTACATTTCATATAATGTGTCTAAATATGGGTATTTTGTTGTTTGAAACTTTGTTTAATAATCTCTCCTGTCTGGTATTCCATTTTTCTTTTAAATTTGATCTTTACATCTTTATTTAGTTCTTAGTCATTATTCATTCAAATATCAGTCATTTTGTCTTTGCTCTTGGGACTTCTATAATATAAATACTGAAAATTCTTTCATCCTTCGTACATCTCAACGTTTCTTTTCCATTTGTGTCACTTCTTTCTTACCAGTATCTTCTGAAGAGTTCTTAAATCTAATCTTTCAGCCACTAATTTGTTTTTGGACTTTGTTGATTAGCTTTTTGTCCTCATTATTTAATTTATTTTTCATGTGTTACATATATATTTGTGAAAAATATTTCACTTGGGGACGTATCAAACATATACAAACAGAATAGGAAGATAGACCACCATGAATGTTTCACTGACTTAAAAATATATCAGCTCGTGGCCAAACTTGTTACATTTTTATATTTGCTAATTTTTCTCTTTCCCTTCAAATTATTTTGAAGCAATCTAATAGCCTCATAACATTTCATTTATAAATATTTTTGCATGTCACCAGAGATCTGAATTATTTATTTCTAAACATAACATAGACCATCATCTTTTCTGAAAAACTGACATTAATTCCTCAACATTATTAAATATCCAGTCAGTACTTAAAATTGGTATTTACATCTAATCATATCTTTAATCTTTTATAGTTTAATCCTTTAGTTAATAATGTAATAATCTTTTAATATTTTATTTCTTTATCTTTTATAGTTTATTTGGTAAAATTAGTTTTGAAATATGGAACACATATTGCAATTGTGTGAGTTTTCTCTTTAATCTTTTTAAAACTATAGATCTCCCTTAATTTATTTACCAGAGAAGATCAGTTTTTTTGTATAGTTTACCACAGTCTGAATTTTGTTTGTTGTATCCCTGTGGTGTTCTTTAAAATTGTTTCTATATGCCTGCATTTGTTACAAATTAGTAGTAAATAGAGGCTTGAAAAGGTTTAGTTTAGAATTTTGGACAAAACTTCTCAGTGATTGAATACTTCTACTAGAACCATAATGGCCTCTTTAGTTTTTGGATGATATCAGTCATTGATCATCATTGTTTAGGTTCATTCTTTCATTAAGAGTTGCAGAATGATGATATTTTATTTCCTCATTTCCTCATTTATTGTCATTTATTATCTGGAATACTATATGATCTGGATTGAGTTGTATTCCTCAAAAGACATGTTGAGTCCTAATCCCAGTACCTGTGAATGTGACTTTATTTGGAAGTAACATCTTTGCATATGTAATCAAGATGAGTTCATTACAGGGTGCCTGGGTGGCTCATTTGGTTGACTGTCCCACTTTTAATTTTGGCTCAGGTCATGATCTCATGGTCATGAGATCAAGCCCCACATTGGCTTGGCGCTGAGCATGCAGCCTCCGTAAGATTCTCTCTCTCCCTCTCCTCCTCCCCTGCTTGTTCTGTCTCTCTCTCAAAAACAAAATAAGAGTTGATGAGAGTTGGCCCTTAATCTGATATGACTGGTATTTTTATAAGAAGAGGAAAATTGGCTCTGGAGGGAATATGGCTTTACCAATATTTTGACTTTGTTTTTCTGGCCTCTGGAACTTATGTAGAATAAGGTTTTTTTTTTTCTTCTGTGTTAGACTTCCCAGTTTGTCATAGCTTTTTTATGGTAACCCTAGGAAACAGTCTATAAAGAGAAACTTTCTCTCATCAACCTTTCAGGTTACTCTAAAGTTAGTTAACATTGAAAAGGAAGAATATTTGCTTGATTTCTTTTCATTCACTTACCAGTTTTTTTAAAAATCTTTTTAATGTTTATTTTTTGAAAGAGTGAGAGAGAGTACACAGTGGGGAGTTGTCAGCACAGAGCCTGATGCAGGGCTCAAACTCAAGAATGGTGAGATCATGACCTGAGCTGAAGTCAGACACCTAACTGGCTCAGCCACCCAGGTGCCCCCATTTACTAGTTTTCTAAGTAATGACTTCGAAACCTGGCATCTTCTGAAAGTGACGAGAGAAGTTGTTTTTATTTTGTTATGTTTTTTTCTAAGTATCATTATACGCAAATGCATTTAAATATATTTGATGTCTTTAAATGCATTGCAGTTTTTCTTGAAATTCGTATTGCTCAATATTTTGCCAGTGGACCCTCCTACACTGTTGGTGGGAATGTAAACTGGTGCAGCCCCTNCAGAAATCTTTGATAACTTTATTGTTTAATGACTGATATGATAAAATATTTCAGCTTCATTTTATACGTTTCCTAGTCAAGATGTCAAATCATGTATTTCTTTAAGAAGCTGTAGTTTCTTTTGGTGAAAAATGGTATTTAGAGACCACAAGATGGGCACCAAGGGAGTTTGTTGTTTCTAGATAGGTCTTTATTATACCTAGGCAATACATATGTTTTTAGAATAAATATATTATGGGGGCGCCTGGGTGGCTTAGTCGGTTAAGCGTCCGACTTTCGCTTAGGTCATGATCTCGCGGTTCGTGGGTTCGAGCCCCGCATCAGGCTCTGTGCTGACTGCCAGCTCAGAGCCTGGAGCCTGTTTCAGTCTGTGACTCCCTCTCTCTCTGACCCTCCCCTGCTCACGCTGTCTTTCTCTCTCTCTCCTAGAAAAAAAAAAAAAGAATAAATATATTATGAACTCATATTGATATTTCTAACTCAAACTCAATACTATAGGGTTTCTACTTAAGCTCATCCATTACATTGATTTCCTCCATTCCCCATACTTCTAATTCTGGGATCTCTATATAAATTACACACTCCTGCAACAGTTACAGATTCAAGTCTCAATACTACCCCTAAAATATGATTACTGGAAATTGTTTCAATTCTTTTTTGTCTTTAGGATATATTGCTCTTAGGATATATAATCAAATTTCTTTGTTTTAGTATCATTAGAAAGATTTCTTCTCATTCTGATTATGTCATGAACTGGATGTATATTTAGGTACATTTGTGTAATTTTGCCTTAAAACTTTTAGATTGCTTTTTAGTTTTTTTGTTTGTTTGTTTTATATGATTGTGTTACATCATGTCAAAACCAAATAGTTACAACAAAGTATATTTATATCCACCTGCTATTCATGATCACTTCAGCCTACCTCTTCCCTCTCCTATAGATAACTATTTTCCTACTTGTAATTCCACTTTGTTCTGTTTTTATATCTGTTTACTGTTACTTCAGGCTGATCTTATTCTTCCTGAAATCTTTTACAAAGTGTTTATCAGCATTTTATATTTTTTATATTTGTGTTATATTTACAGTTTAGATTGCTCAGTTTGTTTTCTATTATTATATCTAACCCTCCCCTGTGACATCCAGCCCCCATTGGCTCCGTATTTTATTTTATTTTCCACACTGTGTCACATCAACCTTCTGTCTCCCCAGGTATTCCTCAGGATATTTGATTTCTTTTCAGATCTTCAATGCTTTTATTTTACTTATGTGGCACATCCAGGGATTGGACTAGGGAAGGGGAGTGGTAACCCAACAGGTCTACCACCAACAATTAAGAGATCCAACTAGTTATTTTGAGTGTTTTTGAATACAAGGATGACTAACAAAGACTTTTTAAATATTATCAACTCTTAATGGGGAGTAGATTTTATTTATTTATAAGTAAATGACAGAAATTGCTTTCAGTTTTATGTGTATCCAATTTTAGTATACACACACATTGGAACAACCAGTTACATTTCCATTGAATCGTTGGTTTTATTATTTTCTTATTGTCTTATATAAGGAGTATATTTTCCCTTTGTATTTTAATACTTTCTTGCATAATATATTTTCTTGCATTTTAAAGTATGTTGTATGTATTAATTATCAGCATAAAGTGGAGCATGATGGACTTGAATTAAATTCCAACTCTGTACTAGCAAGATCTGTGACTCTGGGTCAGTTATGATAATAATTTTATAAGTATAGTACTTGATGCTTAGAGAATGTTCAATTAATATTGGCTTTTATGATGATGACAGTCAGTGATGCCTATGATGACAAAGATGATGATGATGTGAGGCTACACTTCTCTTTTCTATATACCTTCAATTGTAATGAAAGATAATAAGTAAAGATGACTAAGTAGTGAATATATATAAAGTATCAGAAATAGGTCTGTTCAGTGAAATTAGATAGATGTTACAGTATATATGCTTTTATCTGAAATAAGATCCTGAAGTGAACAATTTGATTCTAACTGTATCATAATTTAAACTAGGCTTTGTCTTATAATTTGTACTAATTTAGATTTTAAGGTAGGAATAGTAAGTTTTTGAGAATTTTGTCTTTTGAGTAAAAATAAATGAGAAAAGTATTCTCTATTTTCATTTGATTTTTAATATATAAGTATTTAAAATGTATGCTGTGTTTCAGTCTTAGTTTTGAATTCTCTGAATTTCCTGCTTGCATATTTGCTTACTTATATCTTGCTAATATTTATCATTGTAAGCTGCAGAGATCGAGAAGAACTTAGATACCTTGAATTTTACTGAAGAAAAAAAAATCCCTCTGATCTTATTGAAAGGCTCTTAGCTGTTCTTTAACTCAACTTATACATTCTGGGATTTGGAGTTTTCTAAATTCTCATTCTAGTAAGTTCTCTAAGATTTTTCAACCTGTGTCAAGAATGAGTGTTCATCTGCCTCCATTTATTTAAACAAGGTGTAGGAAGGCAGTGGAGGACAAAGCTGAGGGGAAGGTAGACAATGGCAATGGGCTGAGTCTGTTCATGCCCCATGAGGTCTGGGGTTACGTCCTCTTCTTCCTTGGATGCAATTTGTAGAGATGAACTACTGGAAAGAGAAAATAAAAATGTGATTTTGATTCAGATTTAAAAATGATTGTTAGCAAAATTGATTATCCTGCTTTACAAGGGGATAAATCCTTTTGTAGAAAAGACTATTATACATCTCTGTAAGATGAAATGCCTTTAAAATAGTTCAAAATGCCTAGATTTAATTCCATATGCTTCAGTTGTACTATATTTATATGACAGGTCTATTTAAACAAAACATGCCTCCTTTGTTTTTTTCCCCATGATTTTGAACTGAGTTGGTAAATTCTTTTACCCGTTTATCCAACACACATTTATTTATTATATGCTTACCGTGTGTGGATATTTTCACTTGAAAATCGGAATTCACATAAGACAATTTAAAAACAATCTTTTAGGGTCTCAAATGGATTCATTGCTTTTTATTTAGTATGATTGAGATGCTTTCCCCACACAAAACCCAAAGCTGCTGTTTATGGCAGAACAGTTATTTAGCATTGTCTTCCTCCCATCTCCCCCCACCCCCCCAACCCAGGTAACTACAGGTTTGAGCTGTTTGATCCATACTATTTATGAACAGCAGTGGGACTTTCCTGGGTAGATACAGGGGTGAAATTCATGGCCATGGAGTAGAACAAAGGCAGTTACTCCATAGGACTGATATAATATTTTGTTCTAACCAACTAAGCTAAACAATCTCAGACTTTGAAAAGGTGCTCTTTGGCAAACCATGAGAGACTCTTGAATGCTCACAAAAACTGAGGACTGATGGATGTGGGGGAGAGGAGGGATGGGCACGGAGGAGGGCACTTGTGGGGATGAGCACTGAGTGTTATGTGGAAACTAATTTGACAATAAACTATTTGTAAAAAAAAAAATAAAATAAAATAAAGAATGTGCTGAACTAATAAAAAAAAAAGAAAAGATGCTCTTTGATTAGGAGAAAAGCAAACTCAACACATTTCACAAATTTCAACAGACTCCACAGATTTCAACAACCAAGCACTTGAAGGTCAACAATGTAACAACTTTATTTGTCTTGCAGCTGTTAATCTGAATCTGCACTTAGGAGGCAATTTCATACTTTAATTTTTGGGGGGGTTTACCTGTTTTTCTTTCCCCGAGCAAACATGCTAAGAGTTGGAGGTGAACCGTCATCATTGCTGATAAATATATTCTCAGACCTGAGCTGGCTGTACAAATAAAGTCCACTTTTCATGATAATCAGGCGCAGCAATGTCTGACTATGAAAGGTGGCTACCCACATCCACAGACAGTACAATCTAATTCCTTTTTCCACAAATGTTGATTAAGCTGAAAGAGGATCCTTTGCAAAGTTAATTCAATAGCACCGTCTCCTCTCCTGAAAGGCTGGAGGATGATCTCACTATCACATGAGGCCATTAGCTTTCCCTGCAGCAAAACTGACCATCTGGCCATCTGGCCTGGCCTCTGCTGATTGGATGGTAGCTTTTCTAGCACTCTCACTCAGTCTTTTGGTGGTGAGTGTGAGAGTAGAAACTGGAAAGGGGCAGCTGGACAACATATGACTGCTGTTATCATGGGGGACCGGGGGAGGCAGCCAGGTGAGCTCTATGTGCTGCCTGATATTATCAGGACCTGTCTGGCACTGATTATCAATTGTCCAGCATTAGTCTCAGATGACTTAGTCATTTATGATCAACATGGTGGAGAGATTAAAAAAAACCAAAAAGCAGCTCTTCTTTATAACCTTACAATCTTGACTTTTAATCCTATCATTAGGCGGCTGATCTACGAAAGTCACTGAAGCACTGCTTTTATTAGCAATGGATGGAGCATTTTCAATGTAACAACCAGCCTTAAGCCTTGAATCAAATCTAAGTTTGCTCTGTTAATGTTCTCTATGTCAGCTCTGACGATAGTCCCTGTTTTACCATCTCTTGGCATTACAGAATTAAAATTCTGATTGGATTGTTGGGAATAGGGGGCATAATTGAGTATTGTGATGCCTTTGTTGAATTCCATTCAGGATTAATTGCTGTTAATTATGCAGCTGTTTTTTGGTGCATTTCTATGTAGTTCTAGGTCTGAACAGAGGGGAAGCAAGAAGACATAGGGAAGCTCCAGAAAAAGTAAGACTCCATGAAAATGGCTGAGCTTAGCTCACATGTAAGACTGAAAATCTGTTCTTTCTTTTTTATATTTTTAAAAAATTTTGGTTGAAATACAGAACAGAATCAATTAATAACAACGTTTAGTCGTCAGTGTCTAGGAGATGGTGGTATGTCACTGCTGGGTGGAATGTTTATTCCTGGCTGGAATGGAAGTATTATTCCTGAAGCAAATAAAAAAGTGAGTCTAATTGCTGAAGACTTGAACTAAACAGGGTAGCATAGTGGAGCTAGAAAAAGGATCCTCAGCTGATTCTGACTGATGTTAAATGGTTACATTGACAAATCAGGGACTCAGTATCCTGTGTTCAGTTCAGTTAGGTTTCGAATGCCACTTGGCAGTAGTAAGTCTTACTTGTTTCGCAAAATAGTAAATGTTCCCATTCTTTTGGATTATATATCTATTTATTTTGCATATCAAGTGCATGAGAAATAATATTGATGTAAAATTAAGCACCATTAATTAGTGAATTCACTGTAATTGAATCAGTGTTCAGTGTAATGTACCTGAAAGGCACATTAATGTTTTTAAAACACTAATTACAAAAAGAGGAAGAGAAACAGAGGTATGGTAGGAACACATGCTATCCATAGATCAGGAGGAGGGGAATCTAAATTGGCAGAATCCTTCCAATTTCTTTACTTTCTCCTCATTCTAACCTTACCCCAACATGTCCCAGGTTCTCTATTCAGCTCACATGAGAGAGATTTATGATGCAATAGAACCAATTCAGCCTGATTTTTTTCCATGTGATATAAATTTTACATGTAAAAGTTGACCCTAGGGGCACCTGAGTTGCTCAGTTGGTTAAGCGTTTGACTTCAGCTCAGTTCATGATCTCACAGTCTGTGAGTTCGAGCCTCGTGTCAGGTTCTGTGCTGACAGCTAAGAGCCTGGAGCTGGCTTCAGATTCTGTCTCCCTGTCTCTCTGCCCCTCCCCCACTCATGCTCTGTCTGTCTCTGTCTCTCTCAAAAATAAATAAACATTAAAAAAAGTTGATCCTATTGTTAATAATTCATTTAGGTCCTCCTGTTTACAATTCCAACACAGGTAAAGTTCAGTTACAGTCAGCAGGTTGTCAGCATTGCTGTGGCACAGCATAGCCAATGAAGAACAGTTTCAGAAAAGGGGTACATTTGAAATAAGATTTCATAAGACCATTGGCAATCCTGAATAGGAAAAAAAGGTTTTCCTAAAAATGAATAGATAAGCATCCACTGAGTGGCAACTATATGTGAAGCATGATGAGCTTTTCTATTCATAAACTCTCTTAATCTTTGCCATAGTCTTCTCCTATAAGGATTATTAGCCTCACTTTACAGAGGAGGACATTGAGACTCAGGTATTTGCCTAGGTCAGATAGGTGGGGCAGAATGGAAATTGGAGTCCAGGTATTGACCTTTGTAGCCTTGTCCCCTTCCATTTTCATTGCACCACAGTGGCCCATCTCATAACATCTAAACAGAAACGGTACCAACACTGGAAAGTGGAAAGCTACGGCCTTTTCCCTGACCCCAGAGCACCCAATGCTTTCCATAGTGCTTTCTGTCATCATTGCCTGCCTACTCTACCTCTTCTGGTCAGAAGCCCAGAAGGAGGTTCTCATACCCAGGAGTTCCCTTGTGTAGGCACTGACAGAGCTTGGCAAGTTGATTCATGTTCTGTAGTTCTCAGCAGCCCCTCTTCCTCTCAGCTTTCACCTTCAACATCCTGCACAGCATGCCTGTGGCAGCACTGCTAATCTGCTGTCAGACAAAGGGGGAGAAAAATGAAGGACAATGACACAATACTCACATTAGGCAAATCTTTCCGCAGTTGGAACTTTCTATCCTGGGAGTATTTTGTAAACACAGATTTTGTTAGAAAGCGACTGATCTGAACATCTGGGGGCTCAAGCACTGCCATTAGCTCCTTCTAATTGCTATAATGTAGTTCCATTCTGATTTCATGCAAGCAGTGCAATCTTCATGCATAAACTATTGATTAATTACACATTTAAGGCATTAGAGAGTATTGGTCTAGAGTATTTGTGGTTCCCTAGGATTTTCTTCTTTATTTTTCCTGTTTGAACTTTTTCTTGTTCCCTTACCTCCCCAGCACCTCCTGCCATTCTAATTAGTCTCCAAAGCATTCACTTTATAAATAGAAAATCAGAATTGTGCTTTACTATTTGTCTGTTAACTCACACTGGGATTTGGCAGAGTGGCTGTTGTGAACTCTTACGACTCCTAAGAACATTATTTTTTCTTCTCTACTGAATAGTTTCATTGAAACCTATTTGAATATGAAGACAGATTTATAAATACCTATGGCCCATGGGTTCACAGATTGTTTACACGTGGGCACATGTGTGTGGTGTGTTACTGCAGCGGCTGTACATTCCTTCAGGAGAGGTTCCATGGTTATGTGTGTTATGAAATTTCAAATAAGAGAAGAACAACAGCTGTAGTGGGCCCAATCCAATGATGGCAAAAGGTGAATGAAATTACTCCCTCTGGGAAGTAAAACGCTCATTTAGTGGAGGGAAATTATCATTTCCAAGTAGAACATTTGGCTTCCTGAGAGTGAAAGTGGCTGCACAGCTTGATAATAACACCTCGGGCTGTAATAGTACCCTTTCCCTTCTGAGAGCTGGGCTCATTGCTCTTAAATTTATCTTTACAACATTCTTGCAAGGTGGGTAGGCTCAGGTATTATTGGCTGTCTTTTATGGAAGGAGAAACTGAGAGGCTGAAAAATTCAGTAAGTTCTACTTGGGCCTGGGTTTCTCCACCTTGGTGCTATTGACATTTTTGTCTTGATAGTTCTTTGCTATGGGAGCTATCCTGTGCACTAGAGGATTTTAGCAACATCCCTGGTCTATGTCCTCTAGATACCAGAAGCACCTCCCAATTGTGACAACCAAAAATAGCTCCAGATATTGTCAAATGTCCCCTAGCATCAAAATCACCTCCAGTTGGGAACCCATGATCTAGTTTGGTCAATCTGGATAATCTTTTGTAGTTTGTAGAAAGTCTTAGGCAAAGTTGAAATAATTAAAATTTGCTTTGACATTCATAGTTTCTCCTGTCTGTAATGACAGGTCTCACGTAGGACTCCCCATTATAACGACTTTATGTATATTAGTTTACTTCATTCTCATGGCAATCCTATTTAATCTCATTTTACACATAAGAAAACAGAGCCATAGAGAGGTTAGTTGCCCAAGTTTACATAGCTAGGCAGAAGGATTGGCTTCATGTGCATGGGGGCTATGCATTTATATAGGGCATTATGTTTATTTATTAAAAAAAATTTATGTCTTTTTTTTTATTTGGAGAGAGACAGAAAGAGTGTGGGGGAGGGGCAGAGAGAGAGGGAGACACAGAATCTGAAGCCAGCTCCAGCCTCTGGCTGTCAGCACAGAGCCTGATGTGGGGCTCAAACCCATAGACTGTGAGATCGTGACCTGAGCCAAAGTTGGATACTTAACCAACTGAGCCACCCAGGGCCCCCTATGGCACCATGTTTAGAAGGGCCTCATGTTTGATTTAATGGTCTGCTTTTGCCATATTGAAATCCTTAATCATTTTTGAACAAGGGGTTTCACATTTTCATTTTGGCCTGGGCTACACAAATTATGTAGCTAGTTCTGCTAGGAAGTGAGAGAATCAGGATTTGAATCAGATAATCTAAAGACTATATGCTTTACCTTTATGCTTTACCTGCCTCTCATTCTTTTACTTGTTCATTCTCTCATTAACTCATTCAGTGAATTGTACCTTGAATTTATCGTGAGCCAGGAACTAGGCTTGACAGTGAGGAAGCAACAGAGACATAATATATAGTGTCTATTCTCTCATGAAGCTAGAAGTGTCCCAAGGGTTATAGACCAATAAAATGGCATTTGTGATTCAGTGTGGTTACATGTCATGATAGAAGAAGCATCATTGCTATGGGAGTTTATAGAAGGGCACTTAGCACCACATAGGAGGGGATCAGTTTATAAGCTGAGGTGTAAGGGCTGAATAAGAGTTACACACTTAAAAAAATGGAAAACAAATATGATCTACACAGAAGGAAATGACAGTACTAATGCCAGGAAGTGAGGAGAAGTGTGGCACAATTAAGAAATTAAAAATAGCTTAATGTGGATGGAATGTTGAGTTGGTCAGCTTTCACTATTATGGTGCAGTAACAACCCCGCCATCTCAGTTGATTATTACAACAAAGGCTTGTTTCTCATACATACTGCAGGTGACCTATTGAGTTGTGGTGTTCCTCACTGAGTCTCCATTTTAGAATCAAGGCTGGAGGAGCAATTCCTCACTGAGACATGATATTCTCATGACAGAGGGAAGAGCTAGAAATGATTGAATTACAATCCCATTGGCTCATACTCCATTGGTTAAGCAGGCATATGGACAAAGTCGTCCTTATGGAGCTGGGAAGTATTCCTCTTCCCATTGCACTATAAGTCACATGGCAATAGTCAGGAATATTATATTCCTCTTAAAAAGAGGGCAAAGATTAATTGAGAATAATAATATATATTCTACCAAGTCAGGGTGAGAGGAAAGGAGTAGCAAGAGATAAAGTTTTAGGAACTAGCAGTAGCTAAGTTATAAAAGTCTTACAGATCATATCACAGTGCTTGGGCTCAATTTATTACTATTTCTCTACTTTCTATTAAGTCTTAAGTATCTTGCTCAAAAGATATTTTCAGATTCAACACAAATCAAGAACACTAATAACAATAAAAATCAAACACCCAAATATAATAAACTCATTAAGCACTAAAGTATAAGTGATTTGTATAGGGTACTTATATTTTTACAGAAACAAAGAAAAGAATCACTAATTGTGGAATGTCATAGTGGCAAAAACGTGTTCGTTTTTTAATTAATGAAGTATAGTTGACAGACAATGTTATATTAGTTTCAGGTGGATGGCATAGTGATGCTACACTTCTATACAATACTCAGTGCTCACCGCAATAAGTGTAGTCATCTGTCACCATACAACATTATCACAATATTATTGACTATATTTTCTATGCTATGTGTTTTCATCTCCATGACTTATTTTATATTTGGAAGTATCTCCTTTTTTAAGTATCTCCTTTTTTTAGTTTATTTTTTATTTTGAGAAAGAGAGAGAGAGCATGCATTGGGGAGGGGCAGAGAGATAGGGAGAGAGAGAATCCCAAACAGGCTCTGTGCTGTCAGTGCAGAGCCCATTGTGGGACTTGAACTCACAAACTGTGAGATCATGATCTGAGTCAAAATTAAGTCAGTTGCTTAACAAGCTGAGTTATTCGGGTGCCCCAGAAGTTTGTACATCTTAATCTCCTTCATCTATTTCACCCATCCCTACATCTACGTCACTTTGGGTAATCACCAGATTACTCTCTGTATTTAAAAGTTTGTTTTTTGTTTGTTTTTGTTCCTTTGTTTTGTTTTTTAGATTACACATATAAATAAACTTGTATAGTGTTTGTCTTTCTCTAACTTATTTGGTGAAGTGTGAATTTTTTATTTTATCTGTGAAGGAAGGAATTTTTTGAGGTCTCAGAAATCCTGTCTTCCTATAGCTGACTTCTAAGTGTGGTTCTAATGATGAAGACCCATCCACTAACATTTGTTGAGTTCATTCTACACTTTCAGAACTGTGGTTATTGCTGCACTTGCATCTTTCAAATGCAGTTGAAACTGGTGACAGGTAGCCTAATAGACTGAAAAGAATGAGAATCTTGACCTCTGATAAACCTACCTTTGACCTCTGAGTCATCCCATGGATATCTGTATAAATTTGGATAGATGTGTGGCATCTTAGGGCCTTGGTTTTCTCATCTGTAACATGAAATCCTAATACTGAAAATCTAACAGCAATGACAACAAACTGTTATTTAGGACTCTGTGTGTGCCAGACACAGGGGTGAAAACTTTGCATTATGATGTTTAAGCTTTGTCACAACCCTATGAAGTGAATACTATGATTCTAGAGAGGAGGAGACTGAGAATTAGAGTCTGTTAAACAGCTTGCTCAGGGTCAAGCATTTACTTTGGCATGGAATCTGAAAAGGATCCCAGTTACATGCTGGCCAAAGCTTAACTCTTTAATACCACATAGTACAAATAATGATGAGAACAATAATAGTATCCAGCCACTCTTCCAAGCACTTCAAAAAAAATTTAACACATTTAACTCTCATGAAAACCCTTCAGAAGATGCAAGTGATAATATTATCAAGTAATTTATCAAGTAATATTATCAAGATGCAAGTGATTTAATATTATACATGTAACCATGTATACCTATCTATGTATATCTCTTTATTTATTAAGTACCTTCTTCTTGGTCAGGGATTTTAAGTGAGGTATATTAGGCTGTCTAAGTTTTTAGACATTAATATATTTTCAATGAAAAAATTCTAATCTGCAAGTTTGAGAAAACCTGATAAGCTTATTAACGTTATCTCTAAAGAGTAAATAAATTTTGATGAAGGTGTAAAGTTCTCACTCTCAAATACTAGGTAAAATTATACCAAGTAGGCTTTTTCAAGTATTAGACTTCTCAGAGGTATCTTTTTACTTTTTCTGGGTTCCTGGCTACATTTTGGGTATTTGAAATAGAAGGTTAAATGACCTATGGATAAATGAATTATTGATATGAGTTATTTTCACATTTTCCTGGCTCTGTTTCTATGATTTTCCCCCAGGGGTCAAGTGTAACCTCTTTATTAGATTATCATGCATGGTGGATAGTCATTGGCTTTATTTGTCTTATTCCCAGACTCATCTCACAAACAGCAATGTCCTGTACTTCGCCTGACATTATTTAAGATGTTCTATGTATGACTTCTCTTTTATATGTGTCTTTCCCCCCGCCGAAACCAAATTAAAAGAAGTTATGAGTTGAAAACAATCAGTCTGGATATGCTTTATCCTCCAGCATAATATTTGACTGACATTTTCTAATTAAAACAAGCCTTCCTGAGCAGTCCTCTGATGCATTCAGCTCGATGGCTTTTGTGAACTTCTTTTATAATATCATAATAAAATCTGAGGTTGAATGACTAACAATTTTAAGATTTAGTTATAAGGCCAAATGAAGTATTTATTCTACCCTCAAGCAGCCCTGATGTCTTTAAAAAACAGCATTATATTTTCTCACCCACAATAGTAAAAGCACATTACTAGCTTATTTTACCCATGCTAACAAAAGGATTCACCACAACTGAGTGGGTTTTTACTTAACACAATGTTTCAGTCCCAAATCTTAGGATTTTGTAATGTGCACCTTTGATAAATTCCTCAGGACATTCTTTTGTATACTAATATTTGAGACCCATAATTCTAGGGATTAGAAAAAAAAGATATGACTTATTTTGTCGACATAGATTTATCAACTATTATACTACTTGGACTCTTTCTCAGAGATTTTAGTTTAAAAATAAAAACCTTACTACTGGTTAAAAATAATTTTGCTATTTGCGATTTGGAGTTAAAAAAAGGAGTCTTTTTTTGGAGATCTGAATATTCGATATTTAAGTTAATCTAGAAAATTCAGCAAACCAATGACATAGGACAAAGGGTGCTAGTCATTCCCTAAAATAGTGAGAAGAGTCTACTGTGCATTTTTTGATAGGTTGCAACTCAAAGTGTGGTCCATGGACTAGTAGCATCAATACCAATGGGAGCTTCTTAGAAATATAGACTATCAGGTCCCACCTTTAATTTACTGAATTAGAATCTGAATTTTAATAAGATGCCCAGGAGATTCATATGCACATTAAGTTTCTGAAGCATTGCTCTAAGAACCTTGTAGTTTTTAGAAAGTGTAGCTTAAATATAGGCTCAGAACTGTTTGTTTACACAGGAGAATTCCTATTATAGTTAAAATATTAAAAAGCACACTTACCAGAAATGAATGGTCCTTGCAATAACTAAGGGGCAAACAATGAACCCTAGAATGTTAAGATGTTTGATGTTTAAGGACTGCAGTGTTCACTGTCTACAGTAGGTAAATATGTGGGCAGAGCTGACAGTGGTTCCATAGAATCATGGAGACTGTCATTTGAATTGTTGTTTTTTAATTTAAAAAAAAAACTTTCTTTTCTAGTGCACACTATACAGAATATAATGCATATTAAATATAGAAAAATCACAGATGACAGGAGCATCTGTGTGGTTAAAAACTTGGTAAAGAGGATAGAGTAAATGCATAATGGAAATCCCTGTATTTATGTTGGTAGAGAAGAGCTACATTTTTATAACTTATGTTTTGTCTGGTGTAATAAGGAGAGGATTTAACAAATGAAGTGCCTGAGTCCTCCAAGGCAGTTAGGAGAGCTCCTTGGAATTATTCAAACATAAACTGGAAAATCAGTTGTTTTGGATATCTAGGGGTGAATGAAATGTGTCCTGATATGGAAGTTTTATTCCATCTCCAAACCACTCAGGTTGCATAAACTGGGCAATGTTACTGGTGACCATGCAGTCAAATTCTCTGGATAAGGCTTCAGCTGAAATACTGATTAATTTGCTCTCCCTTGTGCCAGAAATGGCTATGCAAGGAGTGAGATATGGACTTTTATAAATCAGGTTTGTAATCACTAAGCCCAAACAACTTCAGGGTCATCTGTCCTTGACCTAATTTTATGACTTAATAAATAGGGTTAGAATATTGGCTACTGTGAAAAATGCAGCAATAAATATTTAAGGAATGTTTACCATTTGGTTTAATTTACAGGTAATTTTTCCTTTTAGTGAATGCCTCTGTCCATTTTAACAGAGGCTATTAAGATGACATATGTTTTAAAACATTGGAAAATAAGTCCCTAGACTGGTCATTAATAGGTAAAACAAAATGTAGATTTTTAAAAATGCAAAAAGTATTAGAAACTATTTAATGAGTCACTGTCACTTTTTCTTGGAAAATATTTACCTTAGAAGAACTGATGTAATGACACTATAATGTACAGTATTCATCAAATAGTGGCAGTCTATAGTCCTATAAATACTGGTTCATTATCTACTTACTCATGTAGACACTTTGCACTACAATACACATATCTTGACATTATAGATGCTTGTTCATATTTTATGATTTGATCACAGCAGGAGGGGACAATTTTAAATGTAGAATAGAGAATAAAGAGAATCTCCCTTCTATCCTGCTCCTTTCACACCTTCTTCAGTGAACAAAACTATCTTTTTAGAATATATTTAATGATATGGTAAGTAATGTGCTCCCAAAATGACAAAATAGGTGGATTAGGGAGAGGCTCAGCTATTCCTGGGAAGTCTTTAGACCTGGACAATGACTTCCTGTACACCCCCCCCCATAATAAAAAGACATCCTCTTTCCTTACCCCATAATCCTCTCTTTTATTCCTCTCTCCTACTTTCCAATAGGAAGAAAAAAAACATCCACAAAATCGTCTAAACTGTTTTTAGAAAAATAAATTGTCTTTCCTGGGACATGAGATGAATAAGAGTTGGCATTTTTTTGTTGTCACTTTAGGTACAGGGGTCAAAGGCCATTATCTAACAGGCATCCAAATGGAATCAATCTCTCCTTCATAGATCCTGTCAGACGCACCTGAGCCTCCTGAGGGTTGTGCGAGCAGTTCATGGCCAAAGGCAGGAATGGATATCGGCACTCCAGGGGAGGCTGTATTTTTCTGTCAATAGACAGAAGATTGCACTGTCCTAGACAGGTAATCAGTTATCAAGCACTACAATCAGTTCACGTTTAAACATTAAACAGGTGGGGCAGGAGACAAGTAAAATTTGTCATGTTTACCAGGTTTGCCAACAACAACCAAAGAACTGCTTTATCCTCTTAAATCAGTTCTAGTCTGTGGTTCTTGCTATCAGTTTTTTTGAAGATAATGAATGAGGTGGGTTTTATTTGTTTGTTTGTTTGCTTGCTTGCTTTTTCCTCCCTGGCAAATGCTCAGTAGATTCTCAAAATGTCCAAAGCCTATGAGTTAAATTATAGACATATATATTTTTAATAATTCCCCCATCTCCCCCTTATCCTTGGCTAACTGAATCCTAACACATTTACAAGTCAGCCGCACTGACATCCAACTTCTATGTCAGTTTGGTATGCTGAGCCCATGGAAGAGCATAAAGCAAAGTTTCCTCTAAGATTAAACAGTGCCTCACTTGTTAAGAATTTTTCTATCCCACCATTAAAAGTAAGGAAAAATACCTTTTCTTTTTTTCTCCCTGATTAGAGGTCTTCACTGGATTTGTGGCAAATAAATTGACAAGTGAGGGCACCGATGACAAGAGAGTGATAATTGATGGTGGCAGGTGGGGGCCTGGTGTACTGGCATATCCTGTGGAGGGTGAGCCAAGGACATCTATCAATCAAATTGGTGACAGCAGCCAGGGAGACTTAATTGGAGATTCATTGAACCTTTAATGATGTGACAGAGAAAACTAAGGACGCTTAAAAGGCTCCTGGGCTATTTCTTTTCCTTCATCCCAATATTCTCATAGAAAGAGTAGAAGAAAGTGGACATTGCTCCAGGGTTGAACATTCATTGTTTCCATCAAAGTTAATCACATTGTTTTGAGAAGCAGAGTAGTGAAAGTATTTACCATCAGTCCAATGTAGAATTAAATCTATACCTGGAGATTTAGAGATTTGACTGCCCCATGACTTCAGCATAATCAGAAATACTTAGCAAGTGCTGGGATACCACGTACAAAACACCGAGTTACAACTAGGTACAGATACTGTCTGTCAAGGTATGGGTTCTGAACGCAGTGAGAAAAGAAATCCTTAATTTAATTTAATTTAATTTAATTTCTTTAACCTCATTCTTCTAAACAGTTCTCTGTGCTATACAGAGGTAAATATTTTCCTTTTTTCCACTGAAGGCTCAAAAGAATTTTATTTCATTTGAGAAAGGAAAGGCCTACAAAAGTATTTGTCCTGTAGAAACAAAGATTTTTGTTAACATTAGTTGTACAAGAAAGGAATCTCACAGTTTCAAGACACTGTGCTCGAATATAATGTGTGAAAAGATATATGGCATGGTTTCTGCCATCCATCATCTTGTTTTCATATTTATGAGTTTGTAAATGTATTGATTTATTCCAAATTAGAATTTTGCACACCTACTATGCACAGTGCATTTTCCAAGAGGCATGGAGGAATTTTTAGTCTAGTGTGGGAAGACAGATGTGTACTTTACAATGTTATAGGTAATAATTAATGAAAGTAGTGAGGTGCTGCACAGAAAGGAGATGCTGTAGATATAAGGCTATTTGAGTAGCATTCTTGAAAATTCAGTGTAGTCATTGGAGTACTTGCTATAAAAAATTGGGGAAGTAAGAAAATATCCTGGACTTGTTATGGCAGAGATTTTATATTTAATGGTGTCCAAATTTAGCAAAACCTGAATCATCTTATACACAGGGAGATTTTCTCACCCTTTCTTCACAGTTTTAAATTCAGCTTCTTGTCTTCCTTCTTTTCCTCCACAAATCAGTGTCTACAAACATGACTCATGAATTACTCAATAGAGAAAAAGGAACTAATTGTTCACCCAGAAGGTCAGCATCTTGTTCCACTGAGCGAGAACTCACTTTTCCCCATAATATTAAAAAAATATATTTTTTAAAAAATCCGTCTGGTCCAATGTGTCATTTAAGTTCATTGTTTCTTCAGTGATTTTTCTGTCTAGTTGATCTATCCATTACTGTAAGTGGAGTATTAAAGTCCCCTGCTATTAGCACATTCTTATCCATAAGATTGTTTCTGTTTGTGATTAATTGTTTTATGTATTTAGGTACTTCCATATTCGGTGCACAGACATTTATAATTTTAGCCCTTCATGATGGATAGGCCCTGTAATTATTATATAATGCCCTTCTTCATCCCTTGTTACCTCCTTTACTTTAAAGTCCAGTTTGTCTGATATAAGTATGGCTACTGTGGCTTTCTTTTCTTTTTTTAAAGAATAGCAAGTTTCTTTTCTTTATTTTTTTAACATTTTTTATTTCTGAGTGAGAGAGAGACAGTATGAACAGGGGATGGGTCAGAGAGAGAGGGAGACACAGAATCTGAAACAGCCTCCAGGTTCTGAGCTAGCTGTCAGCACAGAGCCTGATGTGGGGCTTGAACCCATGAACTGTGAGATCACGACCTGAGCCGAAGTCGGACACTTCGTGCCTGGGTGGCTCCCCTACTCTGGATTCTTTTGACTTCCAGTAGCATGATATATATTTCTGTATCTCCTTACTTTCAGCCTGAAGGTGTCCTCAAGTCTAAAATGAGTTTCTTGTAGTAGGAAATAGATGGATTTTGTTTTCTATCCATTCTGCTACCCTATGTCTTTTGATTGGAGCATGTAGTCCATTTACATTCAGTGTTATTATTGAAAAATATGGGTTTAGAGTCATTGTGTTCTTTGTAGGATTCATGCTTGTGGTGGTGTCTCTGGTACCTTGTGTTCCTTGCAATATTCCCTCATAGAGTCACGCTTAGGATTTCTTGTAGAGCTGGTTTCGTGGTGACTAAAATTCTTTTAATTTTTGTTATTTGGGAAGACTTTTATCTTTCCTTCTAATCTGAATGACAGGCTTGCTGGATAGAGGATTCTTGGCTGTATATTTTTTTCTGTTCATCACACTGAAGATCTCCTGCCATTCCTTTCCGTCCTGCCAAGTTTCAGCAGATAGGTCTGTCACCACTCTGATAGGTCTCCCTTTGTGTGTTAGGGCCCTTTCATCCCTAGCTCCTTTGAGAATTCTCTCTTTGTCCTTATATTTTGCCAGTTTCTCTATGACCTGTTGTGTGGAAGATCGATTCAAGTTACATCTGAGGAGAGTTCTCTGTGCCTCTTGGATTTCAATGTCTGTTTCCATTCCCAGCTTGGGGAAGTTCTCTGCCATAATTTGTTCAAGGACTCCTTCAGTGCCTTTCCCTCTCTCTTCCTCCTCTGGAATTTCTATAATACATATATTGTTCCATTTGATTGTATTGCTCAGCTCTCGAATCTCCTTTTGTGCTCCTGAATCAGTTTATCTCTTTTTCTCGGCTTCCTCTTTGTCTATAATTGTGTCTTCTAATTCACCTATTCTCCTCTCTGCCTCTTCAATCCATGCATTGTAATGGTTCCATTTTATTATGCATCTCATTTATAGCATTTCTTAATTCATCACAACTATTTTTAAGCTCCATAGTCTTTGTAGCAATAGTTTCTCTGATGTCTTCCATGCCTTTTTCAAGCCTAGTGATTAATTTTATGACTATTGTTCTGAATTCTTGTTTAGTTATGTTGCTTATATCTGTTTTGAGCAGTTCTTTAGCTGTCACTTCTTCCTGGAATTTCTTTAGAGGAGAGTTCTTCCGTTTCATCATTTTGGCTAGCTTTCTGTCTCTTGTTAGTTTTCAAAGCTTGTTATGCAATCTGCACCTGCGAGTACTGCTGTATTAACCAAGGCTCTGTGACTGTCCAGGGTCTGTCCGTTCAGGAAGTGTTTTTTGAATGGTGTCTCTTGGTCTCTCTTGTTGAGGCTTTGGTTATTTTATTTCCCTACTCGTAGTGGTATTTGGGACTTTCCACCATGTGTACTTTGGCGTGTTTCTTGAGGTAGCCCTGAAAAGGAAAACAGACAGACAACACACAGGAAACAAAGGCACACAAATGCACAGAAAAATCTAACAAACTTGCAGACTGAAAGGGAAAAAGAAAAAGAAAGAAGGGAAAAAGAAAAAAGAGATAGGAGGCAAAACAAATAATGAAAATAAAAATAAAAAAGTAAAAAGTAAAAAGAAGAAAAGAAAAAAGAAAAAAAACAAAAGACAAAGGACAGAGGACAATCTAAAAGCATAAAACCAGAAATCCCAGCTACAAATAAAGAGCTGGGCTGTCCTGATGGAAGAGTATATACAAAGAGAGAAATGACAGGGTGGGGAGGATGCAAAATTGGAAGAGAAATGACCAGGCAGAGAGACTAAGAGGCTTAATTCAGAGAGAGAAAGAGGAGAATATAGTAAGAGGCAAAGAGAAAGAAATGAAGGTAATGTTACTCAGAGAAACTATATAGTCTGATTACTCCAGAGAGAGAAAGATAGAATGGTAGCAGTGTAGGCATAGAATATACATGTAGAGAATGGATTAAATGTGACTGTTTAAGCAAACCAGTGATCAGAGTGTCCAGTCCAGCAGAGGGGAGGGATACGAATGAGACCAGGGAAAATATATCCGAATAGAAAGAATTGATCTAGAATTAATCACGGTAGTGCGTCCATGTTGGTCTTGCCCGGGGCTCGGGTTAAAAAAAAGAAAGCAGCTGTCTAGGGGGGATGGGCGTGGTTTGGTGTAGTCAGGGCTTAGCCTCCACTGCCTCCTGCAGGATCTCCCTGAGGTTCCACCTTGGTGGTGTGGGGAGAAAAATTGCAGCACCCCAGTCCCCTCTCCAACCAAACATTGCAACTCACTCTTTTGGGTCTGATCTCCCTGTGCTGCAGATATAGCCAACGTGGGCCATAGCTCTATGTCCCAAGCCACACCTCGGTTCCAGATCTTACTCCACGTGCCCCCATTGATACCACTGAAATATAAACCCAGAGGCCGAGTCCCTCTGAGCAGTTTCAAGCTGGTGGCATCCCCCCTGTGAATTGAGCTGGGTCAGAAGAGTGGCAGAGAGGCTTCAAGCACATTGCTTCCCCTCCAGGTCGATCAGGCGAGCAGAGGAGCAGTTTTTCCCGGTGTCGCCTGGGACGAGTGCGTCCTGCTCAAGGTCAGCTGCACAGCTAGAAAGTGGATCCCTCTGTGTTCCAAGACAAGGTTTTTCTCTTCTCCAGTGACAGGGACAGTTCCTTGAGCAGTTTCAGCCACTCTTTCTGTTCCCCTCGACTCACCATGGCTCCCTGCAAAGGGGGCTCTTTCCCCTCCCTCCGTGTCTCTGTCCCAGCCCGTTTTTATCTTCCACAGTTCACACTCACCCTATAAGGTTTTCTCAGCAGACTCTGTTTCCTTTTCCTCCCAAACTCCTAGATTCTGTAAGGGTTCCTATGGCTTCAGGCCTTCTCCATTTGAGAGATGGGGGCGAGTGAAATGTATGGAGCTCCCTACTTCTCTGCCATCTTGCCTCCTCTCTTGACCTCATTCTTTTTTAATGACTGAGTAATAGTCGTGTGTGTGTGTGTGTGTGTGTGTGTGTGTGTTTGTGTGTGTGTGTATTTCTACCACATCTTCTTTATCCATTTATCTATTGATGGACACTTGGGTTGCTTCTATATCTTAGCTGTTGTAAAAAGTCTGCAAGAAACATGGGGTGCATATGTCTTTTACATTTAGTATTTTCATTCTCTTTGGGTAAATATCTAGTAGTAGAATTACTGGATCATATAATAATTATATTTTTAATTTTATGAGGAAATTCCATACTATTTCCCACAATGGCAGATGCACCAATTTGTAATCCCACTAACAGTATATAAGGGTTCCTTTTTCTCCACATCTTTGCCAATGGTTATTTCTTATCTTTTTGATTTTAGCCATTATGAGGTGCATAAGGTGACATCTCATTGTGGCTTTGATTTGCATTTCTGTGATGATTAATGATGTTGAGCATCTTATGTCTGTTGTCCATTTATATGTTTCTTTGGAAAAAATGTCTATTCAGGTCCTTTGCCCATTTTTAATCAGATTATTTGTTTTTTGGTGTTGAGTTCATATATTTTGGGTATTAACCCCTTACCAGATATATCATTTACAAATATCTTCTCCCATTCATCAGGTTCTTTTTTGTTTGGTTGACAGTTTCCTTTGCTGTGCAAAATTTTTTTATTTTCATATTGTCTCAATAGTTTATTTTTGCTTTTGCTCTTGCCTGAGGAAATGTGTGTAGAAAAATGTTTTTGCAGCCAATATCCAAGAAATTACTGCCTATGTTTTCTTTTTGGAGCTTTGTGTTTTCTTCACATCCAGGTCTTTAATCCATTTTATTTTTTTGTATGGTGTAATTATGTAGTCCAGTTTTTTCTTTTGCATGTAACTGTCCAGTTTTCCCAGCACCATTTGTTGAAGAGACTTTCTTTTCTTCACTGTATATTTTTGCCTTTTTTTGTAGATTAATTGACCATATAAACATGGGGTTTTTTTTCTGGGCTCTCTATTCTGTTCTGTTGTTCCATGTCTACTTTTGTGCCAGTATCATACTGTCTTCCTGTTATAAGAATTCTCTCACCTGTAATCCTTCTATCATGCTGATCAAATATTATAGTTACTTTTCTTAGGTCTTAGAAAGATCCTGTTCCTAGGTTAGAAAATTATCTAAAGAATATAAGTTGTTCATAAACCATCAGCATGAACAGATTCATCTCTAGTTTTTTTTAGAAATGGAAACATAGACTGCCAAGGTTATAATGACTCTTTATCAGTACTTTGGTCAAATCATCACTGACGTATTTGAATCTCCCTTACCATTCCCATCAAATGATCATCCATTCCAAGTTGTACACCTGCAGAAAGGTAGACTCTATCTCCCAAAGCAGCTCATTCTATCTTTCAATGGTTCTGCCTGTTAAATACTTTTCCTTGTGTTGGCTTGCTTGTAGCATCCAGTTTTTGGCCTGGACTCATCCTCTTTTTTAGAATATTTAGAGTAAACAGAGCATCTGGACATCAGAGTTGTCCTACCTTTTAAAAATGATTATCCCATTTCATCTTTGTTTCTCATTTAAAAAATTCTCATTTCCTTTAGAAATCCTTCCCATGTTATAGTTTTAAGCCTTTTTGTCATCAAAACTGTTTTACATTGTGCCAACCTGATTATGGTCCAGTGTCTCTGGCCTCTTCCTAGAGCACCTCACTGAGAATTGAACACAATTCCTGGGAAGGTGTGCTAGGTTTGAGCAGAGTAAGGCAGTGTTTTATCCCCTGATAGTTGCATCTCTTTTCAATTTCTATTTGCTATATTCAGTCCCAAATGATAGTATGTGTATTTTGTCATTGTGGTTCTGCCATCTAATATATTTCTTCTTTAACTAGCTTTGTGTCACCTATGAGTTTCATAGAAACAATAGGTATATATGTTCTCACAAATTTAAGAACAACAAACTTTCTTCATTTTAATGATGATAAAATTGATTTTCTGGAAATGGTTCTTTATAGAGAAACTTCTACCATTAACGGATGATTATGCTTATCAGGTGAAGGACTGAGAACATTAACACTGTATCTCAGCTCCTTCTGGTGTACACAACCATCTTAGACCTCCTTCAATACTCTGAATCACTGAGTACAAAAATATATATTATTGATAGAATATAATGGGATTTGGCTTACTATAACTCTCTTTTTCAACAGGCTATTTGGATAGCCGTGGATCATGATACTCCTTTTGAGATTTTAACTATTTATGAAACTCTGAGGCTCTCTTTCTCTTCACTGTGACATTCGTGATGACTTAGGAAAGTTGTGGTATGAATATTGAAGATGTTTAGGGAAAATTGCATACAACTAATATAAAAATGATGTTCATAGATGTCTAAGCTGGAACTATAAAAAATACTTGCTAACATAGTCTTTATTATAATAATCAATAATGAAACATTTTGGATTTTATTTTTCTAATTTTGTTAAAATTATAAATCCTAACCTGGTACTTATCAGCTATTAAGATTAAAAACCTATTATGAAAGAATATGGATTAAACTAAGGAAAACGCCTTATTTATAATAAAAATTACTAAAGATAACTATTGAGAGTCTATTATGTTGTAGACACTATGTATTTACATAGGTTAATATGCACTTCATGATAACTTTTTTTTTAATGTTTATTGTTGAGAGAGAGAAACAGAGCAGTGGAGGGGCAGAGAGAGAGAGAGAGAGAGAGACACCAAATCCAAACAGGCTCTGGGTTCTGAGCTGTGAGCACAGAGCCCGACATGGGGCTCAAACTCATGAATCATGAGATCATGACCTGAGCCAAAGTCAGAAGCTTAACCACTGAGCCACCCAGGCACCCCTTAATGATAACTTTCTAAGCTAATTCTTTAAAAAAAATTTTTTTCTAATGTTTATTTTTGAGAGAGAGAGCATGAGCAGGATAGGGGCAGAGAGAGATGGAGACACAGAATCCAAAGCAGGCTCCAGGTCCTGCACTGTCAGCACAGAGCCCGATGTGGGGCTTGAACCCACGAGCCATGAGATCATGGCCTGAGCCAAAGTCAGATGCTCAACCAACTGAACCACCCAGGCACCCCTCTAAACTAATTCATTTAATCTCCATTCTGTATTTAAGGGGTCAGCAAATTATAGCTTGATATGGTCAGAGCTCACGTATTTGTCTTATAGGCCAAATATAGCCTTTGTATGGACAGATTTTGTATCCAGTGAGTTTAGAATGTTTTTTATATTCTTAAATGGTTAGGAAGGAAACCAAAAGAACAATACTATTTCATAACATGTGAAAATTATATAAAATTAAAATTTCCACTCATTAATTTATCTGTTGTCTATGGCTGCTTTCATGCTGCAGTGGAAGAATTGAATAGTTGTAGTAGTGATCATAGAGTATATAAGGTTCAAATATTTACTGTCTGGCCTTTTACAGAAAAAGTATGCCAACCCCTGCTATAGATAATAAGTGAGGCTTTATAAATTTAAATTATTTATTTAAGAAACATTATGTTAATTAAAGTAATAATTTCTCTTTTAATTGATTTCTTTTATATTTCAAGCAACTTTATAATAGAATCTCATATATCTATACATATAGCGAGAAGCTCTATCTATCTATCTATCTATTAGAATGGAAATGAGAACAGTTTACTTTTTAAATAAATTTTAAATCTTAGGACTTATAAGTATTATGTGTGTCTGTGTGCATTCAAAAAGAAAGAAGCAGCCCCGCATCAGGCTCTGTGCTGACAGCTCAGAGCCTTGAGCCTGCTTTGGATTCTGTGTCTCCCTCTCTCTCTATCCTACCCCCACTTGCACTCTGTCTCTCTCAAAAATAAACAAACACTTAAAATTTTTCAAAAAGAAAGAAGCATATTTTGACAGAAAAGCTATTGAATGTAGGGAATAAAATGGTAATGGAATGGGCAAATGTGAACTCTTAAGTCTGTAACCACTCACTAATTTTTCATTTTCATGGTTGGTACTCAATGCAGTAGGAAGGCTTTTTGTCCATTCTGGGTTTATGTTTTCCCATTTCTGAACCTCACTGATTGAATCTCCATCATATGGCATTGGAAATGTAATTTGAGAAGGGACATACAGAAATGCTTGGAAATGAATCTTTCCTGTGTTAATGAAATGGGGATCTGAATTTAATAAGATACTGCATATAAGGGCCTGCCAGAAACTTCAGTAGAAAGTCAATAAACCACAGAGATCATCATTGTTTTTAGAAAATCATGGCTAGAATATTTATAATCATCAAAGTAATCCCAGTGTTAAAGTGTCTATACTAGACTCAAGCTGGAGTCACTTAAGCTAAGCAAATGGAAACAACTAAATTTCTATTCTTGGTTCTCCCAGGAAAGGATGGCCTAGGCTACCCAATTAGCACTTTCTTGCTCAGCTCAAATTGTGTAACCTAGCTTTAAGACTTCCCTTTCCTTGATATAAGGAAAGTGGTCCTGCTTTAACCAACCAGCAAATTCTCAGTATAACTTTCTTGTTCTTGCTCAGTTTGATCTGTAAAAATCTCTCACCTTAAGCAGCCCTTCTGAGCTCCTTTCTATCTACTAGTGATTCATGAATAACTTAACAGAAGCCCATTAAATCAGTAAATTATCTGTGGAAAATTTTCTTTTAACAGCAGAAGCCTAGATACTTTGGAGCAGTCTTTCAGATTTTCATCATGTCTTATTGCATGTTTCCTTGTGCGAGCTGATGAGGACTCAAGATGATTAAAGCAAAGGAGAAATGATTATTTTATTGGAGAATGCTGATTAAATATAACTTTCACTTTACAAAGTCTACCAAACAACTAGAAGGTAGATATAAACATGTTTCCTCCTTCTACAACTTGGCTCTCTGGAGCCAGGAAGTCTTAAGAAAGAGTCCTCTCCCCTTAGTTTGGAATTTATACAGAAACCAGGAGTTGGAAGCTACACTCCTTATTATCATTGGTCACAATTCCTTTACCTTAGAGATGAGGAAACTGAAACTCAAGATAGGTAAGATCATATGCCCAAAGTAGAGGCAAGGCTAGCACCAAGCTCTGGATTCTTCCATTATGCTACCATGTATTTTCTTCCAAGATTCAAAAGTTGGAAAATTTACTCTTTATGAAGAGTAAACTCTTTATGCTCTTCTTTGGAGTTTCCTTCTAAAGATATTTCTTAATTTCCATGTGTAAGTCATTTTAGAAGTTCTAAGACTCAGCTAGTATGCCTTATAAATTCTTTCACATCATAATGTCTATATCAGAGCTTTTCCTGAGATATAAAATCCTCGATGATAAAGCCTGACTCTGGAGCAGTAATAGGAATTATCTGTACTGGGGAATGCAAACTCAAATGCCAAAAAGTGTCAGACAAGTAATGGTTATTTATAAATTAGTAAAAGTATAGAAGATGAAAGACAATAGGGAGTAGTAGGGTATGTACTCAAGTAGAAAAGAAATGCCTAACAAAAGGGGCAGCTGTTACTCAGCTGATCTGATTGTTACCATGCAGGAATGTTGTTCCAAATTTGCTAAATCCTCTGATAATTCAAAGAACCTGGAAATCTAGACTTTTAAACCTGTAAATGTCCTGGTTTTCTTCTTACTGTGTAGGTCAAGCAAAAGCAATCTATGGCTTAGTTTGATCTTTAGGAAAGACCTTTAGCAATGAAAATCCATAAAATTATCATTAAAAATGAGATTTTTATGTGCAATTTGGTTTATAGGCTTTATAGTTTAATATTTTATGATTTTTATTTTTCATTCTGGAAACAAGAACATGCTATGATTAGGCTGTAGATCCAATGTGGTTTGTGGGTGAAACATTAGATTGCATCAAACAGCTCTGCTTTTGTTTTCTGCTTAAAAAAAACCTGACACTTGTTATGGTTATGCTCACTGTGTGAGCCATCCCCTGTTGACTCCTGGACAATCACTATAAATCTCTATTATTCTGTTGTTATTGTCTTGTTATACTAGAGCTGTTAAGGCATCTTCTCAAGGGAATTGAGCCCAGGTGTGTACATACAGAACAAGAAATGCTCTCCTTTAAACACATAAATAGCTATTTTATTTGGCATGACACACATAAATGTTAGTGTAGCCAAAGGAATCTTGAACAGTTATTTGCATTGCAAATCTTTCAAAAATGGAGCAAAGGTATCAGAGCTCAATCTGCTAGCCATTTGAGTTTTGTTAGATCAGAGAGTAATCCATCTTTTATTTTTTTCTCCAGTAATAAGAGTTGAAAGAGTTGAAATGCAGTCCCTTACAATTGGGCTCCAAGGCGTAAGAATTTCTCATAAAGAAAGAATGTATTCTTGTACCCCCATGAAATTCAGTTATATAGACCTCTTTTTATGGATACTCTTTCTTTATGGCCTTGTTCAGAGCAAACGTGCAGAGTTAGGTTCTTTTTGTGCTATACATTTCACTGTTCGGTATCAAACTGATGGAAGACTGGAACAGTGCTTTCTCAGATTTCTGGGCATGATGGCTTGAAGGTCTTGAAAGTAAAGTTATGCTAACTCCCTCAACTGCATGTGTGAATAAGGGCTACCCTTGATTCTGGTTCTTGCCAATTAACGAGGTGGCAAAAGTTTATACAAAACACTGAAGTGCTGATATGAGGTTGTATTTTGGAGAAATGAATGGAATTGTGAAAAAGTTTAATAAAAGCTGGAAACTCAGTGTCCTATTTCTACAGTAAACAGAAGGCTAAATACATGGTTCCAGAACTAGAGTAAGAAAGAAAGCCGAGATTTTTAGGTAATTAATTTTCTGTTTCTTTTATTTTTAAGCTAATGTGTTAGTTAATGGAATCCTTGGTGAATGTCTGACTTTTCTTTTTAACTTGTATTATTTTCTCAATTTACTAAAACAAAAAAGTTAAAATTACAAATCTGCTTAAAACTTTTGGTATGAAGTTATAATAAACTGAAATTCCCTCTCTCCACTTCTATACTACTACCTCTAAACACATTTAAATATGAGTAAAAAATATACATCTGAGCATGCAAATACTTATTCTGTGAAAATAGGATCATGTTATTTAAATTATTCTTTTATTTAACAGTGTAAAACGAACACTATTCCAAGTCAATATGTGTAGATGCACTTCATTAATTATAGCATTTTATTTGAACATAATGGTGGCAAATAAGGAACTGTGACCCAGGCAGTTTGGTGACATATACTGATGTGCAGCTTCTCCAAATCCAGTTAAAATAAATGATAAAAATGGGTAATCCTATGACCTGAAAAGCGCTTTTTAAAAAGTGTTTATTTACATATTTTAAAAGAGAGGGAGAGAATCCCAAGGAGGCTCTGCTCGGTCAACACAGAGCCCAATGCTGGTCTCCATCCCATGACCTGAGGATCATGACCTGAGCTGAAACCAAGGATTGGATGCTCGGGGCGCCTAGGTGGCTCAGTCAGTTGAGCATCCAACTTTGGCTCAGGTCATGATCTCACGTTCATGTGTTCAAGCCCCACATCGGGCTCTGTGTTGACAGTTCAGAGCTTGAAGCCTGCTTCAGGTTCTGTGTGTCCCTCTCTCTCTACCCCTCCTTCACTCACGTTTTGTCTCTCTCTCCTTCAAAGATAAAAAACATTAAAAAAAAAAGAAGAAGAAGAATTGGATGCTCAACACTCACCTCGAGAGCTGGATGTTCTACCAACTGAGCACCCAGGCGCCCCCAACATGAAAGACTCGATTTCATCTGAGCTGCTAGGACAAAGGAAACTTGGGCCCTCTTGCCCATTCCATGAAGAACAAAGACTTTTCTGGGAGTTTTCTATACTCACACAGGTTTGGAAAGGGAGGGTGGAGGAGTGCAGAATCAGATGCTTTAGCAAGCATATGGACAGGATAATGTTAGTTATGAGAGTTAAAAAATGTAAACAGAGTGATGTTAGGGATAGTGAAAGGGCTTTCTTTTTAGATTGTTTAGGAAGAGGAAGTCCAGTAGAGAATATCTGATTGGCAAGAAGAAGCCAGACATGGGAATGGCAGATTATTCTATGCAAATGAAAATCCTAATATGAAGCAAAAAATCCTATATACAGTATTACAATAATATCAAACAATATATTATTAGAATCATAGCCTATGGGGCTCTTCCAGCAATGTAGTGATTTCATTAGAAAATTTAAAAATGTAATTCATTACAAGGATAACTACTTAAAAGCATCCAGATAAGAGACAATCTGATTATATCTGAAAGAATGAAAATTTACATGACAGCTGATTTTTCAGTAACAGCAAAGGATGTCAGATGATAGTAGCCTGATATAGCCTAAATAGGAAAGAAAACATCTGGTAATCAAGGATTGTATTCTGAACAAAATCTTATTTTTCAGAACAAGAGTGAAATACTTTTTCAGACAAATGGAAATGGAGACTTTACTAACAATAGGTTTTAACTAAAAGAATTTCTAAAAGATCTTCTTTAGGAAGAAGGAAAATGATCACTATGGAAAGATCTTAAATTCATGAAATTCAGTAGGTAAAACAATGGCAAACAAGTGGAAAAATCTGAACAGTGACTAACTATATAAAATAGTAACAATACTGTCTAATTAGGATAAAAATCTTAAGACAGAAATTAAGTCTTATTCATTAATTTCATACAAGCAAGGAAAGAGTGTAGTTATTGGAATCAAGCATTCTAAAGTCATTCTATTATTCAGAAGGGAAATCAAGGTAGAAGAGGTTAAATAAGCATACCAGAATTTCTGGGGAAAAAAACCAAAAGATAAAATTATTGCATTTCACTTCAAAATAAGTAGAAATAGGGGCGCTTGGGTGGCCCAGTCAGTTAAGCATCTGACTTCAGCTCAGGTCATGATCTCACGGTTCATGGGTTCAAGCCCTGCATCGGGTTCTGTGCTGGACGCTCAGAACCTGGAGCCTGTTTCAGATTCTGTGTCTCCCTCTCTCTCTGACCCTCCCTTGCTCACGCTGCCTCTCTCTCTCTCTAAGAAACAAATAAAACATTAAAAAAAATTTTTTTAAAGTAGAAATAGATAGAGGTAAAATTAATTTAAAAGAAGAAAGAAAAATAAGCTACTGCAAAAAGGAAAAGAGAAAGGACAAATGAAAAATACAAAATAAGATGGTAACAAAAAATACAAATTTCTAATTAAGATTAATGAGATAAACTTTTCACCTCATTGATAAGGCTGAATTAAACACCAAAATGCAGTTATATTATTTATAGCATGTAAATCTAAAGACAATGCTTTGAGAATGAGTCCGAGCATGTTATTCCATTTTTTCAGAATGCTGAGATGTCTGACCAAGTTACACAGTGTTAATATCCAACACTTTATGGTAGCTTACAGGTCTTAGGTGATGTGACTCATTAACCTTGATTTTTTCTTCCCTGTGCTGCCTCTGCTCCAACCCCACTTGCCTCTTTGGTATTTCTGTAACTCACCAGACACGTGCCAGATTTAAAGTTTGTTCTTTAGTTGTTCTCTCTGCTTGGAATGTTCTACCCCCAGATGTCTGCTCATCTAACATTCTCCTCTTCTTTTGGTCTTTTTGGCTCAAACTTTCACATTCTCAATGAAGTACTCTAAACTAGTTATTATTGTAACTCACTTCATTCCCTCCACTTCCTACCTTCTTATCCTGTTGTAATAATTATTGGCACCTATTGACTTCTAATATGTATATAATTAATGTTTAAAATTGATTGTTTATTGTTTGTTTTTCTCCTATAGAATATAAGCTCCAGGAGGAAGGGAGTCTTTTTCTATTTTATTCACAGATGCCTAGAATACTGTCTAGTACATTTTAGGTGCTTGTTAAATTTATGGAAATACCAAATGCTATCTTTCCCTCTAGTTCATAGCACAACATCTGACACTAGTGAACACTCAATAAATTCTATTTGAATAAGATAATAAATGAATAAGTACAAAGCCAATAGGAAAATTTCAGTTTCTGCAGTTTGTTTCATATGTTAGAATATGCTGAGGATATGAGTATAGAAGGAAAAGATGGGAAGGAGTCAAGAGACAAATGAACCTTGCTCCCTTTTCTGCCAGAAGAAATGACTGGATTGCAGAACTTCAGCTTCCTAGCACTAATGAAAAATTCTCTTATCTTCTCTTTCAGAGATAATCCTTAAAGTAGGGTCTATAGTACACAGTTTCAAAATTAATAGGTATATGATAGTTAACAGCTTGGAGAACTGTGACCTAACTAATGATGCAAGAACCGTCAGTTTTCAAGTCACAACAGGAAAATTTGACATGAAGAATTATCCTTGAAGTCTGCCTTGAAGATATAGCAGTTGCCTTCTGCTGTGGACTGAATTGTGTCCCTCCTTCACCATCAAATTCGTACGTTGAAGCCCTAATTCACATCCCAGTGTGACTGTATTTGCTGATAGGGCCTGTGAGGAAGCGATGAAGATTAAATGAGGTCATAGTGGTAGTGCCCTGATAATATCATTAGTGTCTTTATGAGAAGAAAAACAGAAAGTGCCCTCTCTGTCTGTCTGTCTGTCTCTCTCTTTCTCTCTTTCTCTCTCTGCTGTGTGAGGACACAGTGAGAGGGCAGTCATCTGCAGGCCAGGAAGAATGTTCTAACCAGGAACCTTAGTCAGCTGGCATCCAAATTTTGGACTTGCTAGCCTCCAGAACTGTGAGAAATAATTTTCTATTGTTTAAGCCATGCAGCCTGTGATATTTTGTTGTGGTAGCCCAAAGCTCTCTAAGATAACTTTCTAAAGTCTTAGTCCCTGGATATATTAACAAGGAAAATATATTGTAAGAATATACTATCTAACATATATTTCCAAGCAATTTATGCTAAATTTTGTTTTCATGTTTACATTCTCAGTATAGAGATGATTTTTTAAAATGCCTTTTTTAAATAATTTAGCAGTATCTCATAAGTCAGAGTTTTTAACTCTACTTGATAAACATATTGTAGACTCATCTGTGGTGATAGAATATTGAATAGGAAAAATAATGGAGGTAGAAAATTTTATAATTCATAAAGATAGTCAGTTATATATCACCCAAGAGAATTTTGTGGCTGAAATTTTACTAAGTATTTCACCCTGTGTAAAGACATTCAAAAATGCTTTAAGTATTTTTAACTCCCTAAGTTTATTCTGTTTCTTAAAACAGTCATTTACTTATGAAATAAAATTTATACTTCTCAGATTTTTACACAATTACTACTCTTGGAGAAACTTACTTTAGGAGTACAATCTTACATTTATATTATAGTCACATTAAATATTTCCATTTCCTTTATTTATTTATTATATTTTAAAATTTTTATTTTATCAAATTTTTTATTTAAATTCTAATTAGTGAAAATATAGTGTAATATTTGTTTCAGGAGTAACATTTAGTGATTCCTCACTTACATAGAACACCCAGTGCTCCACACAACAACTGCGGTCCTTAATACCCATCACTCATCTAGTTCATCCCACATCCATCTCCCTCTATCAACCCTCAGTTTTTTCTCTATAATTAAAAGTCTCTTATGGTTTGCTTCCCTCTTTTTTCCCTTCCCTTTCATCTGTTTTGTTTCTTAAACTGTGCACGTAAGTGAAATCATATGGTATCTATCTGTCTCTGACTGACTTAATTGCTTAGCATAGTACACTCTAGCTTCATCTATATCATTTCAAATGGCAAGATTTCATTCTTTTTGATGGCTGAGTAATATTCCTCTGTGTGTGTGTGTGTGTGTGTGTGTGTGTGTGTGTGTGTGTGTGTGTTTAGATACATCTTCTTTGTCCATTCATCAGTCAATGGACATTTGGGCTCTTTCTATTTGGACAATTGTTGGTAGTGCTGCTATAAACATTGGGGTGCATGTGCCCCTGTGAATCAGTATTTTTGTATCCTTAGAGTTAATGCCTAGTAGTGCAATTGCTGGGTCATAGGGTGTTGTAGACTCTGGGTCTGAAGTTCTCTCTTGTCCAGCAAGAGAAGCGATGCAGGATTAAAATAAGAGAGGCTACTGTCCGGCAGGAGACAAGAGCCCCGAGTAAGGGTCCCTGCTCCATTTTTATTAAGATCAGAAGGCTTACAGGAATGATGGACATCCACAAAGAGACAATGAAACCGTGAACATTAACTCATAGGTGTGAGGGAAAGGGGGTTTTGAAGATATGAGGTGTTAGGGGGCTGGGTCAATACAAAACAAAATCCTGGCATTGGGCAGATGGTTGTTTACAGCAGACATGAGGCCCCTCATCTGTTTACCTATACTCACCTAGGGGACAAGAAAGACAGAGCATGCTACCTCAGGGTCAACAACACACCTTTCTTTTGCTAATTAGCTCTGCTCTGGGCAACTTCCCCCTGCTTTGGTCTATGGCCCTGTTTACCTATTTTGGCCCTTCCTTCCTGTAAAAGCAGCTTTCTGCTATTGTACTAAGTTGGGGTAGGGATTTCTACCCTAAATACCTAATATTGTTTACCTAATTTTGGATGTATTCATCCTGAGATTTCCTATTCCTATACTTTTGTCCTATACTGGGAGCCTTTGTCCTGTTTACCTAATCTTAGACTCCTTCATCCTGTGGCTTTCTATTTCCTTATGCCTTGTTAACCCATGGGTACACGCTCAGAGAATTCCTAACCTTATTCCCCACAGTAGGGTAGTTCCATTTTTAACTTTTTGAGGAATCTCTATACTGTTTCCCACAGTGGCTGCACCAGCTAAATCAATCATTGATGACACCAGGTACACATCAAGAATATGTGAGAAAAAAGTATTATAGGAAATAGTTTTACAAAGTTATTTATGTTTTTGTTAATTCAAAGAAAGAAGGAACAATTTATGTTGTTCATGATTCTTCAAGCTGTTTTCCAGAGGATTTCCGAGGTGCTGCATCAGGCCACGCCAGTCAAGTTTTACCTTCAGTTACATATGTTCAGGTGAAACTTTCTTGATCAAATTTTAGGTTTGTTTGCTTTTTTAAAACTATGTTGTGATTAGTCAGTGCTGCATAGAGAGTCGCAGAAGTTTGTGTATATGCCACATACCACATAGATCAAACTTACCTTGATTACATTGGTAACGTTCATAAAAATTTAAGCTTTTACTTTTTACTGTCTTTCAATATTCCTGATATGGACTGAATTGCTCTCCCCCCATTCATATGTTGAAGTGATTGATAATGCTCAATATGACTGTGTTTGGAGATAAGGCCTATAAAAAGGTGATAAAGGTTAAATGAGGTCATAATGGTAAGGTCTTAATATGATATGATTAGTGTCCTTATGAGAAGAGAAACCAGAAAGCTCCCTCTTTCTCTTCTCATTGTATGAGGACATAGCAAGAAGGCAAGCTGGGAAAAGAACTCTCCTAGGGACAAAATTGGCTAGCACCTGGACTTCTTGTGTCTAGAACTGTGAGAAAATAAACTGCTGTTGTTTAAGCCACACAGTACTGGTATTTTGTTATGGCAGCCTGAGAAGACTAATTTAGTTCTCCTCTCCTTTTTGTCATTTTAAACATGAGATACTTTATGTTCTGGGGCCATATCAGATAGAATAAAACTAACCAGTAAAAACAAGGTGTACAATATACAGATATATGAACAACTTAAGTTGGTTCTTTTCAAAATTGAAAAACATAATTAACCCCAGAGTAATATCTTTAAGGGGAAAAAAAAAAGAGTCAAAGAAAAGGAAAAGCCATGCTTTCTAAACTGCAGAGATAAAACTAACATTTTTTCCATAGGTCAAAAAGCTTCCAATGAATGTGATCTATAGTATAAACAGTGTATTCTTTTCAAATATGCTTCTCATCACTAGGTATAATTAAAAGCTTATCAGACCACTCAGTGAGAATACAAAACATAAGGGCTTATTAAGAGCTTTTGATATATTTAACTCTGACAACATTATATATGAAGGGAATTATTATTCTTGAGGAATATTTACCTGTTTCTTGAGAACATATGAGTAAATACTATGTGAGAGTATGGTTGTTTGTTGCAGAAATGGTCTCAACAATTCACCTCTTTATGTGTGCTCAGAAGTAGTCTTCACACTTTTACGCTGGACTTGACAGTGTGACTTTCTTTGATCAATAAGATGATATCAGTTGTGATAGAACCCGACTTCAAAAGCACAGTTCACTGGGCTTTTCCTTTCTTGCTACTCTTGAGACCCCTGTGACTACAGCATGCATATAACCCAGGCAAGCCTGCTATGTGATGAGCTACATGAGGCCGCATCATCTCTATTGTCTTTTCTGACAATAGACCAACTGTTAAGCAAGAAATAAGTCATCCTACACCCATCCTACTCCAGCTAGGATGGGCTAGAACAGAAGTGTACCTAGCTTACCCATAGAATTGTGAGAAATAATAAATGATTTTTTAAATCTAAGTCACTAATTTTGGAGATAGTTTGTTATGAAGCAAATGCTAGTTGATACAAAGAAATAGAAAGTGAAATAAAAATAGAACAAAGATCAAGTGAAAACAAAACACCACAAAGCAATTGTAAATATCCATGTACAGCTCTGAATCCAAAGGTGGTCCTATTAATTCATTATATCAGATTTCCAAGATGAAGGAGGGAAAAAAATAACCTTTAAGTTCTAAGCCAGTCTTAACTGAGGTAAAATAGCTATATGCATTTAAAGGTAATAATACCTATCATTTCTGAAATGTCTTCTATGTGTCACTTTGTTTACTTTTTTACCTATTTCATATCACTTAGCCCTTGTGAGTGCTTTGCAAGGGAGATGTTTGTAAAGTCTTTTGACTGATGTAGGATCAGAGGCTCAGGGAAGTTAAACACTTGCCCTAGGTCTCCCAACTGCTGAGTAAAGGAGATAAAAGTTTCATTTTGACTGCAGCCTTTTGTGACAACAGACTATCTGAAGACCACCAGATCTGTGAATGGCAAGCAAAGGAATTCAGGAATGATTATATGAACACTATCCATTCTAGGCATCGTTAATGCTATGACAGCTTTGACAGAGACTTGAAAAAATCATCTATTATAAAATGGAAAGTCTCTATTTTGATGCGAAAGATTTTTAACTGATTTAAGGGAATTCTACAAAATTAAGTATTAGAATTGTTTTTCTTATTGGTAACTATTGATCTCTGACTGTGCCACTGTCTCATTAACACTTTTATTACCTTGTCAATCAAAGCCCCACCTGCACTAACCAGGGACAGAAAGGATTTGCCATTATTAAGACTGTCTGGTGCCAGAAGCAAAGAAATCCTGCTGAAAGTGTAAGGATAAATCAGCAGGGATTTAGATAGTATTCTAGATGCAGGAAGCAATTCAGAAGTTTAAAAAAAATCACAGTATTCTAAAATCATTTGAAGACACAGATTTTTTTTTTTTTTACTTTGTTAAATGTCTAGGATTTTAGTATTAAAAAAATCTTATTTCAAATACATTCAGTTAAAAGCTTGTGTGATTTTAAACTGTTTTCTGAACAATTTTATTGTACAAGTTTGCTGAATTGCACTGGTCTCAGGGCAAAAGTAATATGTAGGCAATAAATGTTTCTTATGTGTATAGCTAATTTTATTATTTCCTCTAAAAGTGGTCTATTAGAGCAAACATATTAGCAGCTAATTGGTATCCAACAAAGAACTATTTTAGTCATTATTTGCTTCCTCCCCACCCCCCCTTCATCAGCNCACACAGGCCTAGATTCCAGTGCTTCTCATTACCTTTTAAAAGTCCTACATTTAGAATGTCATTATTTGCTGGGTATTCAACAAATTACACACAAATTCACTCTTCTAGAGCTTCCCTTACTTGCCTCATCTTCAGCCATTTATAATTTCATGGTGATTACTTTCACGGTACATAGACATTTTCAAGTGTGTAAGCAGCTAATTTTGTTTGGGTCTTACGTTAGCTTTACAAGTATTTATTGAACAGATAACCTGTAAAAAATGCCAGTCTAGGCCCATTGAAGGATATCCAGATGAAGATAAGATGATCTGTGAAAGTATGTACACAAGCAACCATAATAGAAAGCAGATATGTTAAATGCTAGAAAAACGGTGTACACAAAATGTTGCAGGGTGTCTAATGGAGTGTTAGGTTCAAGTGTTTGAAGGATCAGGCAAGGTGTCATGGATCTTAATGTATGGGATAGGATTAGTCATGAGGCAACCGTGACAAAAACATATATATAAAAGACAGGATGACTGAGTACGTTATGTGTACGTGTGGTGAGGTGAAGTTTGGAAAACAAAGATGAGTCCTGGCACAGTAAAAGAGAACTTATATATGTAGGAATGCCAGATTCATAAATTTGAGCTTAATTTTATGGGCATGAGAAACAATGGTTTTATATCAGAGAATGGCATATTGGGAGCTATGCATTAGGAAAATTAACCTGGCAATGATATATTACAGCATACCTGAAGCTAAAATAATATATTAAATAAATTTCTACAATTATCTTGGATTCCTAGTGTGGATGCAAATGATTTTGAATACTATAAATATGTATACCTGTACATCAAATATAAATTCTTATGATTATAGATCTTATGATAATGATAAAACCTAAATAAATTTAAAATTAAATACCAACTATATAAGAAAACTAAGATAATTCGAATTAATAACATTAGACTCTGGACCAAGATGAGACATAGGAGGTTCTTGAATTTCCCTCTTCCTGTGGACACACTGAATATACAGCTACAAACAGGGTAGTTCCTTCTGAGAGAAATCTAGAAATTAGCTGAGTCCTACACATTGGGTGAAAGAGAAAGTACCTACATTGAAACAAGTAGGAAAGTGCTGAGACATACTCTTATCATAAACTCCACCCTGGCACATTAGCATATAATTGGGAGGGAATCTCTAACTCCCAGCTTCTTTTTGAGAAACAGAGTTTGACCTGCACATTTGGCACCTCAACTTTTAAGGCTCCCACCTGAAGAATGGGACCTCAAAACATCTACCTCTGAAAGCCAATGAAGTCAATGCCTGTAAGACCCACAGGACCTTAGGAGAAAAAAAGAAATAGTTCTTTTGGATACATAGCACTCACCATGGCTATCCTCACCAAGGCTCAACACTGAGGGAGCAGATAAGAACATTCATGTCCCAGTCTTTCTCTAGAAGGGATTACACTGTTTTTCAAACTGCCGCCTAAAAGTCTGATTTCTAATCAGCCAGCATCTAGGTGCTGACCGCAATCCTCCACTTTGGGACACTGATGGGTCTCGGCACACCCTCAACTACTAGGAACCACTAAGAACAAAGATGGTGACTTGGATAATCAGAAAAGTTTGAGAGGTAACCAGGAGCTCAGGCCAAGACGATTGACAGAGTTCATATCTTTGATGAGACCAATCTGTTAAGACTGGGATTATTTTATCTAAAGCATAGAAATCCACACAAAGAATTAAGGAAAATGAGGAAATAGAAATATGTTCCAAAAAAATAAAATAAATCTCCAAAAACCGGTCTTAATGAAGTTGAGATAATTGAGTTACCCAATAGAGAATTCAAAATAATGGCTGTAAAGATGTTCACAGTGGTCAGGAAGACAGTGCATGAACCAATTAATAACTTCAACAAAGGTAGAAATAAAAAACAACAGAAATCCTAGAACCAAAGAATATAGTAATTGACTTGACAAATTAATAAAGGATTCAATAACAGACTAGCAAGTAGAAATAAGAATTAGTGAACCTGAAGACAGGCAGTAGAAGCCATTCAGAGGAACAACAACAACAAAAAGAGTGAAAAAGAATGAAGAAAGCTTAAGGAACTCCTTGCTCCCCTTCCACCATTGTCATGGTTGACTTATTACTTGTGACTTGTATGTTGGACTGCCTGGAGCCTTAGTGCCATTCTGTGGGGCATGGGGTTATACTTCTTAAGAAATTGCTAAAGAGTAGGATGCAGCCCAAATATGTAAGGGGTTAAGTTCTTATGGAAATTTAAACACGTTAAACAGTGGAAAACAAGAAATGGGCAGGACCTGTGAAGAGTTATACTTGCTTTTGTTCCTCTTCTACTGGAATGTTCTAAGGGACATTTTTTTTTTCTTACAACGTCCAGAGATATTCTTCATGGTTGTGCAGATGCTTCTGCTAAATGATCAGATGTGTCTATTCATGGCTCTTCAGGAAGCAGTGGGTGGCCCAGTAATGTGTCACTTTGCATTGCTTGCCATTCTTCCTGCCCAACTCCACTTTACCTCACTCCCCCTGCCCTGGATCACTCTTACCCCCAAATAATTAATTATTATTACTTAATCTTTGTTTCAATTTCTATTTTCTAGTAACTGTTTAACTAGGAGATGTTTAGAACTTTTAGCTTTCAGTTCTTCTTTTCCTCAGAGTTATGCCCATGGGTTACTTTATTGATTAATAAGCATTTTGATGTCAAAAAGTAGCAAAAATTAGAGGAGATAAGTATTGCTTAGTAACTTACACCTCATCTAAGTTACAAATAGATAACATTGCATAAATATCTAAAGCTAAATTTTAGTAGTTGTATTTCTAACAAATTTAAAAGTTTTCATTTGCACTTTTCTAACTTCTTGAAATAGGCCTGGAGCGCAATGTACTTACCTCTTAGGACTGCCTTTGCCAAATCCCAAAGATTTTGGATTGTTGTATTTTCATTTTTTTGTGTGTCCATATATTTTTAAATTTCTTCTCTAATTGCCAGATTGGCCCATTCATTCTTTAGGAGGTTGTTCTTTAACCTCCATGTTTTTGGAGGTTTTCTAGACTTTTTCCTGTGATTGATTTCAAGTTTCATAGCATTGTGATCTGAAAGTGTGCATGGTATGATCTCGATTTTTTATATTTATTCAGGGCTGCTTTATGACCCAGTATGTGATCTATCTTGGAGAATGTGCCACGTGCACTTGAGAAAAAAGTGAATTCCATAGCCTCAGGATGTAGAGTTCTAAATATATCTGTCAAATCCATCTGGTCCAATGTGTCATTGAAGTCCATTTTTTCTTTAGTGATATTCTGTCTAGTTGATCTATCCATTGCTGTAAGTGGAGTATTAAAGTCTCCTGCTATTAGCACATTCTTATCCATAAGATTGTTTCTGTTTGTGATAATTTGTTTTATGTACTTGGGTGCTCCCATATTCTGTGCATAGACATTTATAATTATTAGCTCTTCCTGATGGGTAGACCTGTGATTATTATATAATGCCCTTCTTCATCCTTTGTTACTGCCTTTACTTTAAAGTCCAGTTTGTCTGATATAATTATGGCTACTCCAGTTTTCTTTTGACTTCCAGTAGCATGATAGATATTTCTCCATCCCCTTATTTTCAATCTGAAGGTGTCCTCAGGTCTAAAATGAGTCTCTTGTAGACAGCAAATAGATGGATTTTTTTAAAATCCATTCTGCTACCCTATGTCTTTTGATTGGAACATTTAGTCCATTTATATTCAGCGTTATTATTGAAAATTTTGGGTTTAGAGTCATTGTGTTCTTTGTAGGATTCATGCTTGTGGTGTTGTGTTCCTTGCAACATTTCCCTCATAGAGTCCCCCTTAGGATTTCTTGTAGGATTAGTTTAGTGGTGAGGAATTGTTTCAATTTTTGTTTATTAGGGAAGACTTTTATGTCTTCTATTCTGAATGACAGTTGTGCTAGATAGAGGATTCTTAGCTGCATATTTTTTCTGTTCATCACATTGAAGATTTCCTGCCATTCCTTCTGGCCTGCCCAGTTTCAGTAGATAGGTCTGTAACTACTCTTATAGGTCTCCCTTTGTATATTAGGGCCCTTTCATCTAGCTGCTTTGAGAATTCTCTCTTTGTCCTTATATTTTGCCAGTTTCACTATGTTATGTCATGCAGAAGATCGATTCAAGTTACGTCTGAGGGGAGTTCTCTATGCCTCTTGGATTTCAATGTCTGTTTTCTTCCCCAGATTGGGGAAGTTCTCAGCTATAATTTTTTAAACTAACCCTTCAGCACCTTTCTCTCACTTCCGCTTCTGGAATTCCTATGATATGGATATTGTGCCATTTGATTGTATCACTCAGTTCTCGAATTCTCCTTTTGTGCTCCTGGATCAGTTTATTTCTCTTTTTCTCAGCTTTCTGTTTTCTTTATTTGTGTGTTCTAATTCACATATTCTCCTCTCTGCCTCTTCAATCCTTGCATTGGATGCCTCCATTTTATTATGCATCTCATTTATAGCATTTTTCAATTCATCACAACTATTTTTAAAGTCCATAGTCTTTGTAGCAGTAGCTTCTCTGATGTCTTTCATGCCTTTTTCAAGCCTAGTGATTAATTTTAGGAGTATTGTTCTAAATTCTTGTTCAGTTATGTTGCTTATATCTGTTTTGAGCAGTTGTTTAGCTGTCACTTCTTCCTGGAATTTCTTTAGAGGAGAGTTCTTCCATTTCATCATTTTGGCTAGCTTTCTGTCTCTTGTCAGTTTTAAAACTTGTTATGTGCTTTGCACCTCTGAGTATTGCTATATTAAAGAAGGCTCAATGGCTGTTCAGGGCCTGTCCATTTCGGAAGTGTTCTTTGAATGGTGTCTCTTGGTCTCTCTTGTTGAGACTTTGGTAATTTTATTTCCCTACTTGTAGTGATATTTGTGACTCTCCACCAAGTGTACTTTGGTTTGTTTCTTGAGGTAGCCCTGAAAAGGAAAACAGACAGACAAACACACAGGTAACAAAGGCATGCTAACACACAGACAAATCCAATCAACAAGCAAACCTAAAGGGAAAAAGAAAAAAAAAAAGAAAAAGAAAAAAACCCAAAAGACAAAGGACACTCTAAAAGCATCAAACCAGAATTCCCAGCTACAAATACAGAGCAGGGTGTATGCAGTGCTGATGGAAGAGCATATACAAAGAGAGAAATGACAGGGGCAGGGAGAAAGTGAAATTGGATAATGACCAGGCAGGGAGACTAAGAGGCTTAATTCAGACAGAGAAAGGAGAATATGGTAGGAGGTGAGGAGAAAGAAACAAAGATAATGTTACCCAAAGAAACCATATAGTCTGATTACTCCAGAGAGAGAGAGAGATAGGAAGGTAGCAGTGGAGGTGTAGAATATACATCTAGAGAATAGATTAAATGTGACAGTTTAAGCGAACCAATGACCAGAGTGCCCAGTCCAGCAGAGGGGAGGGATACAACTGAGACAAGGGAAAATGTATCTGAATAGAAAGAATTGATCTAGAATTAATCAAAGCAGTAACAACATCCATGTTGGTCTTTTCCCAGGCTCTGGTAAAAAAACAAAAGCAGCTCTCCGGGGCGGATGGGCATGGTTTGGTATAGGCGGGTCTCGCCTCCACTGTGGACTTGAGGGCCACTCCCTGAGGTCCCACTTTGGTGATCTTGGGAAGAAAAATGGCAGTGCCCCAGTCCCTTCTGGAACCAAGGATTGCTAATCACTCTTTTGGGTCCAATCTCCCTGTGCCATGGGTGTAGCCAAGGTGGGTCATCGCAAGCCCTGCCTCGTTTCCAGATCTAAGTCTGTGTGCTTTGTTGATACCACCCAAGATGTAATCCTGCATGTCAGGCTGCTTCCCAGCTGGGGATTGAGCCAGTAGAGCAGCCAAGCAGTTTCTCCTGGTGCCTCCTGGGACCGGGGCACATACCCAAAGACAGTGCCACAGCTAGAAATAGGATCACTCTCTGAATGCCCTGCAGTTATGAATGGGATGTTAGGATCCCTCTCCATCCAGGGCCAAGGTTTTTGTCTTCTCCAGGGACAGTTCTAAGAGGAGTTTAGGCCACTCTTTCTTTTCCCGTCATCTCTCTCTGCGGCTCTCCGTGAAGGGGGCTCCCTTCCGGGAGCCCAGTTTTGTCTTTCCTGGTCCCGGCCCAGTTTTATCTTTCCCAGTTTGCAATCATGCACCTATAAGGCTGTCTTCTTCGTGGGCTCTTTCTCTTTTCCTCCCAGATCCCTGCGGTTCAGTGTCCTATGGCTTTAGGCCTTCTCTGTTTGAGAGATGTGGGCGAGTGAAATGTATGGCGCTCCCTACTTCTCTGCCATCCTCTAATTATTTGTAAAGTTTGTTTTTTTGAAAGAAGGAGAGGGGGAAAGCAAGTGAGTAGGGGAGAGGCAGAAAGAGAGAGGGAGAGAGAGAGAATCCCAAGCAGGCTCTCTGCAGAGCCTGACACAAACCATGAGAACATGACCTGAGCCTAAATTGAATCAACTGAACCACCCAGGTGCCCTTCATTTTCTTATTATGTGACACTGATTTTCAGGTTTTTCCTTCCTGTGTATATCCCCTATTTAAATGTGTGATACAATATTATGAATCCATTATGTATAACATCGCTATACATATAGCTTTATTTACAGAATTTATAGTCCTTTAAGTGTCTCAGGTTTATAGTTTTCTCTTACTCATATATTCTCTTTTATTTTAGTCAGAAACCTTTTCCTCCTCATCACCTACCTAAGGTTCAGAATTAGATCACAATAAGAACATTTGGCCATATGATTGAAATATTATGTTGATTTTGAGTCATCTGAGGTAAGTCACTGAGCTATTTGTGTATCTATTTCCTCAAGTGTAAAATGCAAAAGGAAACATTTGCTCTCTCCTTATTCCATAAAGATCTTTGAAAGAATGAAACAATCACCAAAATAGCCCTTTTTCAAGCACATAGGAGGGGGCATAGCATTAATAAAATTACTGTTATTTTTCTATTTATTTTACAATATTAAGAAAACAACAAAAATAAAGAAAAGAACACAATTACCTGACAAATGAGATGTCCAAAGAGTGAGATGAAAAACCTGTAAAAAATTAGGAACTCTCTTTATCCTTAATGTAAGGAAATTTCATTTGTTTTCACTAAATTACATGACTGATTCTAATGAAAGATGATCACCCGTATAGTATAGGGAAAAATTTATTCAACGTAATTTTGGCCCCCAGAGGCTAATTAACATATGGATATAATCTAATATTTTATCTGCAATGGATACATTTTAAAAATACAGACATTTTTATTGACTAAGTGAATACTACTTACATGAAGATTTTTAAGATTTTAAAAACTACATTGCTGTAAGTGAAGGAGCTGGAATTTGAAATTTAGCAAATGACTGAATTACTAGTCTTTGTTACATTTTAACCTGTTAATAAATGTTCATATGTTTTTATTTTTATAAATGTTCTCTCATGTCATTTCTTTTTTCCTGTCCCCCCAAGAAGTGTTTTGTGGTCAGGTGGTTTATGCCCAAACATGTGTATAAAATAGAAAGTACATGGAAAACTTTCCAATTATCCACCTACCAGGAGGTAATTTAGCAGTGATTAAGAGGAGAGACCATGGAGGCAGGCTGACTAGAGTATAAATCTCAGCACCCCTCCTTAGCCATGGCATTGCCATAGTTGCTTAGCCTCTTTATGCCTAAGGATGTCTCATTTGCAAAAGAAAAATAATGATAATCTATTTGTAACAGAACTGTTTTGAAGATTACTTTAGTTTTAAGTGTGTAGCAGGTTTAGCACAATGCTAGGTACTAGTACTGAGCCATATTGCAGCCTGAGGCAAAAAGAAAAATTAGTAATGCTGTCTTTAATTAAGGGCATTGAAGAGCTTGTCTTTAATTAAAACATCAATATTTTGTGCATCATGGGATTTTTGCATTTTGATTTTTTGAAGTATCACATCAAAATATTATCAATCTTATTTATATAGTTTTTTTGCACCCCTTAAATTTTGTGTCCAAGGCAGGTGCCTCACTTACTACACCCTTGTCTCTGCCTGGGTGGAACATAGTAAGCACTCAATAAATATTAGAAAATGTTAACATTAGGTCAAACAGATGTAGGTTACTTACTTCACATATGGGTTGAGTCAGATTGTAGGGTCTTTGTTGTGACAGGTAATGGGGGAGCTCTTACCTACTTTAAGGATTCACAGAGGGTCTTCCAGAAGAAGTAAAATACTAGCCAAGTCCTAGGATTGTATCAAGTCCTAGTATTGTATCACCGTAGACTTAGGTGAAGAAGCAAGAAAGGTGAGTGGAGAGCAGTACATGGAGGTGATAGAATGAGAGAAAAATGTAGGGAATAAGAAGCTGACATAATCTAGTATGATTGTGGTACAGAAAGTCAAAGGAACTTGACTATAGAATTAGGAAAGTATTTAGGGCCAGACTAATTTATAAATGATGTAGACTCAAGAATGGTTTTAAGGTTAGGAGACCTGTGCAGTTACACAGGACTCTATTTAGAAGAGTCCCATGCTCTGTTATCACCATCTTGAAATTCTTTTTGAACCAGGGGTCCCACATTCTCACCTTGTCCTGGGACATGCAAATGATATAACTGTTCTTAGGTAAACTTTATTATCAGTACCTTTCGAGTAAAGTGACAAGAACAGGTGAAAGTTTAGAAAGATCGCTATTACCATTGTTTGGTGTGGGTCAACACTGAATGCAACAGCATCATTTGGAGATAGTTGTACTTCCCTAGAAGAGAAATATTGTGGCTTAATGTAGGAGAGTGGCCAAAGGCATGGAAAATGTAGAAGGATATTCAAGATAATTAGAGAAAAGATCTCCAGAATATAGTTGAGATTAAAAAGAATAAAAAACAGGGGCTCCTGGGTGGAAGTTAAGTGTCTGACTTTGGCTCAGGTTGTGGTCTCATGGTTTGGGAGCTTTGAGCCCCAAGTCAGACTTGCTGCTGTCAGCAGGAAACTGCTTAGGATCATCTGTCCCCCTCTCTTTCTGCCGCTTCCCTGCTCTCTCTCTCTTGCTATCAAAAAAAAAAGAAAAGAAAAGAAAAGAAAAGAAACCAAAGTGCTACCTTTTGTGTAAGGGCATTATATTCTTTTAAAAATATTTGCACAAGGAGATACTGAAAAAATATATAAGAAACTAATAAACATGGCTAACCAAGTTTGGAGTAGTAGTGGAACAGAATGAATGGGGCATAGATGAGAGGGAACTTCTGGGTGGATGTTTATAGTTTTCTATTTTGTTTTGCAATATTTTGAATTTTGAAACGTGAGTGCTTTTACGAGTCAAAATGTAACATATGAAATAAAAAGAAAGACATCCATACAAAAGAGATATTGACAAAGCACAATCTATGGAACTCAGTAATTGTGTGTGAGGGTGGTAAGGAGCAGGGAGAAGTAAACAGTGACTGACTGTAATGGTCCTTGTGATTGCATCTCCACAGTTTTTTCCACCACAAATGACTAGATCAAACCAATGGTCATAATCCATTCTCCTTTCCAGTGATTTGTTCAGGAATGGATTTGTGACCCAATCCTGGCAAACATGATCCACATGTATTAGTTTCCTAAACCTGCTGTAACAAATGACCACAATGTGAGTAGCTTAAAACAACAAAAAATGATTTAATCACAGTTCTGGAGGCTAGAAGTATGAACACCAGGTGTTCACAGGGTGGAGGCTCTGAGAGAACATCTGTTACAGGCCTCTCTCCTGGGTTCTAGTGGTTGCCCATAATCCTTGGCATTTCTTAGCTTGTGGCTGGATCCCTCCAATCTCTCTCTCTGTCCTCACATGATCTTTTCTCTTTTGTATCTCCTCTGTTCCTCAGTGTTCACATGATGTTTTTATAAATTTTAAAAAATATTTGTTTTCTTTTGACAGAGAAAGACAGGATCCCAAGCAATCTTTGTGCTATTAATACAGAGCCTGACACAGGGCTCAAACCAGGAGATCATGACCTCAGCTGAAACCAAGAGTTAGACCCTTAACTGAGTGAGCCATCCAGGTGCCCCCGCATGATGTTCTTTTTTTTTTTTTTTTAATTTTTAATGTTTTATTTATTTTAGAGAGAGAGAGAGAGAGAGAGACAGTATGAACAGGGGAGGTTCAGAGAGAGAGGGAGACACAGAATCCAAAGCAGGCTCCAGGCTCTGAGCTAACTGTCAGCACAGACCCTGATGCAGGGCTCGAACCCACGAACCATGAGATCATGACCTGAGCCGAAGTTGGAGGCTCATTGGACTGAGCCACTGAGGCGCCCCATCCCACATGATGTTCTTATGGAGGTACTAGTCACCCTAGTTTGGGGACTCACCTCAATCATTAATACTGTCTTTAGTTAAAGACAATAAAGAGCTAGTCTTTAATTAAAATATTAATTTTTTTCTTCATGGATTGAACATGACATCATCCTAACCAATAATATTTGCAAAGACCTTATTTCTAAATAAGGTTCCAGTCATAAGTATCTTTTTTGTGGGACAAAATTCAACCCATTATGGAGGTCTTTTGGAAAATTCTCATTCCTAAGTAGGAGATGCAGAAAGACACCATCCCTTTTTCTCATCCCTTTTCCAGACATTGTTATGTCTGGAAATTGATGTCTGAACCTGCTGCCACCACATTTCTTTCAGCCTGGGGATGAAGCCAACATGCAAAGGAAGATAGTTCCACCAATACTATAGAGGAGCTAGTGCTGAGGAGAAATGTTACGTGAGAAACATTTTTTATTGTCTAAGACAGTCTTATTCAAGAGTATATTATTTTTAACCAATAGCATGTTGAGTGACATAATGGAACTCAGACTCCTTAATAGTCCATCAGATGTGTGGTCATACTCTGTGGGAGTATTAAAGCAAAATGGTTCTGGGGTAAAAAATGTTACAACTATGTATGTATGTATATATGTATGTATATATCAAGAGAAAATGACACTTATCTTCTGGAATAATGTTACTTTTTCTCATAGAAAATATCTGATCAAATGATTAATGGCTTGTAAATTATTTTAATTAAGAGTTTCTCTAGAGGACATTCCACCCACAGCCAACTTCAGGTTAATTTGTGATTCTACATGATACTTGTAGAGTTTGACCAACCTGGAGTTCTATTGTCACTAAAACTTCATAGAAGATATCATAATTGTATCGGATTTGTAGTGGAATCACTTCATCATATGTATGTAACCACTTGGTCCAAAGAAACAAAAAGCAATGGGTTGGATGAGGAGGCTGCCGTAATGGTTCCTGAGAGAGGTGACAAGGACTTGATATAGTGAAATAGTGAAAATGCTGTTAGAGAGGGTGGAATATACTTTCAGAGGAGAAATATAAAATTCTTGGAAGTATGCTTGGAAAATGGAAATAAGGTAGGGAGGAGAGCTATATCTGATGCCAAGTGTTTGAACCCTTCAATAAGTCCCTTCTTTACATGCTGTCAAAACTAATCAGGCCTACTAGGCATGTGAAATTGAATTGGGGACAGTTTGTTTGATGTGATGTTTGATTTCTTTGATTTTGTTTCACAAATAGTAAGGAAGGAAATCATTTTTATTTAAGCTTTTATATTAATTTGTGCAGTGCTGGATCCAGATGGAATAACAATGGGTCTCCTTTAATCTCCCATTAACCTAACAAATATCTTTTAAAAAGTGTTGATCATTTCTAACAGTTGGGCTTTCTAATGGCTTGGGTATGGTGTGATGGTTATCTGAATTCTTTGTTAGGTCTCCTTAAAATAAGGAATAAAGATATTTTTATTGAAACCATTCTGTACCTATTTAAACAAGTTACTGTGATACCAACCGATTAGTATAATTCTTAGGAATAATGCATAATATAATTTTGTATGACAAAGTTGCTTTTCATGAAAACACAATGAAAAACATTATTTTTGACATACCACAGGTTGCTTTAATTTCATTTTTGCATTTAATTTCTGAGAACAATTAGGAACAATGAACCCTGAATCCCAGTAAACATAGATTAGGCACCATTCTGTGCACTTTTAACTTTATCTTTGTGCTAAAATTCATGCTTTCTTGCTGTTTCAGATTCTTTGTTCTGTCATCAATTTTCTTGTTTTACTGTATCTTCAACATTTTACCTTCCACATGTTGCAGTATTGCCTATATTTATAAAATCCTTGTATAAACCTTTGCTTCCTTTATTAATATTTTTCTTTCTCTTGACAGCCACTCTTTCATTTACTCAAAAATTACTAATTCAGTACCTATTATTATGACTAGCATATTCGAGTTTCTGCAGATACAGAAGATAATAAAGCAGATAAAGATCGCTGCTTTGATGGAGTTAATGTTATAGAGTGTGGAGACATATAATAAACTAAGAAGTAAATAAAATAGATAGACTTTTACATAATGATAAGTACTAGGGAAAAATAGAAGAAGAAGAAAGGTATGTAGAGAGAGACCTTTGGGGATTGCAGTTTGCAATTTTATATTAGTTGCTTAGGGAAAACCTCCCTGAAAGTACTATTTGTGCAAAGACCTGAAGGAAAAGAAGAAAAAAATTACAGAAATACCTGAAAGGCACAGTGTTTCAAGCAGCAGGAACAGCATGCACAGAGGCCCTTGGGAAAGACCACATTTGACTTACTGGAGGAATCTGAAAAGGCCACTATGGCTGGAATTGAGTGAGGGAAGTAAACAGTTGTAAAGCTTGAGGTCAACAAGGCAGTAGTAAGGGACAGATCATATAGGATACTGTGATCATTACAAAGACTTAGAGTGAAAGGGAAGCTACTGGTGTGTTTCGATTGGAGAAGTGATATTTCTTTTTTTTTTTTAATAGTTTATTGTCAAATTAGTTTCCACATAACACTCAGTGCTCATCCCCACAANGAGAAGTGATATTTCAACTAGAATGTTCTTGTTCCTGTGTGACAAATAGACTTAAAAGAGACAAGAGTATAAGCAGAATGGCCAATTAGAAGGCTGTATTAGCTGTCTAGAAGAGATGGTCATGTCTTAGATTAGGGATAGCACTGAAGAGAATGAATTGCGGTAAGATGTGGACGCATTTCCAAGAGAATGGAAACATGATTTCTGGATGGATTCAGTATCATTTTATTGAAAAAAGTTGTTCATATATACCAATTTTCTTTTCACCTCTTGGTTGCTTTTCAAGTTGCTGAAGTTGGGTTTGTTGCTTTGTTTTATATTTTTCTTTGCCCCTTTGCTTGCCCTGAAATTGCTATTAAAATGTATTAAAATGAATAGGCGTTCCTTAGTCTTGATTTTATATGACCACTTTGTAGTATTTATGCTGTTCTTTTTCCTTCCTTCTTCATACTCTCGTCTCTCTAGACCTATGTGTGAGCCTCAGTTTTGTTTTGTTTTTTGTTTTGTTTTGTTTTGTTTTGGTACATTAATCTCCTCTGGTCTGATTTCTCTTTTTCAGGGTCCTAAACGGGCTTTTTTTTTTCAGGTGTTAGTCCAAACATCACTCTTTCAGTGAGGCCTTACCTGAGCAATTGATACAAAGTTGCAAACTCCTCTGAGTTTTCCCTGAAAACTCTCTATACCTAAGGGATTAGTAAGATTACATTTTGTATCATTCATCACTGTTCAGAGATTTAAACTTCACAAAATTGTTCAGTGATGTTGGGAGACACATGTTGTGTCTATGTGTGAAGAGACGATATTGGCCTGAAATTCTGGGAATTTCATACATTACTATTGCCATTATAATTAGTGTTAGAATATTATAATTGTGATACAATATATCACATATATTATATGTGGGCTCTTCACAGTGAAGTCCTCAAATGGAGTTATGTTTATCCAGAACATTGTGTTTAATGTTAATAATGGCCCAGGAGAAGACAGTAAATAGTGAGGCTAAATCATGTCTCAGAAATTAAAGACCTGTCTATAATATAACTAGTGGCTTTTTATTGGAAAGGGGAAGGGAGATCTCTATTAATTGAAGAATTGTTACTTGAGCAAGATACCTTCTCTGAGTCATAGTTTCAACTTTAATAACTTTAAAATTGTTTACTCCAAAACGTTATTATAAAATTAAATGTATTTACATGTAACATCTAGTTTGACAAGAATTATTAAGTTTCTTGATGATTTAAGCATTGCTCTAGGTGCTAGAGATATAATGATAAATGTGATAGCCCCTGTGATGAAATAGATTGTAATCTGGTTGAAGCAATGAACCTTAAAACCAAACATTACTAAACATTTTAAGTACTCTATTAAAAGTTGATGGAGTCAGATAGGGATGAGTGCATGAGTCTTTCTTGAGAAGGTAATGCTTTAGTTGAGTCTTGAAGTTGAGGTGTTATCTTGATAAGGCTGGAGAAGGAAAGCTAAGTTAGGAGTACATCATACCCAAGAGCATGTAGGCATGAAACAATAGGTCTCATTCATGTTGTAAGAGGCTCGATAATGAAATAAAGGTTCATTTAAAGAGGTTGTAAGACAGAATAAAGATTTCAGTAGTGGGTAGTACAGTAAACTAAGAAATTTGAGCCAAAAGTCAGTTTTACTACGAAGGATTATAAGCAGGGGATTAATGTGATTACATTAATAAATTGAAAGGTTACTTGATGAGCAGTAAAGAGGATAGATTAGAGGGACTCTGAACAAGAGAACCAGAAGAATTCTAATGATATCAATCAAGAAAAAATGATGAGGTATGGATTAAACAGCAGTGATAGAAATGGCATAAATTTGAGGCATAGGTAGGAAGTAGAAGAGACTGACTTTAGTGACCAATTAAATCTGGAAGCTTCCAACTTTGTTTTAGACTGTGGATGGATTATACCTTTCACTAAAAGATAGGAAATAAACAGGGAGAAATCAGAGATTAAGGTGAAGAAAGGTTTTTTTTTCTCTCCCAACACGTTGCATTTGAGGTTTCATAGAAAATCCAGTGATTTTTGTATAAAGACAAATTCTTTAACATACCCATCAAGAGTACATGTTTTTGTCCCTCCATTCTATTCCAGTCTTATTTATGTGACCGTGTTCCCTAATGCTCTCCATGGGAGCAATGCAGGCCCTCTTTTATCCCTTGTATTTACCATCACAGAGCCTTTGCACATAATATTCTCTCAGCCTGGATTACCTTTCCTTCTCTTCATTGCTCAGTTTTTTTTCTTCTCATGTCTTGGCTCAGCTTCAGATTAAATTCCTTGGGGAAGCCTTTCCTGACTTCCTTAACAAGATCAAATGCTGTAGAATTTTGTTACACTCTGAGGCCCTCCAGACTATATTCACTGTAGAAGGGGTAAATACTAAAAGAAAGACAAAGCCACCAAAACACAACAGATTTCCTTACATTTTAAAAAATCTTGTTTACCAATATGTGCTTAGTCTCTGGATTCCAGGAATTCCTGGATCTACCCATATCATTGTTGATTGCAACAGAAATTCAGAGGAAGAAACTGGATATGAAGAATATCCCAAGGGAAACAATGATAGGATTTGATGACTGAACAGATATGGGTATTATGGCTAGACTTTTCTTTCTGGCTATTTAGAAATGTTGGATGGTAGTAGCATTGACAGTAACAGGAGAATCAGGAAAATGAATTCATTTTTCAAGAAAGATGATTAAAAATAAATGTGAACATTGAGAAACTTATAAAGGACTCCATGCTAGCTGTGAGACTGATAAATCCTAGCAACTGCACCTCTTCATTAAAATTTAATAAAAGCTTTATAGGTTGTTAATGATTCCTTTCTTCAGTGAGGTATATGGCTGATCGACAAGAAAGGTCTTTTTTTGTGTGAAAACAGTGGCTGCCTTGTAACTTCCAACCTCTTTTTATCAGACCTATTATAGAAAATATTAGTTGAAAGAAGTCATGTTAGGTAGTGATTTTGTTTTCTTTCTTTATTGGCAACGTTAATTAACCTATTAGGTGGGTTATTCTGATGCCCGTTATTAGGACACATTAGGAGTTTTATTGCACTGGGATATGCTTAGCAGACATGACCTCTTGCTCTACTTTCCCAAACATCTGTTCTTCAGAGTTCACCCATAATGTCACTACCTAATTAGACTCTAACAGCATGAAAGTTTTTCTGCTAAATATAAAGTAGTTATGATAAACCATGACATAGGAAAACTAGAGACCTGACTTAAAGGAAAGGAAAGGTTATCTTCAAGCTTAAGTCTTTTATTAGTGAGTAGATAATGCTACTTTTGTCCAAGCTTCTTTTGTAAAAGGATTACACATCACTCGGATAGTTCATTTTTAAAAGAGATAGGTGATACAGAAAGGCCATAGACAGGGTTAGGACCTGGATTCTGTGGGACCCAAAAAGAGAAGGTGATCTTCAGGATCTAGTCATCTGCTGTAGACTTGGTTCTGATGCTTCCACATAGTCTGTATAAGACATGGTAATGGCTATTTCAAAGGTTTCATTAACACTAAGTTTATATATGATGCTAATTTCCAGTGTCTCTCTACATTTTAGGGAAACACAAGTACTCAATAATAATATAGTCATGACCATATGAACTCTCATTTAATAAGATTTACCAATCAATATTCAGAATAACATAATTTGAAGCTTTTTAGTGACTTGATGTGGTATTTGTTTCAAATTCAGTGCTATTTGGTGTTATTTGTGGTTGAGTTTCTACTGGAAAATAATTCAAAAGGAAATTACTATAATCTTATCATCAGATTACCAATGTCTGGTCCCCAAATATACATTTACTTATTCACTAAATATCTGTGAACACCTACTGGAGGAAAAAAATATATCAAAGAGTTTTCATCTCTGGATTTCTCTGTTTAGAATAATAATTTTTACTAATAGTTTATACAGCAAACCCTAGGGATTTATTCCTTCCTTGTACATCATGATTTTATTTTCCTACCAATATTAAGTACCCCAGGCCTAATGGAAGCTAGAACAAAACTTCAAAGTTGTAAAATCTAACCCAGAATAAATGTATATGTTTTTAAAATTTATAATAGGATTATTTTTATTAATAAGTACGTTGTTATGGGTTATGCATATAGTTATTTATGAATTTACCATGTACTTACACAGAACTTTTTAAAAACTTTTTTTTAATGTTTTATTTATTTGAGAGAGAGAGGGGAGGGTCAGAGACAGAGGGAGACACAGAATCCGAAACTGGCTCGAGGGTCTGAGCTAGCTGTCAGCACAGAACCCAAAGTGAGGCTTGAACCCACGAACCATGAGATCATGACCTGAGCCAAAGTCCATGCTTAACCAACTGAGCGACCCAGGCACCCCACTTTTATATTGATATGTTTCCCCCCCTCAACATTAACAATATCTGCAATTCTGTTTGTTATCTCTCAGAAACTATCATCGTGTTATGCTTTTTTTTTCTTTTTAACATTTTTTATTTATTTCTGAGATAGAGACAGTGTGAGCAGTGGAGGGTCAGAGAGAGAGGGAGACACAGAATCCAAAACAGGCTCCAGACTCTGAGCTAGCTGTCAGCACAGAGCCCGATATGGGACTCAAACCCACAGATTGTGAGATCATGACCTGAGCCAGAGTTGGACACTTAACCGACTGAGTCACCCAGGTGCCCCCATCGTGTTATGCTTTAACACATTAAAAATCATGTGTGATTCCTTTAACTTTGGTATAGACTACGGAAGGTGCATATATATACACTTAGCAGAATATATATTAAATAAAATTTACCTTAAAAATAAATTCATATTTTTATTCTAAGATCTGGGGATTGTAACAAAAATTGATCTCAGGAATGTATGTCTAAATATTTTCAACTTGCATTGCTGGTAGATTTAGAAGTGAGGAGGGTAAAAGAATAGGAAGGTTATTCAGGGGTCTCAACAGTTAAATGTCTCATAAAAAGGATCCTTTTCTACACATGTTCCTACTCACTGCACATTGCACACAGATGATTCTAATCACCATTACTCAAATCACCCGATGCCTCAATTACCTTGGCTTCAATGAGCACATTCCAAACGCCAGAGCACCCATATATGTACTCTGATAATAGGCTGCCAATTAAGTTATCTTTCTCTGGAAACTTATTATGGCAGTTCAGTGAATATAATATCATTAGCACCCTTATATCATCATAGCCTGGGCAGTTGCTGACACTGCATGAATATAACTGCTAAGCTATAAAAGTAGCTGCTCAACCACAATAGCCTTGAAATTATTAAAAAAATCTGTAACTATGTGTGTTTGTGTATATATATGTTAAGCCTTCAAGTGTGAGTGTATGCATTTATGCACACATGGGCAAATAAATCGTTTGTAGAAAACAGGTGGGGAGAAATGATCATTATACACAAATAAAGCACAAATACTTAGAAGACAGATAAATTATTAGTAAAAATTTCCTTATATAGTTCTTGCAACTTTGAGACCAATAAAAATGGCATCAGTCATAGATACGGTATTTCTGTAACATGGAAAGCTCCCAGATTGATTTATGTCTTGTAAAAGCATTTTATAAGGTACGTTGTTTCCATATGAGATCTTTAATTAGAAACTTCAAGAAAAGTATGAAAGAATTTTTGAGAATGACTAAACTGTCACTCTAACTAGACGCAGAGACTTTTTTTCTTGTTAAGCAAGGTTTCAACTTGCATTGCTGGTAGGTTATACAAAATTTAAAATTGTTGTTTACTGATATTCCAATGTAAGTTGGAATCATTTTTATTCAATCTTATTAATTAATTTAATTGACTCATTTTTTATTAAGGAGCTGGTAAAAGCCATCAGGAAAGTAATCTGTTTTATATGGACACTATTTCTCCTTAGAGTGGTGGTAAAGAGCATGATAACCGTCTTTCTGACAGGGTCAGAATCTTATTTTTCCCACTTATCCTTGGTAAATTCTTTCACATTAAGCATCAATTCTACATTTATAAAATGGACACGAAAATAAGCACTTGCTTTATGGGTTCATTATGAGGATTCAATAATGCAATACAGATAAGGGTGTTTAACACGGTGTCTGTAAAATATTAAATACTAGATAAATTCTACCTTTCTAAAAAATTTTTAATGTTTTATTTATTTCTGAGAGAGACAGATAGCGTGAGCAGGGGAGGGTCAGAGAGAGAGGGAGATACAGAATCTGAAACAGACTCCAGACTCTGAGCTAGCTGTCAGCACAGAGCCTGATGCGGGGCTCGAACCCACGAACTGTGAAATCATGACCTGAGCCGAAGTCGGACACTTGACCGACTGAGCCACCCAGGTGCCCCTAAATTCTACTTCTATGGTTATTTATGTTTTGAATTATTTTCTTCTAACATTTATAAGTTCCACTGACTCTTTTTGTAGTTCTTGTATAAAACTGGCCTGTGCTGATTTGCTACAATTTAGATTAGAGCCCTTATTATGATTTAGTCTTTATTTTTACGTTTGTTCAATGATTTCCTTAAGCAAAATGTTTATCAACCTTATTAATAAGGAGAATCACTTCCTACAAAATAGCTGCTGTTTTACCATTTTATTTTGGTATAAGTTTTCTTTTCTTTTCTTTTTTTCTTTTCCTTTCTTTCTTTCTTTCTTTCTTTCTTTCTTTCTTTCTTTCTCTTTTCTTTCTTTCTTTCTTTCTTTCTTTCTTTCTTTCTTTCTTTCTTTCTTTCTTTCTTTCTTTCTTTCTTTCTTTCTCTTTCTTCCTCCTTTCCCTTCCTTTCCTTTCCCTTCCTTTCCCTTCCCTTCTTTTCATTTCTCTTTTCTTTTCTTTTCTTTTTCTCTTTTTTTCTTTTCCTTTCTTACAGCTTTAGCTCTGTTCCTTAAACGCCCTGGCTGATTGCCTACGTGTTCATCTCCTTTGTTCTCTGCTGCAATACAGCAAAATGAAGTACTTAAAATATCTCTTGGAGGGAATGAGTAACTTCCTAAGTTAGGTTTTCATGGAAAAAGTTGTCACTCTTGCACCTTCCCACTCCCTGCAGAGAAGTATGGACTCTATAGCACTTCCAGATTAAACCACGAATCTGACTCTCTCGGCTCTGTCAGTTCAATATACCTTTGTGCCTGAAGATATGCTTGATATGCCCACTTAACCATTTCACATGAACTATTGTGTAGGCTTTTCTCCTACCAATTATAGTCTATGTGATAACAAGATATTTTACATGTTTTTAACCACAGACAAAAGATTGTACAATAAAAGAGAGCATTTAAGATAAAAACAATTCTAAAAATCAACACAAATTTCTTAAAAGCTGAGACTAATTTTATACCCTTATTTCCTACTAAACTATACTCAAAGTATTTAAGTGTTACATTTTGGAAGACTCTGTTGGCTGTAGTTAAGATAAAGAGGCTTTTGGAAACATGGGACTAAATGTGTTTACACACGGTCTAATAATGTAGGAGTACAGTATTGCCAAATCATTTATCAAATAAATATCTTTATCATATGCCTTAAAACATGACAAAATACTATCAAAACAGGAATTCCTTTCGTTATGGACCACAAAGGAGATACTGCAATATGAGATTGTGAAATGCCTTTACTGGTAGGAGGTTGGTCATTCTCTCTGCTGTAATTAAAAGCACTACTGAGCAAGGGGTCCTGATGTCAATCATCATGGTTGAAACTAGAATATGGTTAGGAAAATAATGATTGGCATATTGGTTTCTGTAAAGCTATCAAACTGAAAGCATGGTATATGATTCATTATTCTGTAAAAAGAGTATCTTGAGGAAGTTCTGTGTGAAAATCAACTGCCTATCAGAGAAGTCAGGGAAAATTGTGTTGTGAGGGAATCAGAAGGAGCTGTTTCATCATCAGATTTGGCTTTCATGCCTTGCATTTGACTCATAATGCAAGTCGTGCAGAACATGGAGAGACAGGAACAAAAATATAGATTCCCACTAGGCAGTTCCTTGTGATAGCCATCTCATTAGTAATAATTTAAGACTCTATTCCTTTCAGCGTTCAGCTATCTGAATGTTATAGGGCATGGCAGTACCATTCATGGCACTAGTGGAAATACGCTTTACCTAATCTTGATTTATGCCCTTAAATTTGTAAAGGACTGGCCTTCACTCTGTTGAATCCTCTCATGCTTCCTTCAGTGCTCATGCATGAAAGTCTGAACTCTGCTTAAATTCCCCCTGTGGCCATCCAGTATATGGAACATCTGACTATTATTTTCAAAAAATAGTGAAATACAAAAATAATAGAGAAGCAAGTAGAAACCCTTTCTGAAGGTAATATTAAATGTTGATAGTAAAGGGAAAAATAATTATTTTTTGAAGTCAGTTTAATTTCAGAGGACTTCTCTTTATATTTCACCTATATTTCTGAGTGATACAGGCCAGTGACGTAATTCATTCTGTCTCCATAAATGTGAAGGTGAGGTAATGGAAGTCACTAAAACACAGGAGGCAAGCATGGGAAAGAGGCCATATCTGAGCTTTGTAACCGGATCATTAAAAAAGTACAAAATGAAGCTTCCCAAGGTGGATTTCCTGAGGATGAGAACTCATCAAAGAGGCCCAAGATTCTGGTAGAAACTTGCTGTGCAAACCTGAGGAAGGAAGATGGGGACACCTTGGTGGCTAAGTCAGTTAAGCGTCTGACTCTTGGTTCCAACTCAGGTCATGATCTCATGGTGCATGGGTTCAAGCCTCACATTGGCTCCATGATGACAGTGCAGAGCCTGCTTGGGATTGTCTCTTTCCCTCTCTCTCTCTCTCTAAAAATAAATAAATAAACTTAAAAAAAAAAAGAAGGTGGATGCATTCTATATTGAATGAATCTTTGGATAGAAATCTTGAGAAATCTTGGTATTGAGCACTGTAGGAATTCCCAAAGGGGAAAAAAAATCCTCTAAACTTTGGACATTTAAAAAAACAATTATAAAAAAGTTAAACGAGGTGGATTCTAAATAGGATAGGATTAATGGTTGTTTACATAGCCACACACACCATCTAAATTCTGTATAAGTGGCTACACAGGCAGTGACAATAGCCTTGGAGTCACATCTAATCAGTCCTGAAGTTTTGTCGATTCTGTTCACAGTAATTCTTAACTTCATTTCTATTTGTTCTCAACTCTTCCCAAAGGTCCTCTAGATTAGGATGCCAATGTCTGTCACTTAATAATCTCCCAACTACATATGCAGCTAAGCAACCTTCCCCCCAGCTCCTGCACACTACCTCTGGAGCGGCTTTTCTAGACCACACAGCTGATCAGACAGTCATTTCCCTTAGAGCCCTTCACTTCTTCTTCATCACGTTCAGAATAAAATCTAACTCTCTAACATACGAGGCCAGCCCCTCCATTCTTTGGCCCCTGCTTCCCTCTGAGATTCATCTTTCCCAGCCTTTGGTTCACCGTCTACAAGTCATCAAATCCGCATAATTCCACATGTCTTCACAGGAGTACCTTCTCACTCCTTTGCTTCAAGTCCACTTTTAGTGATCCAGCTGAGTGTCCTTCCCCGTGGGTGATCACTTTCAGTCCCTCAAGACCATAGTTCTTTTTCTGGTGTGTTCTCACTCCTTGCTCAAACCTGTTGTGGCATAGAAGTACTGAAATCTCCTGTAAATTTGACTGTCTCCTTCATTAGAATCTAAAAATCTTGATGTCTGTGTCTTATCCATTTTTTGACATCCTCTAAACATTAGAGAATATTTGTTGAATGAATACATTGGAAGAATAAATGAAATAATTGTTGAATCAACCTATTCATTCTGTAGCCAGTCAATGAATTTTCTGGGCCAATTCACAATGTGTGAAATAGATTGAGATGACCCCGGCTTTCTTGCGCTAGTGAGGAAGAAAGTGAAGAAAGAGAAGAGTGCAGAGCATTGAAAAAAAGGGAGTGAGGGCCAGATGAGAGGATGGGAAAAGGGCCCTCAGGAAGCATTAGGGACAATGGTGACTTCTTAGGAAAATTCCCTAATATGGGTCTGAAGTGACAGGTACAACTGGCACAAAATGGAAATATTTTCCTTCTTAGCAAACTACATGAGACTAATGTATAATTACAGTGGTCTTAAGATAACATATGAGAGCATGGTTGCAACCTATAGGTATTTGCACAGAAAGAGAAAACGTAGCATCTGTATTATTCTCTATTCTGTGTAAAGCCAATTTATATAACCTTTATATAAAATCCTGCTTGGTTTAATTTTTTGATATCTGTAATTGGAAGGAAACTCATTCCTCTGTATCTCAAATAGGGCCAAAACCCTTTTATAATGGGATTTTAACTTTGGCTGACAATTTCTGCTCCAGGGAAAGTAATAATACGGTCCTTGCTCTTTGCTAGAAGTATTCCTTATCCTTCCCAGGACCTTAAGAACCCTTCTGTGACCCACCTTAAGAACCAGCAAATCACACCAACTTTGGGAACATAAAACTGGGTAATTGAAAATTCCCTTTACAGATAGAAGGCTATAAGAAGTTCAAATAGAATTTAGATTTGATATTGCTTAGCAGTGGTAAGGGCCTATGAAATCTGATGAATCTTTATCTCTTGGTATCCTGAAATTTCTATCTCATTTGAATAAAAAGAATTGCTGCATTTTCTGCCTTAGAGAGATGAAGCATTGTGGCATGCCACTGGTTAAGAGTACAGAACCTGGAGTCAGGCTGCTTGTGGTTGGAGCTTAGCTCCTCAATTGCTAACAGTGAGACCTGGGGTGAGTTTTTCACTGGCTTCAGTTTCTTTGTCTATAAAATGGGACGATAATGGTACTAATTTTTTTGAGGGTTATTTTATTTCAAAGTTTATTTATTTTGGAGAGAGTGAGAGAGAACGGGGCGGGGTGGGGGGCATGCATACATGTGGAGTAGGGCAGAGAGAGGGAAAGATAGTTCCAAACAGGCTCCACACTGACAGTGCAGAGCCCCACATGGGGCTCAAACTCGTGAACCTTGAGATCATGACCTGAAGTGAAGTCAGGCGCTTAACTGAGTGAGCTTTGAGGGTCATTTTAAAGATAAATTGATAAATATGTGCAAAATATCTAGAACAGAAACTGGTATAAAAGGAATGTCCAGTAAATGTTAGGGGCTATTGTGGTTGTTGGTGCTATTGTTGTTACTATTGTTATTTGTATTATTTCCCAGTTTGTCACACCTACCATAAAGGCATCAGGAAAGACTTTTCTGTAGAAATGAAGTTTAAATGACCAATGCAGGAAAATACTTTCCAGGCAGAGTTGAAAGCAGATGGGAAAACCTAGAGACAATAGGAACCATAGTGTGCTCAAGAAATGGAAAAAACAATAACAACAAAAACTGAAAACCCTGTCTGACTGGCATGTCAGGAGCAAGGAAGAAATTAGTAGGGGTTGAAACCAGAGAGGAAAGTGAAAGCGAGAATCTTTATGGTCCTTTAGGCCATGCTCAAGGATTTTGTCCCTTATTCCAAGATTAATGGGCAGCTCTGAAAGGTTTTAAACAATGCTGGTAAATAACAGAATGGCTAGAGATTGCATATAACTTGGAGTGGATAGATGAATTCTATCCCAAAGTTTGGAAGAAGAGGGTTATGGTTTTGATAGAATGGTATAGGGATCCATATCTAAAGTGAGAATTGGTGGTATTAGCTGTAGTGTCTTAAAACTTGAGGCTAGGGGCTTGTTTGAATTTTAGAGCCAGTGTAGAGACACTTGAGCTGTATGAGAAGCAGAGATGATAAAAGAGGAGTCTAAAGAATCTACCAATGAACATGCTTAGAGAAGACGGTACCCATGGAAGCCTCTGATGCTGTTGAAGCCAGTCAGTTGTGCTAAACACAGCATACCCACCCATGCTGTGTAATGTGTGCAAGTTTAGGGATAGCCATACTTGAACTTTTCCTGTCACTTAGGGTTTGAACTTTTCCTGTCACTTAGGGTATAAGAGAAAGTATATGAAGAAACATTTTATGCGTTGTACAACTTTTGGACTCTTGTTTGGAACTTTTTTTTTTTTTTTTTTTTTCAAATGTCTTATTTATTTCTAGNTCACACTGTCTCTCTCTCTCTCTCTCTCTCTTCTAGAAATAAATAAAACATAAAAAAAAAAAAAATTTACAACTGGTATAAGTTAAACAGAGTTAAATATAAATATTCCCAGTAGAATTTTACTTAATAAGGGCCAAACTGTTTGCAGAACTGAGAGTTAGGGGTTTTAAAAGTAAAATCCAGAGGACACATACTTTTTTTCAGAGTAGGAGTAATTTTAATAGAAAATAAAATCATCATTCAAGTAACTTACTTCACCCAACACCCAAAATATGCTCACATATGCACATGTAAACTGAAAAGTGAGTGGGTTTTTCATACCTTGTCTCCTACCCTATGCAGAAGCTGCACGTGGCTGAGAGTCCTGCAATTTACAGTTAAATACAAGTCTCCATTTTGGCTTGAGTCTTTCTCTCCCAGTGGTTGTCACCCTAAGCAAATTCTTCTCCTGAGTCTTCCCGAGTTTCTTCCTCTTCAAAGTGGGAGTCACAAATGATAATATTTGAGAACCGTTTCATAAACCTTTGGAAATAAGGCCTTTGTGTGAGACGAGAGTGGCCACCGGGGCTCCATGGCATAGGTAGAACATCCGGCGATTGGCCTTCCTCTTCAGGCTGCCCTGCCACTGCATCTATCGCCCTTGATGCCAGGCTCCAACATGCCCTGGAAGGCCTCTCCTCTTTTTTCTTCTCCTTCCAGTTACCCTGCTCATCAATTACTTCCTTTTTAAAATTTTTTAAGAAAAATTTTAGTGATCTATTTAACNCCCCCACCCCAATGTTCATAGCAGCACTCTCCACCAGTTTTATACAGTTACGATTACTGTGGCTGTGGATTAAGTCTCAGAATGGGGTAATTTGATGCCTCCCACTTTATTCTTCCTTTTCAAAATTATTTTAGTTTCTTTCTTTTTCCATATAATTTTTTTGAATAACCTGTCTATACATACAAAAAATCTTCTTGGTATTTATATAGAAATTTCTTTAAACTGTATATCGATAATCAACTGACACATAACTATTCTCCAATTGTAGAAATCCTCACTGAAGACACAGCTGCTATTTAGGCATGACAAAAATCTATATAGGGTATAAATAATTTCTTTCTTAGTCATTCTAGAAGACTTGGTGTTCTAGAATAGCCTCAGAAATTAAATGGAAAGAAATACGTAAGAAGAAAATGGACTTTTCTTTTTCGTTTGTGAGGTTTTCAGAGCTGATCACATTATAAAAGTGTCCACCTTAGTGTCAGTTTGTCAGATTCTCCCAGCACCCAACCTAATGTTGGACACGGATAACATGTTTGAAAAATAAAGCATTAACATTTGTGAAAGGAGGCATTGTAAAAACAGTGCTTCTTGGATTTTCTCATAGGAACAACCTAATTACATCTCTTATTTAATTTTCTGTGATTCTAAATATAAATTGGAGGGAGCTAGTAGATTTTACAAGTCAGTGTTCTTGTTTCAGTGATATAATGATAAACCATGCTGAAATAATGGAAGGTTCCACTTCATTACACCACTGTTTATCATTTTTAACGTTCTGCAGAAAATGTATTGGACATATGGCATTTGAAAGAAGAATTCACTGCATCCTTATCTGACATCCAAAGACTCTTGGAAGCATTGGTGTGATGCTTAAGTGTGAGTCCATTGACTGAATTTTAATTTTAATGGGAATCAATGAAATTTTGATATTTTATTAGCTATTTAACACTGTCAAGAAAAATGTTTTTATTCATCACTAATTATTTATATTTAGTGTATGAGTGCTGTGCATTTATAATCATTAAAGTGTAATAAACAGTAGTCAATTATGCACAACAAATACCTTTTCAGATATAGTGCTAATAAAAGCTAGGTATGCATCCTTACTGGCAGTTTATAATCCATAATGGACCATGCACAATAAAATTATGAAATTATATCACTAAATGGTTTTATTAACTACCTTTTTTTAATTGAAAAAGTAATTTATATTCATGGTAAAAAAAATTTAAGCACTGCAAAGAAGATACAATGAAAGTAATTCTTGTTCTTTCTCTAGACCCTTCTGGCACTCAATTCTCTAGTGTAGAGGGATAGCTGTAAGCCCAGCTTCTATTTACAGTATTTATGTGATAAAAAGTAATTTAAAACCTCACTAACTCACACTAACTGAAAGGAAGGTCACTACAACTTGATGTGAAATTTGAATTATAGTATATTTCAAAAGAAATATAGCTTTACTACTTTGGGCTATACTCAGTAACTCCTGACTGAGGTGGGAGATGTGATGGAGCTGACTATTTATTTTAAAGTATCCTTTTGTGCCTTTCAAACAGATTTTACTCATATTAATTCTTTAAATGCAAAGAATCTGATACTGTGGTGCTTTAAAATAGTTTGCTGTCCTTCACAGTTAAGTATGCTAAGTATTTGCCATGTTTACAATATTCTTTGCTTATCAAATTTCATTTTACAGAAAGCCCAAATGTAAATTCTAGCTCAAAACCTGAATTGCACTCATGTCCATTCATAGACCACACATTTCAAAGTACTGAACTTATATATATGCCTTACTATGTTTCTGTTGAGGGCTGCATATGTTACTTGTGAAAATACTTATGGAATCATGAAGATATCACATATAATTCTTTTTAAACTTTATAAGGTGTTTTTGAACACATTTTCTTATTTTATTCCTAGAGCTCCCACATGGCAAACATTAGAATGCTAATTTCTAAAGGGAGGCAGTTGTTCTTCTAAGGGGATGTTACTGGATGATCAAAATTTGGAAAAGACATTGATAAAGAGGAATGAATCTTTTTCTTAAAGTTTAATTTTGGGAGACAGAGAGCAAGTAGAGGAGGAGCAGAGAGAGAGAGTAAGTGAGAGAGAAAGAAAGAAAGAATCCCAAGCAGTCTCCACACTGTCCGCACAGAGCCTGATGTGGGACTCAAACTCATGAACCATGAGATCATAACCTAAGCTGATGTCAAGACTTGGATGCTTACCTGACTGAGCCACCCAAGTGCCCATAAGAAGAATTGGATATTGTTAGAGAATGCATAAGTGGTGAAAGAGGAAGATGTAGGGACAGTTATAGAAGTAAAATTTTATAACCCAATTGCATATAGGACTGGAGGAGAGAGCAATGGAAGTATATTGTTATGGAGTTCTTACATTATTCAAAAGAGTATCCTATTACTTGAAAGTAGATTGTGGTATGTTAAAGATGCAAATATAAACCCAAATCAACCTCTAAGTCATAAAACAATAGAAATAATAAAAGAGTGAAGATAAAAGGAAAAAATAAAAGAAAAAACCTCAATTAATACAATGAAGGCAGGAAAAAGACAAGGGAATAAAGAAAAGACAGCCCAAATAGGAAACACAGGAAGATGGTGTGTTTCCTACCTTGATGGTATCAAGTATATCGATAATTATGTTACATATGATAGTCTAAACACTCCAAGTAAAAGTCAGAGATGACCAGACTGAAAAAAAAAAAGGGGCAAGCACTAACTGTATGCTTTTTTGGAGGAAAAAAAACCACTTTAAATGTAATGACAAAGGTAAATCAAAAGTAAATAATGGAAAAGTTACAGTGTGTAAATCCCAATCATAAGAAAATACAATATGTATATTAATAACATAAAATAGATAGCATAAACATATTTCCAATGATTATTTTTAGCAATGAAAGCATTAGTTTATCAAGACATAAAAATCTTAGAACCGTATGCAGTTTATGACAAAATTTTCAAAACTGGAAGCAAAAACTAAATATGTTAAATAAGAAATAGATAAATCCTGCTATTGGTGGTGACATGGATGGATCTAGAGGTGATTATACTAAGTGGAAAAAGTCAGAGAAAGATACATACAGCATCTTTCTGTATTTAGATTCACTTATGTAGAATCTAAATAACAAAATAAGTGAACAACAGAAAAACCAAGAAGAGACTCCGAGACACAGCAAACTATTGGTTACCAGATTGAGGTGGGTGGGGGCTGAGGGGTGGGCAAAATATGTGAAGGGAATGAAGAGGTACAAACTTCCAGTTACAAAATAAATGAGTCTTGGAGGTGTAATGGATGGTGTAGAGGATATAGTCAATAATATTGTAATAACTTCTATAGTGGCAGATGGTAACTAGACTCACTATGGGGGGTTATTTCATAATGTATACAAATATCAAATCACTATGGTGCACGCCTGAAACTTAATAGGATATGATATGTCAATTATTCTTCAATTTTAAAAAATTCCCAATTATGTTTGAAAGTTTCAACACTGTTCTTTGGATAATCAGTAGACTAGGAAGACTAGTCACTAAATCACTGAAGAGATAGGGTATTTGAGTAATGCCATCAGGAAACTAGACCTAGCAACTATCAGGTAGACTTTGACAAATATGGAATATCATACACAACAACAGCAGAATGCATGTTTTTTTGAAGTGCACATAGAACATTCACCAAAATAAACCATATACTGAGCATAAGATACCTAAAATATTTGAAATCATACATAGCATATTCTTTGAGCACAAAAGATATAAATTAAAATTCTTTAATAATGAAAAGAAAACTTCACATATTTATAAAAATTCTTAAGTAGAAAAACAAATTACAAAGTAAATTAGGGAAATATTTTGAACTCAATGATAATGAAAACACAATATATATATATATATTTTTTCATGGAGTGAAAGGAGTGTTTAATGGGAAATTTAAACTTTAAATGTTTATATTAAAAAAGAATAAATGTCTCAAATTAATGCACTAAAGGCAGAAATAATAGGGGAAATCAATGAAATAAAAAAATCTGTACCACTGAAAACTTCTTTGAAACCATTTATGAATTTGGTAATCTGGTCAGATTTATGATAGACAAAACTGGAGAATACACAAAGTGGCAGCATCAGAAATGAAAAAGGAGACTTCAATTCAAATCCTACAGACATTAAGATAATAATTAAAGAATATGATGAACAATTTCATGCCACTAAATTAGATATAATAGACAAATTTCAAAATTTGCACAATAAGTCATAGGAAATCCAAGTAGCTCTATATTAAAGAAATTGAATTGATAATAACTTGCTCAGTCTTCTTTGGTAATTGCTATATTAAGCATATATGGAAAAAGAAATACTATTTCTACACAGATATTTCAGAAAATAGAGGAGAAGTGACACTTTCTAAAGGCATTTTATGGAGGCATAATTATACTGATACTCAAGCAAGATTGATTACATTACAAAAACACACAAGTAGCTAGGAAGACTATCTCTAATGAATATAAATGGGAAAACAATTCCTAACAAAATCAAATCAAAGAATACATGAAAAGGAAATATATCATGACAAAATGGGATTTTCCCAGGAATGCAGTTATTTAAACATTTGAAAATCAATAAATAGAACTTATTATGTTACTAGAAAAGGGGAAATTAACAATACAATCATCTGAAGAAATATAATCATCTCAAGAAATGCAGAAAAAGCATTCAACAAAAATAATTAATAAAACTTTCAATAAACTAGGAAAAGAAGAAAACTTCCTCAATCTAATAAATTATATCTATAATAAAACCTAAAGTGAAGGTTATTATTAATGTTGAAAGACTGAATATTGCTTCTCTAAAATTGGGAACAAGACAAGGATGTCTGCTTTTTCACCACTTTTATTTAGCATTTTAGTAGATGCCCTAGTAAGGGTGATAATGAAAGGAAAATAAAAAATACAAATAAATTTAATAGGAAAAAGTAAAGCTGTTTTTGTTCATATACAGCATATCTGTATATGTAGAAAGCCCTAAGAAATATATAAAAAAGCTATCAGAAGCATTATCAACAATAGTCAAGCTACTGAGAGAGCCCAAATGTCCACTGACTGATGAATGGATAAAGAAAATGTAGTGTGTGTGTGTGTGTGTGTGTGTGTATACACATATATACAAAAGAATGAAATCTTGCCATTTGCAGTGATGTGGATGGAGCTAGAGTGTATTATGCTAAGCAAAATAAGTCAGTCAGAGAAAGAAAATACCATATGATTTCACTTCTATATGAAATTTAAGAAATAAACCAGATGAATATATGGGAGAGGGGAATAAAGAGAGAGGGAAACAAACCATGAGAGAGTCTTAAAGACAGGGAATTATCTGAGGGTTGATGGAGGGAAGGGGTGAGAAATGGGCTAGATAGGTGATGGGGATTAAGGAGGGTACCTGTTATGAGCTCTGGGTGTTGTATGTAAGTGATAAATTGCTGTGTTCTATTCCTGAAAGCAATAATGCACTGTATGTTAATTAACTAGAATTTAAATTAAAAAATGAAAACAGAATAAATAAAAAAGCTATCAGAGCTAACATGAATTTAAACGGGTTGCTGGATACAAGGACAGCATACAGAAATCAATTTTATTACAATGTATATGCAACAAAAATGGAAAAGAAATAAAAATACCACTTACAAGTATGCCAAAACATAAAATATTAAGAATGAACTTTTAAAATATATGCATATCATATATACTTAAAACTGCAGTATATTACTGAGAGAAATTAAAGACCTAAGTAAATGGAAAGATATACTATGTCCATGAATTAGAAGACTTAACATTTTAAGATGTAAATTGCTCACACATTGAGATATATATACAGGCAATTCTGTTCAAAGTATCAGTGTACTTTTTGTGTGTGTGATAGAAATTAGCAAGCAGTTTTTTGTAATTTGAAAGAATATAAAAAGCTAAGAATTTTGAAAAAGAAAATTTGGAAAATGTATACTATCTGATTTCAAGACTTATTACAAACCAAAGAAATCAAGACACTGTGGTATTGGTATACAGAAAGACATGTGAATCAATAACCAGATAGAATGTCCATAAAAATATAGAAACACACATTTAGTCAAACAATCCTTAATTAGTGTGCCAAAGAAACTCGAAAGGATAGACATTAAAACAAATTGTATTGGAAAAACTAGATATCCATATGGAAAAAATGTGCCAATCCTCTTATTTCACATCTTACACCCTTAGGTAAAAACAAAACATATAATTACAGAAGAAGACAGAATAAAATCTTCTTGGTGTTTTCTTATATAGGTCACAAAAAGCATAAGTTATCAATGACAAAATTTAATATATTGGATTTCATCAAAATTAACAAGTCTAGTCTTCAAAAGACTTACACAAATGATAAGGTGAGCCTAAATTGTGAGAAAATATTTGCATTACAATTCATTTGAGAAACTGACAGTTTATTATGATATTAAACATATAATTTCTATATAATCCAACAATTCCACTCCTAGGTTTTTACTCAAGAACAATTAAAAAAATCACACACACACACACACACACACACACACAAATTGTATAAGATGTTCATAGAAGCTTTATTTTTAAGAGATTTTTTAAAAAAGAAATAACCTCAATGTCCATCAATAAGTGGGTGGATAATCTAAGTGTAGTGTATCTATGCAATGAAAACTAATAAGCAATAAAAAGGAATAAGCTATTGATACAAGCAACAATATTGATGAATCCCTAAAACGCTGTATTGTGTAAATGAAAGCAAGGTATAAAAGCATGTGTACTTTATTATTCCATTTTTGTGAAATTCTAGAACAGGCAAACTTAATTTACAGTGACAGAGAGCACTTTAGTGGCTGCCTGTGGCTGGGGTGGGGGGTAGTTCTAGGGAGAGGACTTAACAGCAAAGCAGTAAAAAGAAATATTTTGAAGTGATGAAAAAAATACTTTTTTTAAAGTTTTTATTTATATTCCAATTAGTTACATACAGTGTAATATTAGTTTCAAGTGTACAGTATAGTGATTCAATACTTCCATAAAACAATGCTCTTCACAAGCGCATTTTTTTGGGGTGTTAAGTTTCATAACTTTTTAATATGTTTTGGATACTAACCCTTTACCAGATATGTTGTTTGCAAATATTTTCTCCTGTTTCACAGGTTGCCTTTAATTTTCTTGATTGTTTCCTTCAGTGTGCAGAAGCTTTTTGTTTCTTGTTTTTTTCCCCCATGAATTTCCAGTAGTTTAATTTTGCTTTCGCTTTCCATACCTCAGGAGTCAACATCTAGTAAAGGTTGTTATGGCTGATGCCAAAGAGATTATTACCTGTGTTCTCTTCTGGAATTTTTTTTTTTTTTTTTTTTACAAATAGTTTATTGTCAAGTTGGTTTCCATATAACAGCCAGTGCTCATTCCCACAAGTGCCCTTCTCCATGCCCATCTCCCCCCTCCCCCTCACACCCATCAGTCCTCAGTTTGTTCTCAGCATTCAAGAGTCTCTCATGGTTTGCCTCTCTCCCTCTCCCCCACTATTTCCCCCCTTCTTCTCCCCCATGGTCCTCAGTTAAGTTCCTCCTAATCCTCCTATACGTGCAAATATGATATTTGTCCTTCTCTGCCTTACTTATTTCGCTGAGCATAACACCCTCAAGGTCCATCCATGTTGCTACACATGGCCAGATTTCATTCTTTCTCATTGCCAGGTAGTATTCCAGTGTATAGATAAACCACATCTTCTTGATCCATTCATCCATTGATGGACACTTAGGCTCTTTCCATGTTTTGGCTATTGTTGAGAGTGCTGTTCACAAGTGCATTTTTAAATAACTATCCCGTCCCCCTTTCCTCTGGTAATCTTTGGCATTCCTTAGATTGTGTTATTGGAAATATCTTAATTGTGGTAATGGTTACATTTTCCAAGACTTCTTGAAATATTTATACCTTGATACAGTTAAAAAGAAGCATGGAGGTTATCTAAGATAAATCTACTTCTAATAAATAATGGTATATTGATATGATCTTATCTCTTCAAAATGCCCCTTGATTTTTTCCTATCCAGATATTCTCAGGTTCATTCAACAGATACTTATTGAATATATATATAATGTGCCACAAGGTACAAAATGTGCCTTATATATGAAACAAGAATAATGAATGTATATATACCAGTACTGAATTAAATAATATTCCTCTCCTGGAACTTGTGAATATGATCTTATAAGGAAATAAATTCTTTGCAGATATAACCAAGTAAGGATGAGGTCATACTGGATTAGGGTGGTCCCTAATCCGGTAACTAGTATTTTTATAAGAAGGGGGGAATTTGAACATAGAGACATTCATAAAAGGAAGATAATATGAGACTCAGGAAGATAGCCATGTGAAGACAGGCAAAACTTGAAGTAATTTATCTACAAGCTAAGGAATGCCAAAGATTACCAGTAACTATCAAAAGCAAAGAAGCAAGAGAATCTCCTTCCCTAGACCTTTCGGTGAAAGCATGGCTTTTTCAACACTTTGATGTCAGACTCCTAGTCTTGATATCTTTGAGAAAATGCATTTATTTTGTTCTGAGTCACTCAGTTTGTGGTACTGTAACAGCTCTAGAAACTGACACGATATTCAATTTTTAGAGTGTTATGCAAGAAAATATGGAGCTTTGGAATAGTTAAAATAATATTCGTTTGGATTCCCAAGGAAGATCTCTTAATGAAATAATCTCTAGTCCAGATGGAGAGGCAATTAGCAGTTAGTAAGATGAAGATAAAGGCAATGAGGAAGAGAAGGTGTGACCAGGTAGAGAGATCAGCATTTACAGAGTCTTTGAGTAAGGAAAGACCTTGCCATATTTCTAGGCTCAGAAAAAAGGTAGCCTTTTGGAGAGTGGAGAGTGAAGGGCAGAGATGAGATTGGAAAATGATTTGATTCACAGCATGCCTTTTAGGAACACATTAGGAGTTTTAATTTTATTGTAAGACAATGGAAAGCTATTTTATGGTTTTGAGCAAGAGAATGATGTGATCAAATTGGATGTGGTTTTTTAATTGATCTGCCATATTTCTCTAAGAAGAAATCATAGGGATACAGGACAGTGGGCAGAAAAGGAGACTGGAAGAAATTAAGAGGGTAACTACTGTGGTAGTTCAAGTGACAGACATCACTGGCTTAAACTACAATGAAGAGTCAGTGAGAGGCAGACTTATTTGAGGTTATTTTAGGAGGTAGACTAATCAGAAATTGGTAATGGATTGGATGTGGGGGTGAAGGAGAGGGAGGTATTAAGAACAACTCCAGGTTTCTGGAATGAACAATTAGGTGGCTGAAAATCCCATTTACTGGCATGAGAAGACTTGCGGAGAAACAGTTTTGGCAGGGGAGGATCAAAAGTTGCTTCTTGGACCATTTAAATGCAGGATGCTTGTGTGATATCTAAGTGAGTATGTCTAAGAGATAGTTGCACAGATAAACCTGGAGTTTATATTTAAGAATTGTAAATGGAGGGATACCTGGGTGGCTTAGTTGGTTGGCCTGACTCTTGGTTTCAGCTCAGGTCATAATCTCATGGTTTGTGAGTTTGAACCCTGCATTAGGCTCCACACTGTTAGCTTGGAGATTCTCTCCCTTCCTCTCTTCCTGCCCCTCCCCCACTTGCTCTCTCTGAGTGAAAGAATTTAAAAAAAGAATTGTAAGTGTATGGGTAATTATCTATCTATCTATCTATCTATCTATCTATCTATCATCTATCTATCTATCTATTTATTTATTATGAATATATATTGTATATAAACATATAAATTTATGTTTATTTATTTATTTATTTGTATTCCAGCATAGTTAACATACAGTGTTATATTAGTTTCATGGATACAATATAGTGATTCAACAATTCTATACATTACTCAGTGCTCATCATGGTAAGTGTACTCTTCATCCCCTTCACCTATTTCACTCATCTCCCCCACCCATTTCCCCTCTGGTAATCACGTTTGTTCTCTATATTTACGAGTGTTTTTTGGTTTGTCTCTTTTCTTTTTTTGTTTCTTAAATTCCACATATGAGTGAAATCATATGGTATTTGTTTTTCTCTGACTGACTTATTTAACTTAGCATTTTACCCTCTAGGTTCATCTGTGTTGTTGCAAATAACAAGATTTCATTATTTTTTTGTGGCTAAGTAATATTCCATTGTGTGTGTGTGTGTGTGTGTGTGTATAAAATATCTTTATCCATTCATCTGTTGATAGACACTTGGGTTGCTTCCATAATTTGACTACTGTAGAATAATGCTGCAATAAACAGAGTTACATTTACCTTTTTGAATTAGTCTTTTTATATTATTTGGTTAAATACCCAGTTGTAGAATTACTGGATCATTAATTCTATTTTTAATTTTTGAGGAACCTCCATATAGTTTCCCACAGTGTCTGCACCAGTTTATATTCCTACCAACAGTGCATAAGAGGTCCTTTTTCTCTACATCCTCACCAACACTTGCTTTTCTTGTCTTCTTTATTCTAGCCATTCTGACAGGTGTAAAGTAATATCTCATGGTGGCTTTGATTTGCATTTCTTTGATGATTAGTGATGTTTCATGTATCTGTTGGCCATCTGTAATATCTTATTTGGTGAAATATCTGTTCACGTGTTTTTCCCATTTTAATCAGATTATTGTTTTTTGGTGTTGAGTTGATAAATTCTTTAAATATTTTGGATATAATTCTTTATCAGATATATCATTTGCAAATATCTTCTCCCATTCAGTATGGTGTCTTTTTCTTCTGTTGAGCTTTTTATTTTGATGTATTCTATATGGCAATATTTTAAATCATGAGAGTGGAAAGGAACATTAAGGGAGGGAGTATTTGTCATGAAAGGCCTTACACTGAACCCTGAAGAATTCCAAACCTCAGGGGTTGGATAAGAAAAGCACTCTCAAAAGTGCTGAAAAAGAGCAGCCAGAGGGGTAGAAGGACTATTTGGAAAAAATAGTATTATGTAAGCCAAGTGATGAGAATGTCACACAAATGAAAGTGTATCCAACTATGAAAAAATAGCTGAAATGCAACATGTCTTAGACTATCTTACTCTTCACCAACGTTCACTGTTCCTCCCTGTTAAAGTCATCCATGTCTATGGACTTGATTTGACCAGATATGAGTCATTTCAAGCTAGCACATACTTCATCTACCCTTTTTCCTTTAGACATGACACAAACAATGGGACCCAGGTAGAGGATGCTCTACCAGCCTGGCTCCTAAGTGAAGGCAAAGTGGAGCACAGCCATAGCTGATCTGTGATAGACATGTAACATTAGTTAAAATAAACCATTGTTGCTTTTGTTGTTTGGGTCTTTGTTACTGAAGGAAAGCTAGGCTATTTTGAATGATAAACCAGGTAAGATACAAGCAGAAAAGAGTATCCTGTATGATAGCAACATTGATATTTGGTGATTCCTGAAAGAGCATTATCAGTAACATGTTAGGAGTAGGTATCAGTTTGCAATTAGGTGAAGACTGGATGGGAGATAAGAAATTGGAGATAGTCTAAACGCTGAAGAATTTGTGGAGTGGAGTAGAGAAATAGTGTAGATATTTTGGATGGGGGATATGAGATCAAGGTTTATCTTTTTAAGATACAGATGGAGTTAAAGCCCATTAGGACATTGAAAAGGATGAATCAGTAAAGTGGGAGAGGACTGAAGATGTAGGAGTATAGCCTCTAAGAAAGGGAAAAGAGAGAAAAAGTGGGTAGACTGGAATCTGATAGAACCTGTGCTTCAACAGGAGGGAAGAAGGAACAGATGGCGTTGCACATCCAGGGATGGGAAAATTTGCAATTCTAAACAAAGGCAAATGTCTTTTAAAAATATTCACATTTTAGGAACTAATCTTCAACTCACTTTTATAGCTCAATTTTAGAATGTGGGGATTTGATATAGTTTCTTATGTAAACTCTCAGTCCAAAAAACTAAATTTGGTTTAAAAAAAATCCCATTAGGTTTCCATCTGCTTCATTCAGATTTATAGGGTAATTCCACTTGAATTTATAAAATTCCTTTCCTTTAAGATTCCCTGGTCAAAACCTAGGAGGTGCTGGAAATGTTTCATCTTTGTGAGTCAGACAAAGTGATTGATCCTTTAAGCACATCTTTACTGATTATATTCATTTATGCATGCCCTGTCCTACTCCATACCCCTAAGTATCAGAGCCTCCTGATCCTTCCATCCAAAACCGTTTCCAGAATCCCCTTAACAGCTTACAGCACTCTTTGCTTTGGGGACTGATGGAGAAGACATTATAAGTGTTTTGGGGGGAAAGTGTGGCTGTAATTTATTTTCTGGGGAATAAGTAGTATTGCACATGTCATGATAAAAATGGATAAGCATGAAATGATTTATTTCCTAAAAGAATATAGGGATGCTTTATAAGATGCAGTGTAATTGTTGGGATTTGTCCCTGGCCTAGTCTAATGTTGACAGGGACACAGCCACTATCTGTCTGAAACATTTTCCCTAGAGCTTATTGAATGGCAAATGTAATTCCTGGGGGAAAGCTTGATGTTCATAGTCTCTGCAGTGCTAACAGTTGAAAGTCAGAATAAAAGCTTATTTCTATGGCTCTGACAGTTTGGGGGATATATTCAAGCTAGATCTTGTGGGTTCTTAATACTTGTATTTTCACAATACCAATTGTAATATCCCAAGCTTTTGTTAATTCCAATTGCATTTACAGTTGACTCTTGAACAATATAGGGGTTAGGGATATTGACGTCCTGCACAGTAAAAAAATCTGAGTGTAATTTTGATTCCTTAAAAACTTAATTACTAATAGCCTACAGTTGACCAGAACCATTACCAATAAGGATTTGAATAACACATATTTTGTATGTTATATGTATTATTACATGTATTATGTATTAGAAAAGAATGCTACTTTAAAAATTGCAAGGAAAACACATTTACAGTAGTGTACTGTATTATTAAAAGAATTACATGTATAAATGGACTCTCACAATTCAAAACTCTGGTGTTCAAAGGTTGACTATATAAAAATTTTTAACCATTCCTGTACTGAAAGAGCAGGGAAAGTCCTAGATAGATCTGGTGAAATCTCTATATTTATATTGAAGGCTCAGTGGCAGGGAGGATAAGAACTTTCTGTTTCTTCTCTTCCTTTTCTACCTCTGCTTCATCATCTTCCTTTGCCTTTTTTTTCTCTTCTTACTCTTCTCTTCCTGTTTATTGTTTTTAAACTTACATGTTATCTAAATTAAATATCCAGTATAAATAATCTTAAAAACTAGACTGCTGCATAAACTAATAAAATTTCTTGAAAAATCTACCATATTATACCTTTATTGATACCAAACATTCAGTAAATTTCAGGTGTCATTCACATTCATTTGGATATTATCTCCTGTTGCATATATATATGAATGGCCAAGTACATATGTAATGTGTTTTATAGAGGACTGANTATTTATAAATTTATAATTTATAAATATTTATAAATTTATAAATGTCTAACAATCCCTTTTTGCATAGAAACTTACCTTGGCCTCATATTGGCTTCTGCTCAAGCATTACAGGTCCTAAAATTTTAAGTGCTGCTTTGACTTCATTGAAGCTCACAGGGCTCCAGAGGCCTATCTATGAGTTTCCCTGCTCTTGTCAGATATATTTCCCATTAGAGGAAAGTCTCCGCATCCATCTAGTTGCCATACCAGTGAGACTAGCTGCCTTCCACCTGGTTCTCAACCTAATGGATTTCACTTCCCTTATAGCCCATAAGATAGTCAAACAAGCCAATCACATTCTACAGCAGGAACAAAGAGATACCTCACCCTCTTGTTATAACCAAGCCTGCCTCTCCCATGGCCACTTTTGGTTCACTGTGTTCCTGGGAGCAACCTGAATGTTGTCCTGCATGGTATGCAGTGTCCTTTCCCCCTGAGCTGTGAGTATATGTAACTGGTGCACTTCTCTCAATCTCATGTGTCCAGTGTCATGTATCATGTGCTCAGTCATCTTGTAATACTTAGAGTGGGAGACCTCTCCTTGACCAATCAGGTAAATAGGAGAATACCAGAAACATTGGATTTCCATTCTTACAGAATAAGAACAGACATCATATACTGCTAGATTTTAACAAGTTTAGAGTCTATTCCCCCTATCATGAACCTTATTGTTCATATATATTTATTTTCATATATAAACCTCCAAAGAGTGGCAATTTTTGGACACTATTTAAAATTTGGGGTTTAGATGTGGGCCATTGCTTTTATCCTTTTCAGTCATTTTCAATAATTTATATACATATGCATACATACATGCATATTTTGAGCTACTTTAGCTTTTATAATATTTTTGAACATAGTAGAAGTTGCCTTTGTGACAATTTGATTAAAAAAGAATATAAAAAAGAAAAAATACATATGATCAACTTATTTAAAAATTGTTGCTTATCAAAATGATTGTTCAACTCAACAAGTACAGGTGTGTATGTGTACATCTAACAGTGACCATCTTATCTAGAAAAACTATTTTGGAAAATAAATGTCCCTTCAAAACCTAAATGGAATAGTGACTATGGCTTTCAATAACATAAACTATAGCAAAAGTTATAACTAGATTTCTCAACCCAAATTATATTTTCTAAGTCAGTGAAGCCTTAAATTAATGAATTAATTCATTCATTGATTCAACATGTACTTATTATGTTTCTATATGTACTAAGTTAACTTCTTTGATGGTTCTGAGAAGATACTCAAAATTGTGTAGGATACCAGACTAAGAAATAAAGCCAAACTCATAAAATTACAGACTTGGGAGGAACTTGAGAATGTACAGAGAAAGGCTCATAGTCTCAGGGACTCACCCAAGTTCACACAAATCCTGTCATGTGTGTTTCCCGGACTGCATTCTAAAAGTGATTCACTGACCATCAGTGCCGTGAAAAAACAATTCTCTTCCAAGTGCCAAAACATGTGAAGTGATCAGAAAATGTTATCGGAAATAAGAGAGATTTATGTAGATAGTCCTCATGTATGAGACTCCATGAAAAAAGTAGATTTTGAGCTGAGCCCCAGGATTGGTTTAATATAATTTTCATATCAAAGCAAAGGACATTTTCTTAAAAGGGCTGTTAGTGGCAAAGTTCTCTATAGTTAGGGATGTGATTAATTAACATATGTTTGGGTTGGTAGGGCTGGTGACTGAATTAGAGGTTAAATTACTTTCTAGAAATGAGTAGATAGTAAAATAGTTAGAAAAAGCACTCTAATTGGGTAAAAATATTAGTAAACTACTAATATTTCTATGACTTAAGAGAGTTAATGTGGCTGCAGAATAATTCTAAAATAAACAAAAAGAAGCTTAGAAACCTGAGAAGTCTAGCTCAGCATTGTTTGTTGTCTGCCTAGTGAGATCTAATTGAAAGACCAATTAATTTCTGTGGGCGTTGGAAAAGTTTCTCCAACCCACCTTATCTCCTCATCCCCCATCCCACCTCACCGTAATTGATTCCTGTTAATGATCAGACCTTCTCACAATTGTTTGAGCCAATATTAATAATGGTTTTCATTTATTGAACATCTACTGTGTGCTCATGAACTGTGATGCAATTAAAACTCTTTTGTATGGGAGAAAGTGGTATCTTGTTAGGATAGATATATGTTTTTCTCTTTTTTAGCTAGAAAATGAAAGTCATCCATCATTCATGCCTAGAGGGAGGAAGTGATGTGCACATTTGGGACCAGCATCTTGAGAATAACTCACCTTGGAAATTGACTCATATTTGGGCTTTGAAGCTGTCATTTTCCCTATGAGAAGATAATTGTAATAGAGCCAGAACTGACAAGTGGGGTTTTGATGTAAACAATGAACAAACTAACAGATCAATAAATGCTGAGCAAGGCATGCTTCACCTCAGATTATATTGACTTACTGCAAAAATAATGGAGTGACAAAATGAAAATGTGTTATGTTTTATCTGACTTATGGTTGTACCAATATATAAGGTAATAGATTAACTCAGATAAGACTCGCAGCAAAAGAAGCATCAAGAACAACTATAAGAAAATCAATTTGCAAACACCTTCATGAAAGCAAGTTTCTAAGGAACAATCAGCAAGCACACTTTACTAAAGAAAAATACTGGTCACACTTGTCTTCTATCTGAACTAGACAGCTAGATCAGCCAGGAATTACGTTTTTATTTTAGCTTAAGGATTTGACCTTCAACAGAAGTTGTTTTAGTAATTTTATTACTCAGAGGCCTCAGATCAGAGTCCTAGTGCATCCAAAATTCAAAATCTTGAGTGCTTTTTGACAAGCTCTGGGAAGTAAAACTATGACAGACAATGATAGGGACCATTGGACTAGTATGTAAGTAGACAGTTGCTGTTTCTTAACTCTTTCACTTCTGCTTCAGCCTCTGAGTTAAGATCATATTCTCAGGGTGGCCTTAATCAGTGACTAAACCAGACTGTGCTATAAAGGGGAGGCTGCTTCCACCCAATATGGGACTGTTCTAACAGGGAATTTTTATACGCAAGTGATGTGTTGACTGACAGAAACTTTGTCAGACCCTCATGCTCAGTTTCATTTTTTCTTTCTTCCTTTCATAGGTGTTGCTTGCCCATAAAACTTGAATTTCTAATTCTTCCTCACGATCTGCTTCCTGGAGAACTCAGTTGACACAGCTGTACTAGAACAGGTCCAATAAAACAGTAAGATGGAATTTGGGGTCTGGATTGCCCACCATCTGGTTGGCAATAAGGATCTTATACCAGGCATATCCCTGGCACAAGGACCCTATTCTTGGCATAAGGTGGTGGGTGGTGGCTCGATTGCTGAACCTGTCAGTGGAGCACAAAATGCTGATGACCAAACACAGGCTTTCATAGTTGCTGAGCTTCAAAGATGATGGAATGTTCAGCCAAGGCAGGACTATTGGGCCAAAGTCATCATCCTGGTTGGGAAAAGCTGTATCCTGCCACATCTGGGTGAATGTGCCTAAAGCATTTGGCTCCACAAATCCTTCTGACTCCCCAGAGCCTCCCAGAGGTGACTCATGTTTATCTATCAGAAGCTAGCACACCTACATGTGGGAAGGCTGAGGCCTTTTCCTTGCTGCAGGGACTCAAAATTAGTCCCTACTCCTCTCTTAGCTTTTGGGCCAATAAGTAAGGTTAAGTTGAAGGACAACTAAGCTGGAGATATGTGGAGCATGATATGGGAGAAAATAACTTTATACAAAAGGTTCTGCAAGAATTAACCAGCATGAACCAGCAAGAGTTGGAGGAATTTACTTGGGATTAGATTTTCAGGGTTCCAGAATTAAATCAAAGAGGTCAAAATGTAAGTTTGAATGAGGGAGAACATATTGACTTGGAACATACTCTCAGGATACTTGCTTAATGTCCTATCAGGGACTGAGGTGATGGAAAAAAACTTGCTGCAAAGGTGACTTTTAGAAACAGCAGCCCTGTTTGAATGAAGCTGAAATGTATGAAATGCTATACAGATGGCAGAGGGAGATTTTAAAAGCTTGGAAATTGATGTTAGAATGGAAATACTATGTGAGTTTAGAAGACTCTTGTAAAGGTGGGAAGACATACCATTCCCCAAACCCATAAAGAATGCTGCAGTGACAGTGTCTGTACCCCTTCTCTCTGTCTCATTTAAAACAACCTACTCACCCATACTCTTAAGTAACAGAGTCATCCCTGAGGTCACCCTCACTCTGCACCATCATCATTAATTCAGCTTACACCACCATCATTGTGGTTTCCAGTGCCATCCCTTCCACACTTCTCCCACCTCACCCCGCAGCCCTCCATGGTCTTCTCATAGCTTGGACATCACAGTCACGACCCTCAGCATGATCATTATCATGGTAAATAAGGCAGAACTGTGAGGACTTGGCAAATATTCCAGGGTGCTGAGTTGGGAAGAAAAGAGATTCAATTGATTTGTTCATGGAGCTCCACTCAGACCAATGGAATGAACATAGTACATGGAAGCCTTCTGGAAGGTGTGGAGGGGGGTGGACAGGGAGAAGGAAGACATATATAATGGAATATTACTTGGCAATTAAAGAGAATGAAATCTTGCCATTTTCAACAACGTGGATGAACTAGAGTGTACTATGCTAAGCAAAATAAGTCATTCAGAGAAAGATAAATATATAATTTCACTCATATGTGGAATTTGAGCAACAAAACAAATGAACATAGGTGAAATGAAGGAAAAATGAGATAAAGAGAGAGGGAGAAAACCATAAGAGGCTCTTAAATACAGAGAACAAATGATGGTTGCTGGAGGGGTATTGGGTGGGGACATAAGCTAAATAGGTGATGGGCATTAAGGAGAGCACGTGTTGGGATGAGCACTGGGTGTCAATGTAAGTGATAAATCACTAAATTCTATTCCTAAATTCATTATTACACTATATGTTAACTAACTTGGATTTAAATAAAATAAAAAACAATAAATTAGGTATAGATTCCAAAAGCATCTCTTCCACATTAAAGTATCTTTATCGAATACCAGAGTTACTACGGACCAACCAGAAATTATATTGTCTGTAACTATAAGTCAATGTATCATAAAATTATCTGGAAATCATCTCTTAAATTTAAAAAGTGAATTAAATAGGGGCGCCTGGGTGGCTTAGTCGGTTAAGCGTCTGACTTTCGCTTAGGTTATGATCTCGCGGTTCGTGGGTTCGAGCCCCGCGTGGGGCTCTGTGCTGACTGCCAGCTCGGAGCTTGGAGCCCATTTCAGAGTCTGTATCTCCCTCTCTCTCTGACCCTCCCCTGCTCATGCTGTCTCTCCCTCTGTCTCTCCTAGAAATAAATAAAAATATTTTTAAAAAGTGAATTAAATAAATAAGTAAATAAATATTAAAAAAAATTTTAAAGAATGCATTGGTGAGAGGGACTCCAGCATCACTAAAATGTTTGGGAATGACTCTTCTCTGAAAGTCAGGGCTTATGGGAGGGAGGTTGTAATGCAACTCAGCTTTTTGATAGCCATGGGGATGATATAGCTCAGAAGCAATATAGAACATGTAGTAGCAGTTAAATTCCAGAAACTAGGAGTCATAATTATTATAACAACTATAAAGGTCAGAAGGATAGCCCAGGGGTCTTGACCTGCAGAAAGTTGTGAAGATGGTTAATGGCATACAGTATGTCTTAGGGCAAAATAAATGGGCAGCTAACGAGGATATTCTTTAATATATATAATCAAAAGTAAGCAGGAATGGAAGAATGGAAAATGGAAGACCATGGCCTCAGTAAAATACCAAATCATTTGCTCAGTTTCCATACTCGTGCCAATTTTCAGTCTGGGAACCCACTGATTGATGAGGTAGCAAGGCCTTCAGGGAAAGCAAGTTAAACAGCACAACAAACATGTTCTGTAATGATTTCTTCATTCCTTCCTCAAAATATAATAGCCACTTACTCAGGTGACTATATATTGGGAAAAAAGAATACTCAAACAATTTGAGTATTGACACACAAGACTTCAGCAATCATTATTGTTATATCCCCCATTTACATGAAGGCATACAGGAACTATATAATAAGTATAATCTTGCCTAAAATGCATATTAGAGTGGATCCATTGGATCTGTGAATCCAACTAGTCTTCATTTCCTTTGGATCCTGATGCATAATTGGGATTGATGTTCTTGGCAATTGGAGGAACTCTCACATTGAGTTCTTGGTCTGTAGTGAAGAAGACCAAGAAGAAGCCCCTGAAACTGCCCCTCGCTGGCCAAGGTGGTAGAGTGGAGACTAGTGCCACCTTTAAAGACCTAATGAACCTTTATAATATGGCTACTGCAGAAACCAGATGTGTCGTGGAGAATGACTATAGACTACATCAGTCTCAACCAAGTGATAGCCCCAATTTGCAACTACCATACTAAACATGGTACCATCCCTAGAGCATATTAGTATGACCTCATTATACATGGTATCTGGCCATTAAGTTGATGAATGAAATTTTTTCCCAATAGAGAAAGAGGGTCATAGTTTGTATTTTTATGGAACAGAGAAGAGCATGCATTCACAAATCTGCCCCAGTGCTATGTTAAGCCTTCTACTCTCTGGCATAATATAGTCCAAAGAGATATGGAATTACACGGCATCCCTCAAAACATCAGATTGATTCATTACATAAAAAATGATAACATGCTGATCAAGCAGGATGAGCCAGAGATGGCAAAAATGCTGGACGCCTTAGCGAGGCACATGCCATCTAGAAGATGAGGAATCAGACTGACAGTAAGAAACCAACTACGAGTCTTTGAAATGATAATATTCTTTGAGAAGATTAAACAACCACTTGATATTAAGTTAATTATCTTGGGCTTCTTCTGTTCTAGAGGCACCAGTAATTCCTTCTCATAAGAACAAACACTTATCCTGGTTACTGCCTTTCTTCCCCAAAGAGCTTCAATCGATACCACAATCCAACAGCTTACGAAGTACTTGGTTCCCAGGTAGTGAATCCCTATAATATAGTACCCGACCAAGGGACTGAATTAGTGAAAAAGATAAGGAGGTGGACCTATTACCATAGGACCTATTGTTTGATTATAAAGATTTTTTAAAAAATGTTTATTTTGAGAGAGAGAGAGTTTGCACATGAACAGGAGAGGGGGAGAGAGAGTATCCCAAGTAGGCTCTGAGCTGTCATGTTAGCACAGAAGCTGACACAGGGCCTGATCTCACTAAGATCATGACCTGAACTAAAATCAAGAGTTGGACACCGACTGAGCCACCCAGGCACCACTATTATTTAAATTATATACTGCAGCATCCAGAAGTAGCCAGCATGATAGATCGCTAATGGCTCCCCTACCCAATCCTGCTTCCTCCTTTTTCCTTACACAGCTGTTACTCCTCAATAACACTTTGTATCTTCTCAGAAAGCCCAAATGGCTCACAAACCAAAGCATATACTGTATATATATATATTAAAACTTGTGAGATACTCCAGCACTATTCCCTGAAGTGAAAAAAAAATCATGTTCCAGATCAATAATTAGAAAACTTTAGGGGAGGGAGTGGGTAGAGAAAAGGTTGCAAAGAGGTACTGTATGAAAGCAGATGAGGAGGATTAGGAGTAAACAATGTTGGAAAATGAGGACGGAAAAATAGTCTACAATGCTGATTTGTCATATTCTAGAAAACTCAAACTAGAGGGCTACTTTAAACCTTAATGGGATTGTTTAAGACTAATAAAACAAATATCTTTTTTTATTATGTGTAACTATAGACTTAAGATAATAGTTATTTGAAGAAAGTTGAGACTGAAATACAGGTTCAAAAGACCTAAATTCTGTGATGATAAATACATAATCATTAACTGAGGAAATGTTGGAGATCATATATTTACATTTATCTTTGAAGTTGATTTTTGGGAAGATACCCATTCTTTCACTGAATTCTTTGGATTTGCTATGAGAGACAGAATGCTGTGTGGGATGTCTGAGGTCTTGGGGACCCAAACTTATACGTTCTTAGACATGGGTGTTCTCTTAGGCTAAATATCATTAACTGCATTCCCTGAAGGAATATCAGACATTTCTCTTTGAAGAAAATAAAGTAAAGCATAATGACCTCAAATAGTTAAAAGGCTGATACTATGGCCAAAGGGTAAACAGTGGAAGAAAGGAGATATTAACCTAGTGCAGAAAAGACCTGCATGCAGAGACATCTTCACAAGGTGTTAAGCTCCCTGCCACTGTGAGTGTTCAAGTGAAGGAGGGGCAGACATATCAAGGAGGTAGTAAATTTGGAGGGCATTTATCTAGGTGATGTTAAGACTCTTTCCTATTCTAAGTTTAAGGAATTGAAATTAGGATATAACATCACACGAGGGTCTGCTCTTCAGATTGCATTACATGGACTTCAAAACAAAAGAAAAGGGGCTAAGATATATATAAGCTGTAATACCTATGGAAGCTATAGGACAGATTATATAATAAGCTAACAGCAAAAGTACTAAAAGTACATTATAAGGTTGAACAATTTCTTTCTCTAGAGGACTCAAAATCTATATAAAATCCTCACCTTTTATCTGGAATAACTTAATTCTGGCCCATTCTGAGGAGGCTGGGATAGCAGAGGTGAATCTATTTGAGTGTCTTTAATGTCTACTTGGTCCCAAGATTTTATCCTTTGAATTTGTGCTGTCTTTATAAAAAAAGAGAATTTATCAATGAAATTTCTAAGTTAAGAGAACCCTATTACAAGTATAATGAAGAAGGTTATCATCTAAGGTTTTGGCTATTATGATATAAGGAGACTATTTTATTATATACCATATGTGCATATGAAAAATAGTTTTGGTATGGAAAAACATATACTGACATACTTTGGGAGTATTTCCAGTTTGGTTTCAGACCACTGCAATAAGTTTTTACTGTGAATATGACAGTAAAGTGAGTCAAATGAATTTTTGGTTTTCCAGTGAATATAAAATTTATATTTACATAATAAGTTAGTGATTAAGGAGGTATTTGCTGAAAGTTGGGGTAGTTGTGGTAATTTCTTAAAATAAAGCAACAATGAATTTGCTGTATCAATTGAAATTTCCTTTCACAAATCATTGCTATGTATCATGCAAGGCTATTTGACACCCTTTTACCCATGGTAGAACTTCTTTCAAAATTGGAGTCCATCCTCTCAAACTCTACTGTTGCTTTATTAGCTAAGTTTATGTAATATTCTAAATCCTTTGTTGTTATTTCAACAACCTTCAAAACATCTTCACAAGGAGTAGATTCCATCTCAAGAAACCACTTTCTTTGCTCATCCATAAGATGCAACTCCTCATCCTTTGAAGTCTTATCATGAGAGGGCAGCAATTCAGCCACATCTGTACACTCCACTTCTACTTCTAGTTCTGTTGCTATTTCCACCACATCTTCAGTGACTTCTTCCACTGAAGCCTTGAGCTCCTCAAAGTCATCCATGAGGGTGGGAATCAAGTTGTTCCAAACTCTTGCTGATGTTGACATTTTGACCTTTTCCCATGCGTCATAAATGCTCTTAATAGCATCTAGAATGATGAATATTTTCCAGAAGGTTTTCAATTTACTTTGCCCAGATTCATCAGAGGAATCACTGTCTTTGGCAGCTACGGCCTTCCAAAATGTATTTCTTAAATAATAAGACTTGAAAGTTGAAATCACTCCTTGATTCATGGGCCACAGAATGGATGTTGTGTTAGCAGGCATGAAAACAACATTAATCTCTTGTATATCTCCATCAGAGCTCTTGAGTGACCAGGTGCATTGTCAATGAGCAGTAATATTATGAAAGGATTTTTTTCTGAGCAGTAGTTCTCAACAGTGGGCTTAAAATATTCTGTAAAGCATGTTGTAAACAGATGCTGTCATCCAGGCTGTGTTGTTCCATTTCTACAGCACAGACAGAGTAGATTAAGCATAATTCTTAAGGGCCCTAGGATTTTTGGAATGGTAAATGACTATTGGCTTTTACTTAGTCACCAGCTGCATTAGCTTCTAACAAGAAAGTCAGCCTGTCCTTTGAATCTCTGAGGCCAGGCATTGACTTCTCTTCTTCAACTAGGAGAGTCCTAGATGTCAATTTCTTCCAACAGTACACTCTTTCATCTACACTGAAAATCTGTTGTTTAGTGTAGCCACCTTCATTAATTATCTTACCTAAATCTTTTAGATAACTTGATGCAGCTTCTACATCAGCACTTGTGGCTTCACTTTGCACTTTTATTTTTATTGAGATGGCTTTTTTCCTTAAACCTCATGAACCAACCCCTGCTAGCTTCAAGCTTTTCTTCTGCAGCTACTTTACCTCTCTCAGCCTTCAAATGGTGAAGAGAGTTAGGGTCCTACTCTGGGCTCAGCTTTGGCTTAAGGAAATATTGTGGCTGGTTTGATCTTCTACTAGACCACTAAAACTCTCTCCATATTATCAATAAGGCTGCTTCACTTTCTTATTATTTAAGCGTTCACAGGGATAGCACTTTTCATTTCCTTCAAAGCATTTTCTTTTCTTTGCATTCACAACTTGACTGTTTGGTACAAGAGACCTCACCTTTGATCTATGCTGGCTTTCAACAAGCTTAATTATTTCTAGCTTTTGATTTACAGTGAGAAGCATATGGCTCTTCTTTTCACTTGAACACTTAGGACTGTTATGTAGGGTTGCTAATCAGCCTAACTTCAATATTGTTGCATCTCAGAGAAAAGGGAAACTGTAGGGGAGAGAGAGAACTGGGAGAATAGCCAGTATGCAGAGCCATCAGAACACAGCATTTGTCAATTATGTTTGCTGCATTTATATGGGCATGGTTTGCAGTGCCCCCAAATAATTACAATGGAAACATAAAAGATTGCTGATCACAGGTCACCCTAACAAATGTAATAATAATGAAAAAGTTTGAGATTTTATAAGAATTACGAAAACGTGACACATACATAGAGTGAGTAAATGCTGTTGGAAAAATGATGCAGATAGAGATGCAGCCTTACCCAAAGCTTCAATTTGTAAAAACTGCATTAACTGAAGCACAATCAAGTGAAGCATAATAAAATGAGGTATACCTATGGTCGAGTTTTATTATATGTGAAGAAACAAAAATGACGATAAATCCATATTATGTTCATAAAGCCAATAACAAAATGAAATTATGGCTTTAGAAATAGTTTAAAGCCTTTCTGAAAGCCTTAAAAGCCCAAAGAATATTGATCAAAATAATTTACAACAGTTTGCCATTTGTTAGATTTTATTTTCATAGTTATATGAAAACTCCAGTTTATATTTAGCCTTCATTGAGATGCTTATATGTGAATTAAATATAATTTAGATTTGAGTGAGTGATTTCCAGAAATTATATAACAGAGTAAATAGGCAGCATGAATTTAGAATGTACTCTGCTTCAGGGTATTGGTTGTAGCATTAGACGGTAAAAAAAAGACATGAGCCTCTCAGTTGTGACAATATCTAGGTAGGAAAATAAATTAACTTCATTTCATCAAAACTTTGTTGTTTTAGCAATTTGCTCTGTGCTGTGAGCTCTATGCTACTAGGAATCACCAGTCTAATCTTTCTACTTTAGTGTTTTCCTTAGTTTGGGAAATAGGACTTCTCTTCATAAAGAGATGCATAGTAATGTTGGAAATAACATGGGCTCTGGAATCCAATTTTGTTTATTTTTTAAATGATTTTTAAAAAATGTATTTCTGAGAGAGAAACAGCATGAGCAGGGGAGGGACAGAGAGAGAGAGAGAGGGAGACACAGAATCTGAAACAGTCTCCAGGCTCTGAGATGGCTGTCAGCCCAGAGCCAGACATGGGTCTCAAACCCACCAACCATGAGATCATGGCCTGAGCCGAAGTCTGATGCTGAACCGACTGAGCCACCCAGGTGCCCCAGCTAACTTTGTTTAAAAAGAGGTTAAATAAGAGTAAATGTGGCTTATTTCCACTTGAGCTGAGCTATATTTTTGTGTTTAGTCAAGCAGATTGAACATTCTAATAATTTTGAGAAATTATGAAAAATTTGATCATGCTTGGGCCTGATTAGTTGGTCAGATACAGAAAGACAATTATGGTTTGGTGGAGTTACCTAAATGGACTATTTAACATATCTGCATACATTTGGGAAGCATGTATTAAAAGTACGAAAAATATGGATCTTGATAAATATGTCAGGTCAACATTTCGACATTGAGAAAAAAATAGCAGAAGAGGCTACAAGCATGCATTATATCTTTCCCTTTGTAATTCACTCCCGTTTTTATTCTTGTTGATGGTTCGTTAAATCTCTTAATTGAATAGTTCCTCTACCTCTTTGTTCACTAAACTCCATTTCTATTCTACCTCTATGAAACACCAGTATGAATTTAGTCTTTAGAAGACATGCCTCACTTCTGAGGTCTAGAATTCACCACTCCTCCACTGTCTACAATCTCCTTATCTGTCTTTGCTCTTATTAATCTATACACATCAGGCTGGGCTCACTTTTTCTCTCCACACTCAGCATCTGCTTGGATTTTTTCACTTAGTCAAAGATATAATTAGTTGTTGTTTTGTTTTGTTTTGTTTTGGCAATAGTTAAGCCCCCTTTTAAATGTGAGAATGTTTCATTTGAGTACGTATTTTTTGAAAATAGTACATATTGGATCACACATTCATGACTACATAAAGAAAGCATTAGCTTTTCAAAATAAAGTTATTACTTACATCCATGTCAATCTGAGTGGGGTTTTTGGATTGCAATAACATTTTCAGAAGAAGATTAATGGAACTGAATAAAAAGGAAGTCTTGGTCAATACATCGTATGGTTTTTGTCATTTTTAAGTGTCTTATTGGTGCTTGTTAGTATTGGGATTCTAGAGCAATGTTATGGTTAAACTTGTCTTTAGTAGATAAAGAAGTGAATTTTAAAGCACATCCGATATTCTATAAATAAAGTCTTCTTTTGGATAAGTAACACTTGTGGAGATACTTAATTATAGTTTAAAATCTGCTACCAGATAATTTATTCTTGAAATAGAAATGAATTATTTCAAGAAAAGAAACAGGCTTCAGAAAGAAAGTAATTTCATAGTTTTATTAGAGGAGGCCACAGACTATATGTTTAATAAACATATTTCCTGTGGGTATGCAACATAGAATATCTATTTGACTGTATCTACTACATCTAATCATTGTGTTGTATCTTATTTGCTCTGTTCTGTGCTCCCCACTCTTGCCCTGGCTTGTGTCCCAGGAGGATGGCAACTACAGTTTATATTACCTTGATTTTCTTTTCTTCTTACTGATATCAGCCCGAAGGAGGCACACACAAGCAGGAGATCAGATGACAGGACACAAGGGAGGTCAGGGTATTTATCCCCATTCTCCTTTCTCTTTCTGCCTTTCTGTGGTTCTGTCAGGGCTGGTTCTACAGTATGGCTCCCGTCATGTGGTTTCTCTTGCACAAGTTCTCTGGACCTCACTAATAATCATTCCTTCCCTACATTCATTAACTTCCAAGGACTGCAGTGACTTCTTGTTACTTCCTGGGTGCTTCACCATTGCTTGCTTAAGATTCCCTTAAACCTACTTAAACCTCTGTAAATAGTCCCTTTGTTCAAGAAGTAATCAGGATTGCCATATGTTTCTTGGCAGAATCCTGAAAATTAATACTTTAATTTTCTTTTTATTTTCAATATAACTAAAATTATATTGAAAATGTGTATTTTTTATTGAAGTATAGTTGACACACAATGTTACATTAGTTTTAAATGTACAAAATAGTGATTCAACAACTCAATAGCTTATGCTATGCTCACAAGAGTAGCTCCTCTTTGTCTCTATGCAGTGCACTTGCAATACCATTGACTGTGTTCCCTATGCTGTACCTTTTATCCCCAAGACTTATTTGTTCTATAAACAGAAGACTCTCTTTCACCCATTTTGCCCATTCCTTCACCTTTCCTCCTCTCTGGCAACCAATAGTTTGTTCTTTGTATTTATGGATCTGTTTCTGTTTTATTTTTTTTTCTAAATTCCACATATAATTGAAATCATAGAGTATTTGTCTTTGTCAGACTATATATCACTTATCACTTAACATAACATCCTCTTTGTCCATCCATGTTCTCACAGATTGCAAGATTTCATTCTTTTCTGTTGGAGTAATATTCTGTTGTGGAAATATACTATATCTTTTTTATCCATTTATCTATCAGTGGACACTTATGTTGCTTCCTTCTTTTGGCTATTGTAAATAATGCTGCAAGACACATAATGGTCTTGCATATATCTTTTTGAATTAGTGTTTTCATTTTCCTTCGGTAAGTGTCCAATAGAGGAATTACTGGATTGTTTGCTATTTCTATTTCAATTTGTTGAGAAACTGTCATACTGTTTTTCACACTCTTTGCACCAATTTACTTTCCCATAAGCAGCTCACAAGGGTTCCTCTTTCTCCACATCCTTGCCAACACTTGTTTTTCTTGTCTTTTTGATCCTAGCCATTCTGACAGGTGTAAGGTGATATCTCATTGTGGTTTTGATTTGTACTTCCTTGATGACGAGTGATGTAGAGCATCTTTTCATGTATCTATTAGCCATCTGTATATCTTCTTTGGAAAAAATGCTTATTTAGATCTGCTCATTTTTTAATTGGATTATTGTTATTTTAAAATATATTTTGGATATTAATCCCTTATCAGATATATCTTTTGCAAATATCTTCTTCTTTTCAGTGGGTTACCTTTTCGCTTGTTGATAGTTTCTTTCACAGTGCAAAATCTTTTTATCTTGATGTAGTCCCAATAGTTTATTTTAGCTTTTGTTTCCCTTGCCTGAGGAGATATATCTAGAAAAATGTTGCTAAGACCACTGTCAAAGAGATTATTGTCTATGTTTTCTTCTGAGAGTTTTATAGTTTCAAGTTCACATCAGATTTTTAATCCATTTTGAGTTTATTTTTGTCTATGGTGTAAGAGAGTGGTCCAATTTCATTCTTTTCTTATTTCTGTCCAGTTTTTCCAATACCATTTACTGAAGAGACTGTCTTTTCCTTATTTTCTTACCTTTTTCATCATGCTAATTGACCATATAAGTACATGTTTATTTCTGAGCTCATTATTCTGTTCTATGATCTGTGTGTCTATTTTTGTGCCAGTATCATACTGTTTTGATTATTATAGTTTTGTAATATATCTTGAACAATATGGTTGTTATACTTCTAGCTTTGTTCTTTCTCAATATTGCTTTGTATATTTGGGGTACTTTGTGGTTCCATGAAAAATTGAGGATTATTTGTTCTAGTTCTGATAAACATGCTATTGGTATTTTGATAGGGATTGCATGAAGTCTGTAGATTCTTTTGGGTAGTATGGCCATTTTAACAATATTAATTCTTCCAACTTATGAGCTTAAATACCTTAATTTTCACATATATTACAGATTATTAAGAAGAGGTTGAGAAGGATAACACTTTGGAAATAAGAGTCAGTCTTATATTAGCTTAAGATTTACCAGCTTCATGGAACTGAAATAGTACTTTAGCATAATGTACATATGCAGAATAATGGAGCCTGCTTGAAGACATTATGAATTAAGGGATCATTCTGACCACTTGACTAATCATAATACTACATTATATGGAATGTAGTTCAGTTAAATAATAATTAACACTGATCTTATTTGACTTGTGCAGAGCAGAACCATCCTCACTGGTATATAAGTATAGATTGAATCTGCCATAGTTGCATAATATCATGAATATATTGTTGATTTGCTCAAAACCAGTCTTAATAAATTTACCCACAGGGGTGAGACTTAGTTGATGGGAATGTCAGATGAGTGTATCAAAACCCAATTTACTTTCTACTCTGTTATATTCCTGTGTCAGGATGACTTGATAGATGGTTTCACAGTCTAAAAATTACCCTGTGTTTTGGATATAAAATACCAAAAACTCTTGGAAATCCGCAGCATACAATTCTGATTATTAAAATTTTTTTGAATTACTAATGTTCAGTATTATAAGTTTGGCAAATCATGTTACATTAAGGTCATAGGTCAACTTAATTTAAATAGTGGCCTTTTGATATAGGCTGCTGAGGGTAAGAAAATGGAAGTGCTCTCTGCTTAATTACCATCTATGTGGTGTTATGGCTAATAATGTTACAAGCACTCTTGCACCTCTTGAGATTTAATCCCCTTCTCAGCTGGCATTTTTATGTTTGAATTGCTGTGACTACTTCAACCAGATTGTAAGAGCCCCGGGCAGAGACCGAGTCATCTTCTAAGTCAACCCAGAGCAGAGCACATTGTCAGTGTGTTGCAAATGATTCAGGAATAAAACTTTGCAGAATCTTACCTCACTGACATCAGCTGAATAATGAAGGTGATAGCAAAGAGACAAAAATAGATTCTTGCTATAAAGTTCTTAAGTTTTCTTGGCTGGTATCATTAAAATTATTTTTTCTTTTCTGTATGTCTGTGGACTAATTGTTTGGCCTATGGAAAGACGGGCTTCCTTAGTCCTTTCTCCTTCTTTTTTGCTATTTTCCTTCCTGATTTATAGTGCTAGGCTTATGGCTCGCAAACTCCCACACTCCCCATTCAACATCTGTCCCCCTATTATGGCACCTTTCAGAGAACTGAGATTGAAAGGAAATATTTTAATCTTAATAAATGGTTAACCTGTCTGAGACATGGAGATATTCCCCATGCATAAGCTACACTTTAGAAATAAATGAGTTGGACTAATTTGCAATTGTCCTTGAAAATTAATGGTATGCAATTAATAATATGCTAATTCATTTTATTCTCTGTTCCATATGGTATTGGCTTGAGTTTCATACTAGGTTTGCCCTTTTGTAAAGGGCTGAAAAATTATTTCTTACCATTGAGAAGTTTTAAATAAGAGGCAAGGTGATTTATTGAGTGGAGCCTTAGACTAAAAGTACAGAGATGGGCTTTATTTATGTATTTATTGTACGGTCTTGGGCAGACTACTTACATTTAAAGGATGTTGCCTACTGGAAGATAGAACTAACTTGATATTTTTGTAGATATTCATTTTACAGTTTGCCTCCACAAAAGATGAACAAACTATATACCTTGACATGGGATTGATAACAAGCTGACTTAGTTGAACTGCGAACAAATTCAGGATTTCTGTCTACTTTCTAGATACCTTGTCACTGTGAATGTAAGAATTATCTCTACTTCAAGGGCCCAGACTCACATTTGGTTTCATTATGTTGAAAAAAACTAAGCTTTCTGCTTGAAATCACCACGAACAATTAGTTTTTCCTCACTAAGACCAGTTTGCCATATAAATGAATGGTCTTGCAAAGTGTTCTGGTGGCTGACAACTTTCTGTGCTTTGCCAGTGTTTAGAGCTCTTCTTCATACCTCTGGAATTTGAACTATGTCTCACTATATCTCATCCTATACTTTTAGTCTCTCTCCTAGTAATAATTGTGAAGCTACCACATACATTTAGGGGGATGATTTTCATAACCTAACCAATCACAAGAGAGACAAATTGTAAACCATTGGAACAGCTCAGCAGACCAAACCAGCTGAATATCACCTCTGCTCTTAAGCTAAGATTATCTTATCAAATACTGAATATAAGAAATCCCGTGGCTGGCCTATGTCTCCTCTGTATTTAGTATTACATCAAATATCCAGATATCTTATTGTCTCTCTGCCTTAGGGCTTTCACTCAGCCTTTGCACAAGGCAGACAGTAGGTTCTGGAAAATTAATGCCACCAGGAGATTCTTAGTTAATAATGAATGGAAGTTGGAGTATAAATACTCCAGTGTTCTTGTCCCTTAGATTAGGCAATTCTAAGGTATATTCCACACTGTTTCCCAGAGATCCTTAGTAGGACTAAACCCTTGTTGTCCAAGTGGTATCTTATTAACACATCCTGTGTTTCTTGTGTCATATCATCTCTCCCCTTGCTTCTTGAAATTACTACAAAAAACAGATAAGGCAAAAAGTAGGAGGTGGCACTGAACCCTAGAGAAGGCAGTGATTTTCCTCATTGGAATTTATATGTATTCTTGGTGTGGGTTTCCTTTCTTTGCCACATTCTTGATTGGCACCATTATATGAGAACTCACAGATATGGCATCATATTATATGGCATATAATATTGCTTTGGATAAAGGGAACCTGTTCTTTTAAAAAAAATTTTAAATGTTTTATTTATTTCTAGGAGAGAGAGAGAGAGCATGAGCAGGGGAGGGTCAGAGAGAGAGGGAGTCACAGACTGAAACATTCTCCAGGCTCCGAGCTGGCAGTCAGCACAGAGCCCGACGCGGGGCTCGAACCCACGAACTGCGAGATCATGACCTAAGCGAAAGTTGGACGCTTAACCGACTAAGCCACCCAGGCGCCCCAAGGGAAACTGTTTTTTTGACAAAGGAGGCATATGGTCATGAAATTCACTCTTAGACTTGAAGTGAAGTTCACTCTTAACCTTGAAGTGGCTGACCTCATGGAATTTTGGAATAGCCTTCTAAAAGCATAGTGAACTACAACCCTGCAGAACTGGGGCACTATGCTTCAAGATGTGGTATAATTTTCAACCAATGACTACTATGTGATGCTGTATTTATGAAGAAAACATGAGTCTTGGAACAGAGGGAAGGTTGAAGAGACCCTTTTCATTATTCCCAATGACCTAATTGGAGAGATTTTGGTCTCTGCTTGATTAAAGGCTCTGATTTCTGGGGAAGAGATGGGTATTTCTACCAGGGGACACAGTAATGGTCTCACTAAATAGTTGCCATCAGATCATTTGGAGCTCTTTGTGCTATTAGATTAACAGACAAAGGAGTTACTGTGCTGATATGTAATTAACCCACATTAAAACTGGGAAATGAGGTTGCTGTTATGTAATAAAGACAGGGATGAGTTTGAAACCCACAAATGTTTGGAGATTCTTTTTGAGGCTTTAACAGAGTTTTAAAACAAAGATTGTCATATCCTCTGGTTGGTTTGGTCCCTTTATCATTAAGGGTAATACCCTTCTTGGTCTCTTATTACAATCTTTTTTTCAGACTTTTAAAAACAAGAGAAAGATATAATCAGGGCTTGGACTTCTCAGGGACAAGCAGAAGTACTTGCTAAGGTACTAAAAGTGAGTAGAGTGAGCAGTAACATGAAATGTATGATGTCAATTATAGCCTCAGTGTCAACTGTTTTAGTGAGGACTGTAGCTTACCCCATTATTATTTCCTGTTTTAAATCCACATTAACTTTCTCACTGTAAGTCTTATATGTTTTTTAGAGATTGTTATGGACCATCAACTTGCAGAAGCAGTGATGGGACAAATTGAACTTATCCTGGGAGATGAGTGAATCTGTGCATCGCAAGAGGCATACTATAGCAGATGCTATTGATGCCCCAAGAATATGCCCTTTAACATTCACTGTTGCAGTAGCACTCATTGTTTTGGTACAAGAACATATTGATGATGATCTTTTTAAAAGATCTTTTGGCTTTCTGCCTGAGGGCTTTCTATTAGCTCCTGCCCAGGGCAAATCACAAATGGTGGGGGAGCCAATATCTCTTAAGAACAGTTCTCAACCAATGAGGAAAGGGAATTGGAGCATAAATGCCCATAGATTATAACCACCTACAATGGGATAACTCTGACGTTCTTTTCATACTGTCTCCTAGAGTTTCCAGCAGAATTGAACCCCAGTTGTCTGCAGTAGTAGCCTGCTCATTAATGCACAGTATTGACTAATTTTCTCACTTCCCCACCACTCCCATAGTGCTTTTTAGGATCAATTTCTGACCTGCCAAATAAACTACTTATACTCAAAACTGCTGCTGAGTTAAACAAAGTTAAAGAGGAGTCTTAAATGCTGTGCTTCTTATATTTTATTGTGTTCATGTGCACTGTGTATCAATAAAAGGAATATATAGAAGAACTTGTAAATCTTTTTTAACCATATATTTTTCTGTAACTCTTTTTCATATCCTGAAGAATTATAAATTTTTTGGAAAAATACATTAGAAAAAATTTAGAGAATAATTTGAAAAAAAAACACTTCCATGGGAAATTAAAATTTTCTCAACTCAATCAAGATCTTTGTAATTATCTCTTAAAATCTGTAGGCATAAATAATCACCATCTATGTAAGAACTGGAACCATCTTTGCCCTCACTCAGCCTGGACATGCAAAACAGAAAAATAACTTACTCTCTACATTAATATGATTTTGCAATTCATTAGCATTTCTTTATTCCTCCATGGCTGTCCTCCTTAAGCAAATGGTATGATTGTTCATTATGGGAACCTCTCAAAGGACTCATCTACTCTTCAGTGGGCAATATTAACAGAGAGTTTACACCCAGAGATTCTTTGAATCCTTCAAAAACCTTGCCTTGCTATTTCTACCAAGCCTGGATGGCTATATTTCTCTACCTAATACTAATCATGTCTCTGAATTGAAAGACTCACCTTATGCCAAACTAAATAAATTCTGGAAGTTGGCTTAAGAGTGAATAGTTGCCTATTACAGTAAAGCCCTTGATTGCAAGTAACTTGGTCTGTGAGTATTCCACAAAATGAACAAACATTTTTAATAAGTTTTAACTTGATAAATGAGTGATGTCTTGCAATATGAGTAGTATGTGATGCTGAACTTCACATGATCACAACTGAGCCAATGGTTCTTGAAATTTGCTTTGATATACAAGTGCTTTGGATTACACGTATGTTTCCAGAATGAATTATGGTCACAAACCTAGGTTTTCCTGTATTTACTAGAAAAAGAAGATGTGGTAAAATTAAAGCTCCACCTCACTGTGGGTCAAGTCATATGCTGAACACTTTGTATGTACTATTGAATTTTATCATCATGAGAGACTGAATACACAGGTAGACATAGACAGATTTTATATAACAGTAGACCTCTGTCCCACATCCTCGAACAACCAACCTGGGAAACCAAATCTCAATCTTCATAGTAATAAGCCCAGAACTAGAAACTGATCCATAACAGCCAGCTTCTCTATTCTACAACTTCACAACACAACCCCCCAATTCCAACTGAGGGAAAGCAAAAGAAAGCAAATATGTTCCTCAAACAAATGACATAAGATGATCTGCTTCTAGTTGTCCTGTCCCCAGCTTCCCCATGCCAACAGCCTGTGCTTAGAGACTACCTGAAGCCTTCCCTTCTTTTCACTATGAAGCTTTTTTACTCCCCTGTATCTGTATCTGTGCGTCTCTGCCAAATGCAAGTGATGGTGGCTGATTCCTTTACTCTAGCAAGCTCTGAACAAATAGTCTCTTTATCCTCGTGTGCATGGTCTTTGTTTATCTATGCAATCATAACAATTCTATGAAGGAAGTACTTTTGACAAACGAAAACATTGAGCCAAACAGAGATTATATACATTGTTCAAGATTACAGGGCTGGTAATGGCAGAGCTAAGATCTGAGATCAGTTTATCTGAATCTAGCATATTTTAACCATTAACCATTCTAGAAATAGTGCTAATTTGATATTCTGGAAAAGCACTATCCAATAATGTTGAACTTAACTGGAATCCTGTGATATTGGAAAACAGAGGCAGTTAAAAAAAATTCTCTACTCTTTGTTTCCAGGATATTGGCTTACCACAAAGAGCTGCCTTTCCTCATATGACTTAGATAAGACTCATGGATGGCTCCCTCATTTACCTATGCCTCAGCCAGACACACACCCTCTAAATTCCCATTTCTTTGCCTCAGAAAAGATTAGCTGAACTGTTTGTCCCAACTGATCAATTGGTGCAAAGTACTTATTAATTGACTTACCAATTTTAATTCAACTTCTCTCCTTCTCTGGAGCCCCTGATCTTTGACTCACCCTCAATCTGAACCAATATATCAACTCTTCCTTACCTATTCTTCCAGAGAAATAGCTGGCCACAAAGAAATACATTTCTTGATCAATTGTCCTGTCTTGTCATCAACTCCCTCCTATCCAGTTCTTTCTAGCCTTGTTTACCACTCTCTGGGGCGGGGGGAAAGTCCTTTATGCCTAACCTTTGAGATTCCTGCAGAGTTCTGTGGTCAGAGATGTCTTCTTATTGAAGTAATCCCCCTTGCTCTATTGTAATTTCCTTTCCTTTTATTGTAATAATTCTTTCAAATTCTCTTCTTACCCAAATCTGGATTCATTTTTAATTAACATGTCCAGTTGAAATGCAATGTAAGTCACATATGTAATATAAAACTTTCTAGTTTTATATACACATGGAAGAAAAGAAACAGGTGAAAATAATTTTAATTATCTATTTTATTTAACAGAATATTCAAAATATCATCATTTTAATGTGTAGTCCATATAAAATTATTAATAGGCTGTTTTATATTCCTTTCTTTAATTACATTTTTGATATTCTCACAGGGCTCAACTTAGCTGCTGCTGTTGCTTCTCTTCATGCTGCTGGTCACCCTCCTCCTCCTCCTTCCACTTCGTTCACCACTACCATCACCAGCACCTCCCTGGACCACCACTACCACTACTGCTATTTAGTCTCTCTTCTCCTTCCTTACTTAAGAAGATTTCTGGTTTTTAGTTTCTAGATTTCACTGAATGTGACAGGATTTTTTCTTTCTCCAACTTACATAGATATCTAAGTTCCTTGACATTAGATCAGATTAACAATAAAATGCAACATGTATGATTATTGCCTAACGTCAGATTTTTTCATCTCAGCTGGGGGGAAGGACACAGTCCTTGCTTATTTAAAAAATATAGTTATTTGACCCATATGCACAGAAATATAATAACCTCAAAATGTCTCATAATCAGGTGCACTTAGTGGGTTAAATTAGTTGGCTTTCAGAATTGAATATTGGGGTGATAAACATTGGAGGTGGGGCTCCAAAGGAACAAGGGGATAATTGTACTTGACCAAAAAGTGTCAATTTATACCCTCTCTGAAGTTTTTGTGTCTTGTTATTTTTTTTAAAAAATCATAAAAATAACACCTGATGCTTCAGTATTCACACTTTGGCCCATATCATCTGTACAAATGGAACAGTAGCTTAGGATCCCCTGCTGCAGCTTGAACGCATCTCTGGAGATTGCTTTGAAATATCACTACGTACTCAGCATTTGAGAAACTGAAATTGATTTGAGAAGAATTGCTGCTTCAGTGGTCCATGTTACTCAACATGTTTCCCCAAGTGCCCATCCACTGTCATCACTAATGTAGCATCATTCACCAACTGAACACACAGGAGCTCTTTGCTTGTCTTGCCAGTTACAAAGATGATAGATGGGCCAGTTTCCAGGCCTCCTTTCTCTATGGATAGGTTTAAAATCATGTTCTTATTTAGATCCTGTTTCATTTCATCCTCTTTTTTTCCCTCTCAGTTTCAGCTATCGCAAAGCAGCATAAACTTCACACTACCTAAAAGAAATTTAAAAATTATCTTATTCCACTAAAATGTATTCAGAACCTGGTTGTATCAGGCATTGTGATAAGCATTGGATATGAACAACTGAATAAAATACCCATGAATTTGATACTTTAGAAAGGATAGACATAGAAAAGTAAATATATAACTATAATAAGTATATGATCAATGCCACAGTAGAGTTGTTTTTTAAAATGTGGGCATATCAATGAGTGAAATTAATTTCATTGGGTGGTGAGAGTATAGGGAGAAACCAGAGCATGGTGGTTACATTTGATCTGATATTAAGGGACATCATACAGATTAGAAAACAAAAGATGCCCCAAGAGAGAAACACTAGCAGGGACACAATGTATTCAACATGAGCAACTAGAGGTTTGACTGGGATGGAAGAAACCAGTAGATGATCTTAAAATTATAAACTGTGGATTGATAATGTATCTTCTGGTAAGCCATGGTTTTGTATCTGCTGGTAAGCCATACCATTGTAAGCAGCTGGCGATTTTTTGGTGGTTCATTGGGAATACAAAGAGATTGTGAAAGTAATGACATGATATGACCTGTGACAAAATCACAATTGTGATTTTGGAGGTCTTCAAGAATAGTACGTAAGGAAATCCTAATATAATATGTAGAAGGTACTTTAATTTAGGCATTTGCAAATGTACCTTTTTAATTCTATCTTTTCTGACATGTAGCTGTCATTTTAAGTTTCAGTTCCCTGTCCAGGTGATTTTATACTTGTTAATGGGAAACCCCTTTGTGTCCAGTTACATGGGACTGTCCATGTCAGAGGGAATCTGCATATGAGATTTGATTTCTCTTTTTCTAGGACTGACCACTTTGGAGGATCTTCAGTTAACCTCAGTAGTTAATCAAGGTTCCTCAACAACAATAACAACCACAACAGTAAGAAATCAATATCCATTAAAAATAATCTCCCTGAAAACAAATTGATGAAAGAGTATCTGACTGTCTAGTGCAATGTATGTGTGTATGTGTCTGTCCAAGACACACAGACACACAAGTATACTCAGAGGTGATGAGCCTAGACAATATTTATTTAATAGAGACATAGGGAGACACCCACCACAAACATATACAGAGAGTGAGAGATAAACCAAAAAGAAAAAAAAAAAACAACAACAACAAACACCCACAGAAGGAGACACATACACTGGGACATATACACTGAGTATAGCCCAGTATTTGTTTAAAAATAAAAAGAAACAAGGTATATATATGTTGCAACATGGATGAACCTTGAAAACCTGTTAAATGAAAGAGGCCAGACAAAAAAGGCCACTAATTGTAGGGTTCAATTTACATGAAATGCCCAAAATATGTAAATCAGAGGCAGAATGATGAGTAGTTACCAAGGCTAGTGTAAGGAGGGAATGGGGAGTGATTGCTTAATTAGCACCACCTTTCCTTTTGGAATAATGAAAATGTCCTGGACTTAAATAATGGTGACAGTTGCCTGACATTGTAATATACTAAAAAACACTGAATTAAACTAGTTAAAATGGTGAATTTTTATGCTACATGAATTTTTTTCTCATAAAAAAATGAGCCACTCCCTCTCTCCCCAACAAATATCACAGACAGAAAAGGTATAAATACAGTAGCCACATAGCACACACAGAGAAGAAAAACAAAACTTAACTACACAAACATATACAGAGAGATACATAGAGAATAAAGCAGAGAGACAGACAGAGAGAGAGAAAGAAAAGAGAGGAAGAGAATGCATAGAAATCAGGGTTGAAGTGTGGTGCAAAATATTATATTGAAATATAATGAAATCAAGGTAAACAGTAACCTCAATTTGTAAATTACTGAATTAGGTAGTATTGATATGTCCCAAAAGGAGATTTAGGCTATATAAAGGTGATCTTTTTTAAAGATGACATTTATTAGACTGTGGCAATGACACAATATGTACAATGATATTTCAGTCACTTAAACCATTTAATTATAGAATAAAAGGATATATGAAAGAGAATAATTGGAATTTGAGACTTGTGAGAATATCTGTTTTAGTCATACAGAAGTATTCATCTTTAATATCCATGACATTACAAGTAAATAATCAGTATGTGAATATAGTGTGGAAGAGAATAACATTCTTTAGGAATAAATTAAAGTAATTTCCTGTATATAATATCATGCCCTGATTTTCTTACAGTAGAAAGTACCTTTAGTATCTCAGTTGATTTTGTTTTCTTGATAAAGGGCTGTTCTAATATTGTCATGCCTTGCAGCCCTGCTATTAATTTTAATAAGAATTTAATAAGTGTGAAATCCTTTGGGAATTTGCAGCTGAAAGTTACCAGATGTTCTGTGTGAGGACAATGTGGTTTAGGTGTAACTGAAGGCTGTTGTGCTGTTCTCACCTTAGGAGTTGAGTATCCTGATAATCTACAAGGTTCTTACTTAGTTTCCCTCTTTTTCATTCAGATTGCATCCTTTCCTATTTTTATGATGGAAACTCTGGATTAGTTCAGAAAATATATTGTCACTTCACCACTGAGTATTGTGAGAAAAGAAGAAAAGTTTGTCTTATGTACTGGGGTTGGAAGAAAATAACTGCTCTCTATAGTGGTTTGACTTCACCTTATCTTTCCAAGGTTATGCGCCTTACTACACTCTGGAAAGAATGCTTCCTGCAAAGTGCCTCCTTATTATGAATGAAGTCCCCTTATTGTTCACGGGAGTACTGGAAGCCACCTTTTTTTCAGCTTCACTTCTTTTATTATCCTCTTTTATCTTGCTCACTTTCATCTTATGCTTTCTCTTTGGCTTATAAAATGAGTAAGCTGCACCCAAGGAGAAGTAAAGGCCATGACTCAGACAGTGGCCAATGGAAGCTTCTACAAAGTCTAAATCTTTTGATGAAGGTTGCAAAGTAAAACATAAAGGTGCTGCCATTTCTACAGAAGAGATGAAAGACTCTCATACATATATGTCCAATTAAAGATTACTAAAATTAATTTTTGAAAATTTGACATTTGTTATGTTGTAGAATGAGTATATTGATGAAGAGAAATGGACAATACTTCAACTGATCCTAAGGAGCAGTTGAAGGAGGGGGAAAGGGCGTTGTTTTATATCTATTTTAATTCATGAGACTATGTATTAGCCATGAAGTAACAGACACATGGAACTACATATTGAATAAATGGAAGGGAAATTGTTTTCCCATCGGCATCTGGTAAAGATCAATATCTACTAAATGGTGAAATATATAAAACAGTTATGGGATAGTTACTAAATCTTTAACTACTATACATTACTTTTTAACCTCTCTGATTTTCTACAGGATAGGACACTCTTGAACAGACACTTTTGTGCTTTCTCTCTTCACCTCCTTAGTAATTCACATTCCTGATTATCCTCCTGACTCCTTAACTATTGTTTTCACTCCTTACTCAGCTTTTCTGCCATCTGACCCTTAAATGTGAGTGTTTTGGATCTTGGGGATATTCCTTTCTAGTGCTGTCTGTTCTCCCTGGCAGTATGGTTTCTGTGGACTCATATCCTGATGGTCTCCAAATTTCATTGGTGATCCCACTTATAGTCATGGTTTTAATGGGCACACACATATTTATAATCTCCAGATTCCCACCTGCAACTCAGATTTCTTCTAAACTGCTTTACCATATTGAATGTTTCACAGGGATAACCCCCAACATTATTAAACAGTTTAAGACTGGGCATTTACTTTAAATTTAATTTAAATTTAAAAGTATGTTCAGAATAAAAATATATTCAACTTTATCTTCAACTTATTCTTTTAGTTTATAAAATATCAAAATATTTCTACTTTCTTAACTTGACACCTTGGGAATCATCTTAAGTTACCCATTTTCCATTTTGCTCAAAATAATCTTAGCAGTGTGCTGGTTCAACCACTTTCCCATCTCTTACCTCAGTATTGCACCTTTTCATTCATTTTCTTGGGCAAATTTCTTATGAATTTATATCTATATTGTTTCAGCTCCTTCCTAATTTTACCTTTTCTAATTAATCTCCAGAACAATCCTTAAAAATGGCTTTTGTGACCATGTCACTCTCAAATATAAAATATTTCAGTGGGTTTATGTAACTTGAAAGCTGAATTCCAGAGTCTTCTGTGTGATATACAAGATATATCATTTTATGATATTTATGATATTTATTTATTTATGCATTCTTATCTTCATTACATCTCTACCTTGAACCCAGAAGCCCAATGCTAATGAACATTTTACAGTTTCTCAAATAGGTTGCCTTTCCTCTTACGGTCTTTCCTTTTCTTTTCCCTTTTTAGATCTGCTTTGAAAGCCTTATTCAAGATCTAGATTGAGCATCATCCTTCTATAACGTCTTTCCTGCCCATCTCTCCCTCCCAGAATATTTCTTCCTTCTTTTACTAGCATAGTAATTGTTAATTTATGTAATCTCTCTCATGACCCATTATACACTATATTATGAATTTATTAAAGCAGGAATCTTGTCATTTTAATGATGATAACACTAATAGTAATAACATTAGTCCCACTGGATGATTTTTGAAGACAGAATCTGACATAATTATAAAAGATCATTGTGGAAGCCGTGTGTGGGGTAGTATGTAAAACAAAAGACTAGCTCTTGTAATAATGCAGATGAGATGTAATAGTGGTTTAAATCAAAGATGGTTGTGGGAGAGATGAGAGAGGAGTAGTTGATAAGATTTGCTGATGGGTAGCTGATGGATGAGTATTGTGGATATGAAAGGAAGGTGTCAAGGATTTAGGCCTGATTAAACAGATGCATATCCACAATGCTCATCAAAATTGAAAGACTGTGGGATAAGTGAATTTTAGGAGAAGCAGGAGTTAAGTTTCAGAAATCTACCAGCTATCTAAGTAGAAATGTTGAGTTAGGAGTTAAATACGAGTCTGAAATACAGGGTAGAATTCTGGGAAGACATAAATTTGGGAGTTAATGTATTAAGAGTTTTTAAAATTGTGACACAGATCATATAGGAATAAGAGTAGATATGCAGATATGAGGAAAAAAAGTAGAAAATGTAGACATGAGGAGAATTCAACAAAAGAATCTGGGAAGAAGGGGCAGTAATATAGATAGAGTCCCAAAAGAGCCAAGAGTAAAAAGTGCTCTAAGGAAGCAGTGATCAAATATATCAAATGCCATTAATAAGTCATGATGATATCTGAGACTTGATCATAATTTTTAAATGAAACCTCACCATTTATTTTAATTTTTTAAATTTTACAAATAGTTTATTGTCAAATTGGTTTCCACATAACANGATCATGATGAGGTCCCAATCGTTTATTTTTGCTCTAAATGAAACCTCACCATTTATTTATTCCTTCATTAATTCCAAGAATGCATTTGAGAAAGTTGAGAAGTATTAGTATGGAAACTCGAAATCAAATATGAAGAAAACATGTACAGGACAGGAAACAAATGGGACTCCCAATCAATTTCAGAATATGTATATAGTCATGCATGTTGCTGCACCATCAGAGAAATTTGATGCAAAAGGTTACATGTGTGAAATTAAGCCCATCCTATAGTCTGTGGGATAATTGACCAGCACATTTCTTGAATTTTCTTTAGTTAGAAGAAAGGAAGCTACTGTTTCAAACTTTAACAATGTAGCTTTTCTCTGAAGCCATATTGAGTTTCTATAAAACTATTAATTGTTGAGTGAAAGAAACCAGAAGAAGATTGTTTGACATGATTAGAAATGGTAGAGTGGATTTGAGTAACATCTGATATTCACTGGCACTGTGTGAACATGCATGCATAATGACTTTTTAAAAAAAGGTTAATGCATGTATTATGTAAGCATGGCTTACTTTAAAGCTGTGCAAATTTTCCCCAAGAAATAAAAAAGAAAGTCAGCCTCTATTCTATCAATACTAAATATAAAAGTTCTAATACAAAGCAGTTGAAATAAAAATAAATTACATTAAAGTTTTTTTAAACCATGAAGTGTAGAACAATTCTTGTAGGGGAATTAGCAGTTGTTAAGCTTATTGTCCACAATTTAAAATAATTAAAAATAAAGAACATATTCAAATGGCTTGGAATTCAAATGAACTAAAGGGAAGAAATTTCTGTCCCATTAATCTCCTCTAGCTGCTTAGCTTTTTCCTTCCCAGAGACAGCCAAAATTATTAGTTAAAAAGAGACACTTTATGCTTATATTAAAAATTATGTGTTGATTGACTTCTACAAACAAGGTCTGTGTTAGATGTTGTGGTACCAGTCTTAAATGAATTTGAAAAAAAAAATCAAATCTGACTCTCAACAATATGCTACCACTACCTCCACTCTGGGTGGCTTTGAAAGACAGTGATAGAAAATCTTCCTAGTTAGCAGAACTTTAAACCTTGAGAAGAAATTGCTAGAAACTGTGTTATCAGTGGCTGTTGGTTAGATTGGATGGTCAGGAATTGAGAAGGAATACAATTAGAAAAGTTTAAAAATGTTAAGGGGTAAAGGAGGTATGCTGATAGATTGAATGGGCACAGGCTGTGAAATCATTCACATATCATGTGAATATTATGTACAAAGCAACATCAGCAGAAGAGGAGCTTACTAATAAGATAGACAAGGTAGTACATTCTATCTCTCGCCATTCTTGTTCCTGCTCAATGGGATTACAGATTTTCCATGGCATTGAGAATGGAGAAGGTTAGGCATGGACTCAGTAAATGGACTTCCTGGGGACCTAGGTGGCTCATTTGGTGATGTATCCAACTCTTTCTTGATTTTGGCTCAGGTCATGATCTCATGGCTCATGAGTTTGAGCCCTGTATTGGGCTCTGTGCTTACAGTACTGAGCCTTCTTGGGATTCTCTCTCTCTCTCGCTCTCTTTCTCTCTCTCTCTGCCCCTCCCCACCTCTTTCTCTCAAAAATAAATAAACTTTAAAAAATAAAATAAATGGACTTCCTATTGCCAAGGACAGATGGCTATAGCTACTGCTGAGTGCCCAATCTGTCAAGAACAGAGACCAACATTCAGCCCCTAATATGACACCATTCTTTGTGGTGACCAGCTAGTCAACTGTGATGTATTGGTTATACTGAATCACTTTTCTAATGGAAAGGTCCAGTGTATATTCTGATTAGAACATATCCCGGGTATACATCTTCAGTTGTTCTTCTAACACATGGACCTACAGGTAGACTTAGTCTTTATCATGGTATTTCCACAGTATTTTTTCTTTTTCTTTTTTAAAATGTTCATTTTTGAGACAGAAAGAGATTGTGAGTGGGGAAGGGCAGAGAGAAAGAGAAACAGAAATCTGAAGTTGGCTTCAGGTACTGAGTTGTCAGCATAGAGCCTGATATGAGGCTCTAAGCCACCAACCATGAGATCATGACCTGAACCAAAGTTAGATGCTTAACCATCTGAGCCACCCAGATGCCCCCTCTACACTATTTTTTCTGACTAAGAGAGTCATTTTCCAGCAAATAAAATGTGACCATGGGCTTACAATTATGGAATTCAGTGGTTTTAACATGTTCTCTAACATCCTAAGGTATCTTATTTGATCGATACATAGAATGGTGTTTTGAAGACTCAGTTTTGGTGTCAGTTTGGGCAACAACTTGCAAGTTAGGATGATGGCCATCTGGATGTTTTTTTATGCTCTAAATTAGCCATCAATATATGGTAGCTTTCCTCCCACAGCAAGATTCATTGATAGAGGAATGAAGATGTGGAGATGTGAGTGACTTTTCACTCTATTATTTTCAGTGATCTGCTAATGAAAGTTTTCCTTCTCTCCCCTTAACCAGCTTTGCTGGTCTAGAGATTTCTAGTTCCCTAGAGAGAAATGTTTCCAGCAGAGCACACAGCAATGGTTTCATTGAACTGGAAGTTGAGATTGGGATAAGACTTGAGATTCCTTCTACTTGGAAATCAGCAGGCAAATAAGATTACTGTACTGGCTATGGTGATTGATCATGACCATCATGGGGAAATTGGCTTCCTACTGCCAGATTCGTTAAGGAGGAATCTCTCCAGAGTGCAGGAAATCTTCTGGGATACTTCTTCATAGTTTCAATTTCTGTAATTATATTCAATGGTGGAAAAATCTTATTCAGAAAGAATGGCTAATGGCTCTGACCCTTCAGGAATGCAGATTTAGATCCCTTCACAGGCCAGGGTGCTTGCTGAGGGCAAAGTATACATGAAATGGGTGGTGAAAAAAAGATATTATGAGTACCAGTTTTTATCATGCACCCAGTTGTCAAAATGAGGACTATAATAATCACAAATATTTCTTTCTTATTTTGATATAAATGTATTTGTATATATTTTAACCATTTTTCTTTCCTTCTCTCATTTCTCTATAATCTAACATAATACCTGGTAATAATAGCTAACCTATATTTATATTATGGCATTTAAGTTATAGAGCATCAAGTAGAAACATGACTTAGCTAGATGATAAATAAACATCATCTGAAGATGGATAGAATGTCTTGCATCTTTTCTTGGGTAGAGGTTTGCATATTTTTGGTTGTACAAGGGATAGTTGTTTCATTTGAAGTGAATATGTGATATTGCTATTGCTTATTTATTTTTTAAAGTTTGCTTTTGTTTTCATTGGAGAGTTAATTGTGGTTAAAAGAGATGTGTATGATGCCAAGTTAATAGAGGGCAGACTGTGGTGACTTTGTAATGTGTCTACTTAACTACTCTCGGACTACTTTTCCAGACTTCCTTTACCTCCATGATTCTGGGTTGGGGTTGGCCAATTAGAATGTGTGAGATATGAAAGGTGGAAGAGAAGAAGCAGTCCTGCATACACTTAGGAGTCTGGTATAGGCCCAGGCATAGCTGCACCACATATACATTGTTGTGGATCTGCAGGCTCACGTCTAGGTATTTCTAGAGCTCCTCCTTTAGCTTCTCCAAATGCTGGGAGAGCTTCATATGCAGCTCTCCATAGTGAAGTGCACCAGGTCTAAAGGAAATCTCCACTGAAGGTGGTAGGAGAAGGTTGAAGGATGTACATGAACAGCACAAGTTCTGGTGAGAGACAGATGCAAGTTGGTTTCTCCTTGTAGGTTAAAGCTCACTCTCAGATTCTAATTTTTCCTTGTTCTCTTTTTATCTGTATTTATCTTCCCTTCCTGGCTGCTGGTGCATTTTACTTCAGGCCCAGCATAACAGATGGATCTGAAGTCAATAAGTCTCTAAATAAATCCTTATAGTACCCATTGAGGTTCTGCTACTCTGATGGAACATGACTGATAAATACATGTGTATAAAAATAAATTTAAGATAGTATGTATATTCTATCACTTTGGAAACACAGGAGAGAGAAGCAGGGAGAGGAAGGGAGATGGAGAAAAGAGAGACACCTAGGGACTGGAAAATACTTCATGCACGGGGTGGCAATTAGTTCTCTGAATCTTGAATAATGGGTGGATTTTCTACAGGCATGATAAGGGAGCAAAAATAGAGACAAAAAGGTTGTTATCTACTGCATACACACAATTACCAATCATTGGTAAAGGAGGAAAAAAGAGAGGCACAACTCCTGAAGTTTGGGAATTTATAGTCTAGCAGGCATGGTTGACACTGAAAATGTAATGCTCTCTATCTAGTAAAAGATTCCAAGTATGTGCTGCATGTTTTTGCTATGATTGTAATTAAATGACCCTTGAATGACTAGCTGAATCTTGAATGTCCTAATATTTTCCCAGTATGGATAACTTTTTGCAAGTTATCACTAACAAGGTGTAAGGAACAAGTCTCTAGCCTTTTGGTTTCCTCCCCTCGTTGCCCATTCCTATGCCTTTCACCAGCTGCTCGCTGCCATCTGTCTGCACTATTCTGTTGAAACAGCTGTTGCATAGACCACTAATGCTCTAATTGCCAAATCTCATAGACACATGTTTGTCCTTACTTTATTTGACATTACCTTGCCATTTGACATTGTGGTCATTCCCTTTTTCTTTAAATTCTCTCAGCCCCTGACCCTTCTGTCTCCTGGTTTTCCTTCTATTATTTGTCAGCTTCTTCTTAATCTGTTCTATTTTTTTTTTTCAAATTTAATAGTTGGTTAATGGCACCTGAATGTGCCAAGAATAACCTGAAAGTCAATTTAGTATTCCTTTTATCCATCGGTCTATGCATCCAATTGGTGTTTGACTCTTGAGCTAATTAATCATTAAGTTCCTTTTTTGATTTGTGCCCTCTTATTCAGTGGACCCTCCGCATGACTTATTCCTTGGCTGCTATGAGAGCCTCTTTTCTTACCCACCTGCTTTAGTTTTGTGTTCCTCCATTCCATCTTTCATAAGCCCACCAGGCACATATTTTTAAAATGCAAATGTGACTGAATAACTACTTCTCTTACTTTTCAGGGACCTCAGGATAAAGACCAAATTTCTTAAAGTAGTGTTAAGAATTACCAATCCTGCATGATTTGATGCCTGACTGCCATTTAATCTTCAAACTCTAATACATGCTCCCACCCCTCCAACCATGTGAAATAACTTAAACTTCCCCAAAGATTCCATAATCACTTTATCTCCCTAAAAATGACCTTCTGTCTTTTTATCTACTAAGCTGACACCTACTTGTGCTTCAATAATAAGTTCTAGGGTTATTATTAACTTATTTTTTCATTCAGTTGAAATTGATTAACCAACTTTGATATACTAGGTAGTTGTCACTCTCCTTCATGAAGCCTTGCCTATCTAGTTGCTCCTTTTTTTTTTTTTTTGGCTTCCATTCCCATTGTTTCTGACTATCCATTGGATAGCACTGGATATTCCTGGCTATCCATTGAAATTTGGATTCAAGTTTTCTCCTCTGTAAATAAAATCCTATGCACTTAAGTATTGCTGTAATAGCTTGTGATTTCTTTGTCTCTTATTATATTGTGATCTTGTTGATAGCAGGAATTGTATCTTTGTATTTTGTGTGTGTGTGTGTGTTTCTGTTGTCTAATATGATTAATGCTACTTTTATTGTTTCTGGACACACTTTTCTGAATGGAGATGATGTAGAATCAGAAAAGCTGATGGAATGAATTGTTTAATCTCTCTGATCCCTCTCTGTCAAGCAAAACAAAAATAAGTGAGAGAGCAACAATTGCTCAGAACATTTCATGAGGTTTTTTTTTGGAATTTAGATGAGACAGTCTAGAATAAAATATTTAATAAATGGCAAAACAACATTGTTTTAGTTCACATTGCAAGGAGTAGAGATGTTCGGGTGAGTTCAAAGAATGGGGTTATGGAAAGGGCACAGACTTGCAGTGCTGCTCCCGGACTAAGCTAAATGCTTCTATTTGTTTGCCTCTGCAGTCTTTCTCTCCGCCTTTCAGTGCATTATGTTTCTAGTGCTGTCACTGCCTAGACATCCTAACACTGCCTCTGTGCATTCTGTTCTCTACCGCCACTCTGACTGCAGCTATCTCTATCTGGTGGGCCAGTGAACAGGGAGAAAGAGGCAGAGTAGCCCTGTCATCACTATGATTGTTTCTGGCTCTCTTTGGTGTCTCGGATTGGACACACCCATTCTTTCACAGAATTTCTAGTTTACTTTGCAAATCTGTTTAATTTTCCTCTCATATCCAATTCTTGCTTTTGTACTGGTGCTCTCTGTACTTATTTATTTATTTATTTATTTATTTATTTACTTCATAGCTTCTGCTAGCTCAAAGGTTTAATTTCCTAAATAAGTTTATTTACTGCATGAACTTTTCGTAGCCTCATAGTCTCTTTTTATATATATCTTTAATTTTAATCATGAAAATTAATGAATTCTTTTTATATTTTTAATTTCAAATCTTGAAGAATTGGCTAAGCTTTGGACTAAATTCCTTTATGCCAAGTCATCCCATAGATCTTCTGGCTGGATTATCAGATACACCATCTCAGGTCCCTTCTACTGGAATATAGTGTTGGGTCATATGTAGCTGGCATGACCTTTGATGCCAGGGCATTGACCTGGTTGAATAACATGTAATTATATAACCCTAGATATATTCTGTTGAAAATGATGACGATAATGATGGAATGAATACACACACACACACACACACACGTATAGTTTGTTTTTCATTGTGGAGAAAAATACTCTAGTAGGTATATAATTAACTGGGGACTCTAATATATTATTGGTCAATACAAAATTGGCACAGCTTTTCTAGAAATCATGTTTCAAAGATTTTTATTTCTATTTCCAGAACTTTTTCTTAAGGAAACAGAGGTGTTCATTAAACTTTATGTCCACAGCATTTTTTGCTGTGTTTGCAATAAGGAAAGTTACAAGCAATCATGATTTCAAACCATTGAAAACCATTAGCAAGGATTTTATCTGTTTTGTCCACTTCTCTATTTCAAGTGCATGGAACAATAGAACAATGCCCAGTAATAGGAGACATTCAATAAATCCTTACTAAATAGATGTATGCTGAATCTTTATTTTGGATGACTGGATAATCATTAAATATAATGCAACTATAAAAATTTTTTTAAATATTTTTTTATTTATTTCTAGGAGAGAGAGAGAGAGGGAGAGAGAGACAGNATGGTTTTTAATATGGGAAAGAGCAGTTCTTATAGTATTAAGTAATAAGGTAAAATTCTCTTTCTTTTAAAACAAAATCTAAGTATATTTATTTTGTGAGGTAGAATTACAGGTGATTTTTTCCATTATTTTGGCTTTCTGTATTTAAAAAAAAAATTTTTTATGGAGCGCCCGGGTGGCTTAGTCGGTTAAGCGTCCGACTTTCGCTCAGGTCATGATCTCGCGGTTCGTGGGTTCGAGCCCCGCGTCAGGCTCTGTGCTGACTGCCAGCTCAGAGCCTGGAGCCTGTTTCAGAGTCTGTGACTCCCTCTCTCTCTGACCCTCCCCTGCTCATGCTGTCTCTCTCTCCTAGAAATTAATAAAAAAACATTAAAAAAATAAAAATTAAAAAATTCTTACAATTCATTTATTATTTACGGCCAAAATTCTATGTTTTCTGATTTTTTTTCTGACTTTTATGATTTATTCTTAGGGAAATGAGGTAAAGGAAAGAAACTACTCTATTTTGAGTTCCTACTGTGTGGCCAGTGCAATTTTAGGGTTTCATATATGATTTTATAGAATCTTCTCAACTATATAAAGTAAGAAACATCACAAGCAGTTAAGTTACTTGCCCAAGATCACTCAGTTAATTACAGAGCAGAGATTCTAACACAATTCATTTTAATTCCAGAACACGTTTCCTTAGCCACTAATCCTATACTGACTCTCTCACCAGCCTCCCTTGATTAAGCCAGACCTCTCTCTCTGATTTTTCCCTGCACTGAAACTGTATATTCATTTGACCCTTACACAAATTTTTTTTTTTAATATTTTTTTATTTNCGACTAAGCCACCCAGGTGCCCCGACCCTTACACAAATTATTTTATTGTATTCCAATTGCTACGAGTGACTTAGGTTTGTTTCTTAACTAAATAAAATAGTAAAGGAAGTATTTTATGTTCCTTTCCATTTTCCTAGCACCTTTAAGTACATTAAACATTTGAGATTTATAATTATTAATGTAATTATTAATTATTAATACAATGAATCTATAGGAAACAAGAAAATAAAAATGTTATGGATATGTTTGTTATTTTTGCTTTGTAAAGGCCCTCTATTGCCAATGTTTTTATAAACTGCAACTATAATATTCTAAAGTTTTAAATTTACAATTCCTGTCATTCCATATTCATTAAAGATTCAGAATATTCAGTTCTTTATATTATATAGAAATGTGAAATCTCTGCTTAGCCTACTTTCCAAGGTATTCTATAATCAGAACCTGGTTATTCTAACCCTGCTTTCTATTTCTTCCACTTTTCTCTTTCTCAAACACTCTGCTCAAGGCCAGATGAACTACCATTTCTGGAATGCTTTAAGCCCCCTTCCTTCATGTTCTTGCATGAGTTCTTCCTTTGTCCAGGAAGTCTTGTAAATAATCTCCAAATGTCCAAATCCTATCTGTCTTCTAAGGCCTGTGACTTATTCCATCTCTTCCTTGAAGCTTTCTCTGATAACCTTGACTCATAGTAATCTTTCCCTCTTGTGAATTCTAATATCATCTATCTGTTCTTTCATTTCGCCCTTATAATTTTTTTATTGTGGTAAAAAACACGTAAGATGAAATCTCTCTTAAGAAAAATTTAAGTCTACAGCTGTTTCCTATGTGAACATTGTTATAAAATAGGTCTTAAGAACTTTTTTGTCTGTATGACTCAAACTTTACACCCATTGAATACTAACTCCCCTTCCCCTCCCCCTAGTCCCTAGTAATCACCATTCTCACTACTTTGACTCCTTTAGATACTCCTTTAAGTGGAGCCATGTGGTATATGTCCTGTGACTGGCTTATTTCACTTGGTGCAGTGTCCTCAAGTCTCATCCATGTTGTCACATATGACAAGATTTCCTCCTTTTTTAAGGCCGAATAAAATTCCATTCTGTGTGTGTGTGTGTGTGTGTGTGTGTGTGTGTGTGTAATCACACTTTATCCATTAATCAGTTAATAGACATTTAGGTTGTTTTCACTTCATAGTTGCTGGTGAGCAATAGGTTTTTGACTAAACAAATTTATTGATATTTTCTTCATTCTATTTTTATGGCACTGAAGAGATGGATAAAAAAATTATAAAAGTAGCATTGTTCTCCTCTCCTGCCCATCCTTTTCCTTTATAGCTACATTCATGACTAAATCTTGGGTTCTTTTCTTTTTCTCTTTTTGTTTAATTGAACGGTTTTGATGAGCAATCATTTTTTCTTAATCCAGGTGACATCACAACCATCAAAATTTTGCAAATATGGGGCGCCTGGGTGGCTTAGTCGGTTAAGTGTCCGACTTTCGCTTAGGTCATGATCTCGCGGTTCGTGGGTTTGAGCCCCGCATCGGGCTCTGTGCTGACTGCCAGCTCAGAGCCTGGAGCCTGTTTCAGTCTGTGACTCCCTCTCTCTCTGACCCTCCCCTGCTCTCGCTGTCTCTCTCTCTCTCCTAGAAATAAATAAAACATTTAAAAAAAAATTTTGCAAATGTTTTGGAAAAATTAATGATAATTTTAACATATATTTACATAATGAAAAATTAAGATAATTATAACAAGAAAATTCAGAAATTAGTCTTTAAAGGAGGATTGCAAAATATTGAATTTATTACTGTTGGTGCTTAGAAGATATGCTGACTAGGGGCACTTGGGTGGCTCTTTCAGTTAAACGTCCAACTTCAGCTCAGGTCATGATCTCAAGGTTCATGAGTTCAAGCCCCATGTTGGGCTGTGTACTGACAGCTCAGAGCCTGGACCCTGCTTCAGATTCTGTGTTTCCATCTCTCTCTGCCCCTTCCCTGCTTGCACACACTCTCTTTCTCAAAAATAAATAAAAATTAAAGAACTTTTAATAAAAAATAATTTAAAAAATAAGATATGCTGACTAGCTCAACAACATGCATTTCCAAAGGATTGAAGTAAAAAGAAAAGGAAAATAAAGAGCAAAAGAGAGAGATGAAAATAAAACTACAAAGTTTGCTTTACAATACAGAAATGCATTGCTTCATATTTATCCCATGTTAGCAATTGTACATATGTACACATCGTATGTGTTATATATAATGTTTGTGCAAGAATTGCTAGAAGATAAACTGAGGCATATTTAAAATGTTGAGAGTTTATTTGAGCAAAAATCAGTTCAAATTGGGCAGTGGCAAACAATGTCATCAAAAGCACTCCAAGGACAGGAGCTTGGGAAGAGACTTTTAGAGAGAAAAGACAGATACAAAGTAAGGAAATTGATGACTGGCTATAGCTTAAAGCCTAATTGACTGTGATTGGTTACCCTTAGGCTTAAGTTACATAATTTTGAGGCATTCACAGACTTAGATTTAGGTTTGCTTATGTAGGCTGCCATGACATTATAGCTACATTGTCTAATAGCATGCTGTTTTATTAATTAGACAATACAAATATAATTTTTATATATTTATATAGCTATAATTATTTGCAATAGATAATGTAATATTTATATAAATATAGAATATACATATTTACATAAGTATAAAGCATTGTATTTATATATTTACTTATCTAAGTATAAATATATATTATAGATAATGTTTTTACTGTCAGACTCTACACAATTTATTGAGGGTTCCTGTAATAATGACTGAAGACAGACCAACACCTCATGACACACTTCATTTATGTACTTCCCTAACTTGAAGTATTTTGGGATTTTTCCTTTTCCTTTTTTTCTTTTAAACTGTATTCTGTCTGAAGTTTTGTATTTGTGACCTGGGCTATTAAAAATTAATTTTAGGGTAACTGGGTGGCTAATTTGGTTAGCATTCAACTTTGGCTCAGGTCATGATCTCACAGTTTTTGTGGTTAAGCCTCGTGTGAGGCTCCGCGCTGACAGCTCAGAGCCTGGCTGCTTCAGATTCTCTGTCTCTGTCTCTCTCGCTCTCTGCCCCTTCCCTGCGCATGCTCTGTCTCTCTCAAAAGTAAATAAACATTAAAAAATCTGAAAAAATTAATTTTATAAGTAACATTTTGGAAAATATATTAAAAATTTGTTAAGTATACCTAATATTATAGGTCAAAACTTGATTAATTCATTTTATTCATATCTGAATTGAACTAAATGCACTTTAAAATTAATATCCTACACCGAGAATCATGGAAATATATCTTTCTCATGGGAAACATGTATCTTTATTTTCTCCATGCTTTGATAATCACATTTTGCAGAATTCTTAAACTAAGAAATGAGAAATAAATTGAAGGGATTAGATTTTCTTTCATTTACAATAAACAAGTGACTTAAATCCAATGTTGAAATACCATATCTAATTTTTCACTTTTAAATACGTGAATCTGACTTAAATTCTCCTTTCTTATACTTACTTATGTTTTATCATACTATGTTTTTCATATATTATTCTGCTTGAATTACCTTTCATCCTCCTTTCCTTGAAAGGACTCAAAAGCTCTAGTAAAGGAAATTTAATTTTCTCGATTCCAACATCATTGAATACAGGTGAAATTTAATGTAGTTAACAGTCTTCAAAAAGAGAAGTTAACAACAGGAATTTCAGGGACAGAGTTTCTTGGAAATTCGGACTTGTTCTTTATCATTAGTTTGATCCCGCTTAGCAAACTGTGTGAGCAGGAGTACCCTTTTTAAAGAAAAAAAGTGGAAAAACTTAGGATGCACTAATCAACATTGCTTTTATAACCATAATCTCCATAGTGCATGTTGATGTGATACTTGGTCTTCTGGAAGGCATCTTTTATTTTTGACACAGAATTTAGTAGGGACTTGATCTTCACCATCAGATTCAGTTTTTACTCATAGCAGAATTGTGTGTGTGTGTGTGTGTGTGTGTGTTTTAATCTTTTAGTAAGAAACTATTGATTTTTCTCTACTACCTTGTACCCAGAAAATCTCAAGTCCAATAGTAGAGTTTATTTGTAGGTTAAGACAGATATCTCAATTCCAGGAGAAATGTTAATGTACTCATACTCCACTATACAATAGATACAATTAGCTAAAGTCATATTTTTGTTGGAAATTAATTCTTAGACTTAGTTGTAGAGTTACGCATATGTGTGTTGTGTGTATATATGTGTATGGATATATATGTATATTCTTGTCTCAAATCTGTATTTGAAACAATATAGATGAATCTGGATTCGGAGGACATTATAGTATATGAAGTAGCTCAGGCACAGAAAGACAAATGTTATATGATCTCATTTGTATATAGAATCTGAAAAGGAAAAAAGAGCCTAAAAAACTTAACTCATAGCAAACGAGAGTAGAATGGTGGTTCCTAGAGGTTGGGACATCTGGAGAAATGGAGACGAAGGAAAAATAGAAAACAGCAGTGGTTGACAGGGAGGGAAGGGATCATGGGGAGTGATTGTTTAATGGTACAAAGTTTCAGGTTTTTTTTTTTTTTCTTGGTCTATTCCTTTATTTTTTTATTTATTTATTTTTTTTTTACAAATAGTTTATTGTCAAATTAGTTTCCACATAACACCCAGTGCTCATCCCCACAAGTGTCCTCCTCCATGCCCATCCCCCCCTCCCCCCACATCCATCAGTCCTCAGTTTTTGTCAGCATTCAAGAGTCTCTCATGGTTTGCCTCTCTCCCTTTCCCCCACCATTTCCGCCCTTCTTCTCCCCCTTGTTCCTCCGTCAAGTTCCTCCTAATCCTCCTATACGTGCAAACATATGATATTTGTCCTTCTCTGCCTGACTTATTTCGCTCAGCATAACACCCTCAAGGTCCATCCATGTTGCTACACATGGCCAGATTTCATTGTTTCTCATTGCCATGTAGTATTCCATGGTATAGATAAACCACATCTTCTTGATCCATTCGTCCGTTGATGGACACTTAGGCTCTTTCCATGTTTTAGCTATTGTGGAGAGTGCTGCTATGAACATTGGGGTACATGTGCTCCTATGCCTCAGCATTTCTGTATCCCTTGGGTAAATTCCTAGCAGTGCTATTGCTGGGTCATACGGGAGTTCTATTGTTAGTTTCCTGAGGAACCTCCACACTGTTTTCCAGAGGGGCTGTACCAGTTTACATTCCCACCAACAGTGTAGGAGGGTGCCCGTTTCTCCACATCCTCGCCAGCATCTAGAGTTCTCTGATTTGCTCATTTTAGCCACTCTGACTGGCGTGAGGTGGTATCTCAGTGTGGTTTTGATTTGTATTTCCCTGATGAGGAGGGATGCTGAACATCGTTTCATGTGTCTGTTGGCCATCTGGATGTCCTCTTTGGAGAAGTGTCTGTTCATGTCTTCTGCCCATTTCTTCACTGGGTTGTTTGTTTTTCGGGCGTGTAGTTTGGTGAGTTCCTTATAGATTCTGGATTCTACAAAGTTTCAGTTTTATAAGTTGAAAAGTGATCTGAAGATGGATGTTAGTGATGATTACACAATAAATTGAATATACTTAATACTTCTAAACTGTAATTAGAAATTATAAAGATATTAAATGTTATGTTATATGTATTTTACCACAGTGAAAACATTGTGGGATGGGAGGAGAGTGAAATGACCAAAGAGGGTCCTGGATGTCCCTACCCTAAAATCTTCTGAATTGCTTTTCCAAGGTCCCTGTAGCTTTTCCTGCTGGTCTTCCAGCATAAATAAGACCTACTGGTCTTACTATTTTCCAATAGCTGTGTTAGTGGCTTTGTCCTTTCTTTCATTAAAAATGTTTGGCATAAGAAATAAAAAAGAGAAAGTGGAGAGCCTATATGTTAATTCAGTAATATCACTATTTTAGGATAGATAGTTTTTATTCAAGTGTTCCAGTATTTGATATATACTAGAACATTTTTTTTAAATGTTTTATTTATATCTAGGGGAGAGAGAGAGACAGCGTGAGCAGGAGAGGGTCAGAGAGAGAGGGAGTCACAGACTGAAACAGGCTCCAGGCTCCGAGCTGGCAGTCAGCACAGAGCCTGACGCGGGGCTCGAACCCACGAACCGTGAGATCATGACCTAAGCGAAAGTCGGAAGCTTAACCAACTAAGCCACCCAGGCGCCCCTATACTAGAACATTTTTAATTTTCAGGACAATTTAAGAGAAACGTCTCTTAAGTTTTCTTTCAGTAAAGTCTTTGCAGTTTAGCTTAAAAACCTAAAAAAAGACCAAACACCAAGTTTATTCATTTTTTATTCCAAGCATGTACTAATATGCTTGATGTCCATTAGAATCTTAAATATTTATTGAATTTGAATGAATAAGGTGGCATTATATTAAAATAGCCTTAATATGAAAACATGACAGAGCAGATGAAGTAATAATATTAATTGGGAGAAAGCAATCTCTAATTAATTGAAATGATGAGCAAGATGGGAGTAGTTGTATGAGGGTTAGATTTAAACTAATAATGTGAGCAGGCACAGGAGGGCTGCTTCTTAACATGAGTTTGCTTTTGGGATTTCTGGGCAATGTGAACTGGTGAGGTCAGAACAAAAAAAATTTTTTCAGATGAAAGTCTTAAAAAATTATTCTTTGTTTTAGTGTGTCTAATTGATATGGAACTGTTTGTCCCTAAAACCCTGTCACCCTATGAGTCCATTATTAACACAAAAACAGAGTCTTTGACTTAAATATTTATCTAATATTGATAGTACAGCTAAATGTAATTTCCTTTTTTACCTAATCTCTCAGTAACTTCATGTGGTGTCACTATCTTTTGTAAGCAAACAGTCTGCATTGTAGGATAACCCCTGTTCTAAACTCTTAATACTCATTAACTCTCTTCATCCTCATGTAACAACCCTTTGAGGAGGTACTATCATCATTCCCCTTTTACAGACAAGGAATCTGAAGCATCCAGGAGCAGCCAGTAAGTAGGAAAGCCAGCATTTGGACCCAGTTAGTCTGGTTCCAGAGTCTAAGGCTCTGAACCACTAGCTCTGAAGCATCTGGATTATGCTAAAGAAGCATTTCCCAGAGATCATTCTTCAGAATATTGTATCATGAGACACTGTAGTAAAAACTGCTGTATCCAAACTAGTCTGGAAAATATTTAAGACCATGTACACTTTGCATTGATTTCCTATTGTTGCTGCCACAAATTGTCTCCAATTTAGTGAATTAAAACATAGAAATTAATTTTCTTACAGTTCTGTTGATCAATAGGGCTGCATTTCTTCTGTCGGCTGTAGGGGAAAATCTATTCTCTCGTGCCTCTACCAGCTTCTAGAGGCTTCCTGCATTCCTTGGTTCTTGGCCTCTTCCTCTGTTTTCAAAGCTAGTAGTTTAGCATTTGGACTCACTTAAATAAATAATCCAGGATACATTTTCCATCTCAGCTTTCTTAACCACATCGGCAAAGTCGCCTTTTCCACAGAAAGTAATATATTTACAGATTCCAGAGATTAGAACACAGACATCATTGGAGGCCATTATTCTGTTTACCACATATTTTTATACCATCACACCATATTAGTGAGGTTTTTCTTTTTTAAACCCATATGCAAGATATATCATTTATAGTGCCATAAAAAGAAAGAGCGCTGCTAATTAAATCATGATATAATATTTTCTGACTAATATTATTTTATGCATATGAATGTTTCTTTTAGATTTAGACATATTTTATCATATATTACTCACATATAAATAAAAAGTATTAATGAGATCAATGAGTTAAGATAGTCTTAAAATTTCACATTTAGAATCTCATTCTTCTAAATTATTTCTGACTCATGTTTGTTGATGTTTGTTTTTATTTATTTTTTTAATCAGTCCTGTCCTTTGCACCATCTAGAGTGTTGGTGATGCAGTATTGAAAATATTTAAAATAAGATAAATCAAATGAACCAAGAAATCCATGAAAGAACTAATATCGGTGCTCTTTGAAATTTTGTAGAGTTAGTATTTTGGGAAAGTTGTTAAATACCTCCGAGTGATCACTTGTTTCACCCAACCCCACAATGGTTTGACTTCCAGAATGAAAAGAATGCATCATTATTGATTTTGACACTTTCTTTCAAGACATTCTTTCAAGATATTTAAAATTCTGCAGATTTTGAAAGTGACACTTTGTGTTACAAATATAAATATGTAATGGCATAGTGCATCATATAGCTGACAACAATTGCTCAGAGATTTTTAAATTTGAAAAAACAATGCCTTAAAGTTGACAAAATATGTCTGTTGAATTTCACTAAGAAGTTGGTGAAATAGTCATTTTGGATAGTGGGAAAGCAAAAATGCTAGAGGCATATACTTAATCATTATGTTATACACCTAAAAGTAATATAATACTATATGTGAATTATATCTCAATTAAAAAAAATTCAGAGGAGTATATCAGTTTGGGGTAAAGAGATCAGAGTACCGACCTGCCTTGGAGGAACTAATGACCATCTGTCAAAGATCTTGTAAGAACGGCCCTGTATTGGATGGGAAATGGGCTAAATGAATTCACATGCAACCTGCCTGTCTACTAGCAGGTCCATGAAACTGAGCTAGCTCCAGAAGGAGTTATGGAGAAAGAGGCCTTGAAAGGTAGATTTGACTTGGAATGCCACAGGATGTTTATGTGTACATCTGCTTCCCATACACAATTTCCCAAAGATCTGTCCCTTCTTCCCTGGCCATCCGCCAAAGGTAAGGTGACAAATTTTAAGTCATCATCTTTCCATGATGTGTCCAAATTTGACTCTGTGTCTCTATTTCCTGAATTACTTTACTGCTAAAACCTCAACAGACTTGAGGAGGGAATTGGGTCAAATCTAGACAGCTTAGGCTTTTTGCAAAGAAGATTTCTCTCAGCCACCATAAGGCAGGAGAGCAAGCTACAATAACTGGAAACACAGTGACAGTGGTGGTGGATTGTGCTGCTGGGGGTATACATGAGAAAATGTAATTGGAGGTGCCAATCTTTTTGCTCTGAGGAAGATATGACCAAATGGAGAGAGTCTCGTTGACTTTTTAAAAAATTTTTTATTTACTTCTGAGAGCGAGAGAAAGAGAGAGAGACAGCATGAGCAGGGGAGGGTTAGAGAGAGAGAGGGAGATACAGAATCTGAAGCAGGCTCCAAGCTCTGAGATAGCTGTCAACACAGAGCCCAACGTGGGGCTGGAACCCACGAACCATGAGATCATGACCTGAGCTAAAGTCGGATGCTCAACCAACTGAGCCTCCCAGGCGCCTCTCGTTGACTTCTTTTTTATCCCCTGATCTCCACCCTACCCTGCCAATTTAACCCTCCAGCTTTTGTCCCAGCTCTGCTTTCTTGAGTTCCAGAGGGTGTTGCAAGCCACCTCCACTAACCAAGTTTATCCAGCAGCACTGAGGGAAAGGACTCTATAAAAGGATCAGACTTTAAATGGGAACGGTTAATGGAATGTCAAAAAAGTATCTCTTATAACTTAGTTCTCTTCCATTGCCCTGAATTGTCTCCACACAGGTGTCCATAATTTGTGTTTATAGCATTTATTTTACTTATATTGTATTTTGTGAAACTCTTTTTTTTTTCTTGTGAAATAGGAGCATGTGTATGATATTTGTCCCTTATATGGAAAGCTAACCAACAGTGTTTTCTGCTTCCTTTCCCCCTCTTCAGAGCTTAAAAAACACCCCAAAAAACAAAAACAAAAAGTGGTCTTAAATGGTCTTTATCACAGAGGATGCCCAGTGACTGATAGGGCACAATAGTAACAACAGTGACAAGAAATATATTCTTCTCTGCTTTCCCAATATTGCTATTCTTATCTACCATTACACCCTCAAAAAAAAAGTTTGATGTAAAGTGCCCAGTATTAAAGCTTTTCTTTCTTGTGTTTCTTCCTCTGGAAATGTTAAGATGTTCAAGAACAGTTGCAGGATAGCTGGGTGTTGGGAAGGGGTGAGTGAGCTAAGGGGATTTGTGGAGGAGTGGTTGTGATGGTAACCTATATAACTAACTATCAACAGGTAAAGGATGAACAAGACATGAATGGGTGATTGGTAGTGAAAAAGTACTAGGGCCTATATTTTAGAGGTTTAAATTTTGTAAAACAAATGTAAAAATAGAACGTCACTATCTAGACTGATTCATAACAGGTGCTGGAGCCAGATTATCTTGGTTTGAATTGAGACTCAACCACTTATGTGTGTGTCCTGGACAAGGTATTTAATGTCTCTGTGCCTCAATTATCTCATTTGTATGATGGGATAAAAATAGTTCTTATTTTATTGTGTTGTTATGAGGGCTATATAAGTTGATATACATATAGTATTTAATTAAGTGTCCAACACATAGTAAGTACTCAATAATATATAGTGAATTTATTATTTATGTAATAGTAATATTAAATATTTCATAATTCATTAATAATAAAAATTATATTACTTGACTAGGTGAGTTGGAAGGATAGGAGATTATAATGTGAAGGACGGTTGCTTGAAATAAAAGATGTAAAGACAGTAGCTGTTGGTTGAGATAGGATGCAGCAAAAGACCACTGGCAGTGAAGAAATCAAGAAACCAAGAGACCAGGGTCTGGGAAGATCATCTTGCTCAAACAAGTCACTGTTTATCAGCTTTTCTTTTCCCAAATGAGATTCTGATAATTTTGGTCCTGATTTCTCACATTCTCTTCCATCAGAAAGATGAAAGGCTTGCTGTAGCCTCATTCTGCAAAATGTGTATTTCTTGTATCTTAGCCTCGAGCTTGGTCATGTGACTTGTTTTGGCTAATATAATAATAAGACAGAAGTGGCACATTATTATCCCTAACCCAAGGCCTTAAGATGCTTTGTATGTTCTGCTTAAGCAATCTCTGGCGTGACCTTGAGAAGAGACTTCTCTAGATGGCATTGCTCTTCCACACTAAGACCCAGAGGGAACATATGTTGTGCAGAGTCAACCCAGCCAACCTCAGATCTTCATAGGAAGCTGAGCCTCATCAGCTGTCAAAGCCTGAAGAAGAGCTGTCCTGGCTGACCAACCTACAAATTAGTGAGAATCAGAGCATATTGTGGCTTGTCAGTGAGATTGTATGTTCATTTGCTTTGTATCAATAGCTAATTGATGTAGTAATTTCACAACTCTAAGCTATTAAATCCTTAAAGCTATTGAACAATTTTTCTTCAAATTGCCTGTCACTATATGGAGTAAACTCATCTAGAGTTTTAACCTTTTTGTTGAGAGAGAGAGAGAGAGACAGAGACAGAGAAAGAGTAGGAGAAAGAATCTTAAGCAGGCTCCACATCCAGCATGAACCCTAACACAGGCTCTATCTCATAATGGTGAGATCATGAACTGAGCCAAAATAGTCAGATACTTAACTGACTGAGCCACACAGGTGACCCTAGAATTTTAACTTTTAACAGGGTTTAAGAAAAAAGAAATGTAAAAATGTGTATTAGGTTTGGGTGACAAAGGGCTAGTTGTAATTACATTCTGTGGTGATTGTGCCAAATATAACAACGCATCCAAATTTCCAAGTTTTCATTTTAAAATGCATGAAATTATACTTTTTAACAAGATTACTTTGTGATCATATGATTTATATTTTTATAGAAGTATTCAGCTTATGTTGTATTTTAATAAGCTATATATTAGAATCAATGAGTCATTGCTTAGGAATGAGAGGAGCATATAACGCATCAAATTTTCTTTTGATAAAGTAAGAGCTAATAGAGCTCTTACTCTCTTAATAAGAGCTAGTATTTTAAAAATCTTTCTTCCACATGTTACATGCTTAAATTCATGTAAACCTTACAATAAGCCTAATAGATGTAAGATATATTCATATTCATTTTACAGATGAAAAAATTCATTTTTAGAGTTTTTATGTCAGTTGCCCACGTTTCCATAACAAGTAAGCCAAAAAGGTGAGAATCAAATTCTAGTCAATATTATTAATCACTCTTCAGCACTGCAGTCACTAAGCTGTTTTGGGAAAGAGCTCAGACTCTTTCAAATCATGTTATTTTGAGTTCTGTCTTTATGTTATTCTTACTAGTTCTATGCATCTTTTTCTTTTCTTGTAAAATGGGGAAAATGATATTTATCTTACAAAATTATTTTTGTGTTTAAATGTCATAACTCATGTTTAGGACATAGAAAAGAGCCTGGCAGGTAGAAAAGATTCAATAAATACCTATCACCATCATCATCATCATCATCATCATCATCATCATCACTGTCATCACTGCTATTTAATAGAATTTAGTATTTATGTGAACACCCCAGTATTACAGTAAAAGGGCATTTATAACAGAAAAACAGAATTGGTTGGTAACAAAGAGCATCTGGTATTGTCTTTCTTCTACTAGTCTGAAATTTCATCTTACAAATAGCTAGTGATAAGAGGTTTCAAGCTCTGTCTTCCAGTAAGTGTGGCGCTAGTAATTAAATTGTTTAGAAGGTCTCTGCGCTCTTCCTTCTGCAATGCTGATTTAATCATCTTCAGCGGATAGTGTCCTCTTGGCAGGATTCCCGTACGTACTTGTAAATGGAAGGTTATATGCTAATGGATATTCATTGTGTTATGGGAGCACGGGGATATGTATATCTTATGGCAGAGCTTGTAATGCAGGTTATTGGTTCTTGTTTCTACTCAGTTGTTAGTTGTTTTGCATCTTACCTGACCACGGAAAGGCTGAGTTGAATGTATGCCGTTGCAGGGGCATTATGTGCTTTATTTCATTTTCTATTCTAGCGAGTATCTTTTACCTCCTAATATTATCCTGAATTCCCCTCATGATTGAGTGGACCCTTGCCTTTTACAAATTTAGCATTTGTGGTTTTGATGAGTAAGTTCATGACTTGCAATGCTGTTAAATGTGTGAAGCTCTTGATTAATTGGGGTGTCCTTGAGGCTAGCCTGTGGGGAGAAAATTGAAGCTATGAGTGAGCATCAACCACCACTCTGTTTCAATATCAGCATGGTTCTGTTGTTCTTAGCTTGTCTTCAGGTATGCAGAAGCCCTCATTAGAGGTCTGAGAGGTTATTTAAATGCATCATTACATTCAACAGATTTATGTGAAAAATTATGTGCTGTAATGACATTTATGCATATGGGAATTTGAAAAGGTCCTTTGACATATTCCTTGTGAATGTTACAAGCTTATGGCATATGTTAGATTAAACAGACTGCAGTTTGGCCTCTCCCTATAGAGGATCATCCCAGTGATGGTTTTATAATAAGTTTCAGGGAAATCGATGGTTGGCAAACTCAGGATTATTGTCCTGCCTAGGTACTAAACCTGAGATTAAATAGTCAGTTCAATTCAACCGTATTTAGGTGTTTCTATTTTAAAATCTTAAAGGAGTTTTGCAACTTGAAATGTTGGAAGCTAAAACATAAGAAGAAGAAGAAACAATGTTGTGCATGAGACAATTTGAATTACATTTGTATAACAGGCAGACCCAAAGTGTAGAAGAAAACTTTCAGGAGCACCTGCTTTCTGTCAGGCATTGTGTTTCATGCTGTCACATATTATCTCACTAGATCCTTAAAACCATTTTAAAGAAAGGTTTGTACCAATTGAGAGTGGGTTTGAAGGGTAGGCATCCGTAATTAATTAAGCAAGGCAAGATAACACTTGTGGGGCCCCGCAAATCTCAGTGCAGAATTTTAATTTCTTAAGCTGTAATGTATTGAGACCCCATTCCTAAGCTCTAGAACCAAATAACTGCTTCAAATCACTGGTATGCCTAGTGTTCTGTCCAGTCTACTTCTACCCCAAAATTTATACCAGAGTTGTGGATCTCAGCATGTGCCAATAGTTGTATATATAATGCTATATTAAATTAATTTCCAAGGATTTCCACCCCATTTCCATGGATATAGTGTAATTTTCCAAATTGACTCTGGATATAGCCAAATAACTTGTTTGGCCAATGAGGTGTTGGCAGACTTGACACAAGTAAGGTCCATGAATGTGATTAGATGTGCTCTCTTGAGTTCTGCTTTTGTTATGAGATGAACAAGACTGGGCCCACTTGCTGGATCCAAGAGGAGGATTCCATGCAACAGAGCTGACCCATCACAGTCAGGCTAGAACACCATTCAGGATACCCCATACCTGGTACAATAACCCAAGTGAATGAGTTCACTTATGCATCAGCACCAGCCTACTCACAGATATGTGAGTATTATTGTTTTAAACTACTATGTTTAAAGTGTATTTGCTATGTAGGATTTTTGTGGCTGTATCTAATGGATACATATAATATTAAGAAGCAGAAGAAGATATGAGTTAGAGAACCTATTTATCTAGTACATTCTTTTTTTTTTAAACCTCTGTTACTGACTGAATTGTGTTCCTCTAAAATTCCTTTGTTGCAGCACTAACCCATCAGTGTAACTGTGATTGGAGAAAGAAACCTTAGAAAAAGAAACACTAATGATTTATCTCTTTATACACACACACAGAGAGAGAGAGAGAGAGAGAGAGAGATCACATGAGGACACACCAAAAAGGGATCCATCTATAAACAAGACAGAAACTTGTTTCTCACTAGAAATCAATCCTAACAACACCTTGATCTTGGAAGTCTAGCCTCCAGAACTGTGAGAAAATAAATTTCTGTTGTTTGAGCCAGCCAGTCTTTGTTACTTTGTTATAGAATTTTGAGCTGTAACAAATACACCCTCCTACAAACTTCTGTCTCTGAGTAAATTTGGCCTGAACAATATTCTCAAACTTGAGTAAACTGAGAGCAACACATCCTTGATGATGAGGTAAAGCACATGGATTTGATACATGCTTGAGGAACAGCAAGGAAGTAAGTGAGGAAAGGGGAAAACATCTTTTATTTCAAATTTCTTTTCCAAGAGAGGCCAGTATTCTTTTATTACAGGCCCAAGTAATTAAGGTACCAGATCCATTTCCAAAGTCTTTACATTTTACACTGAAAGTATGCCAGTATTTATTTGGTATATACCTTATGTCAAACATGGGTTACTGTGCTACACATGAGCTGGAAGTCAGGAATGGGGTAAATTGTAACAAAAAGATGTCAATGCAACAAGTATATTGAATCTCATTTAGCACACCCTTCCTAAATAAGGAATAATTTTACCTATTTAGCCACTTAGAAATAAAAGGCAACATTTTAGTCATAGTTTGGATCCTTCTTTTGGGACTGGTATCTCTTTGGATCCTTAAATTTTTTTCTTTGTGGTGATACTTGGATCGAATGTCCATAGGAACATTCTAATCCCTTAACTGCCTCAGGGTTTTTCATTGTACGCCTAAATCCGATTTAGGAACTATTTCTGTTAACTTAGAAAATTTCCTCATACTGCTTTAATATATTTGTTTATCCATTTCTATCATTTACCTTTGTATCATAATGCTGAGCTGGAGGTATTTTTATCCATCATACAGCTGCCATTGTTCACATATGGAAGACTATATTCATTTTTGGGGGGCTTTGTTTTCCTGTAACTTAGCTCACAGATGTGCTGAACCAACTGGTATTCCATCGTGTGTGTGTGTGTGTGTGTGTGTGCTGCTGTTCCATTACTTCATTTATAATCTATGAGTTATCTTCTGTCAAATGCACTTCTTAAAGAGAGATCACATGATTCTTTTTTCTCTTTATTTTCAGAGAAGCCACTATGCCTGTGGAATGATAGATTTTCACCATTGCTATCTCCTTGGCTATATTCACTACTCTGTGGTGTTAGGATTACAATCGCTTTGATTATTTTACTTCTCCATTTCTTATTTATCTTTGCTTTTCACATGATCTTCCATTTTCCCCTATGAAAATTTTAATCTATTCTTATTATTCCCTTGGGAAGACAACTCCCACTCAAGGATAGCTTTTTACCCCAGATTTTTACACAGCTGTTAAGTGTGTTGTCATCATTTGAGTGTCAATCACATGGCATTTCCTCAAACAGGCCTTCCTTGGCATCTTATATAATTATTCTTCTCCCTGTCTGGAGATACCTCTCTTTCACTGCTTTCTCTATCTTATTAGCCTGTTTTTATTATCTTTAGAGTGCTTTGTTGAAATGATCTATTGTTTGCTTGTTTATTGTTCATTTTACACATATGAATGTAACTTCATGAAACAAGTCCTTGTTGTTTTGTTTACTAGTGTATTCGCAGAGATAAAATAATTCCTGAACACATTCTGAATAGCCAATAGATACTTGTTGAATAAATAGATGAGTGAAATAACAGAATTAATCCTTTGTTGCTCATTTCTAAAATGTCCCTTTCAAATTTATATGCTAAATATACCATAACCTGAGCTTAGCTGAAACTTATTTTATTCTACCAGGAAATTTCATCAGTAAGTTCTGAAGTATATACTGTCTCATTTTTGTATATTCTACCAGAATATTATAATGTTTGAAATAATCATTTTATATTTTAAATGCCCTGGAATCATGGCCTGAGCCAAAATCAAGAGTTGGACACTCAACTGACTGAGCCACCCAGGAACCCTAAAAATAGATTTACTAGACATCTGAAACAACATATTAGAAGAGGTAATAAATTAAGTAGATATCCAAAGTAAATTCTGAAAACTAAGATAACAGAAATGATGTTTATTACCAGTAACAATGCATATTCTTTGTATAGCTTTTTATGGTTCTGTTTTAAAGAGTATTTTATTTTATCTTCATAATAATTTTATGATGTGGGTGATGAAAGACGGTCTCCATTTTCCCAAGAGTTAAATGAAGACACTCGAGTTAATAAGTATTAGGACTATTATAAAGAGTCCCCGACTACTCACCTAGGACATTTCCATTCCTATCATCAAACATTAGATTTTTGAGACATAATTTGATTTAGCTTAATATAAGAGCACAATATTTCTCTAGCTGCAAACTACGTTTCTGTCTCAGGAGAGGTCTTTAACATTTACAACAATAGAATGGAAAATATCCTGGACTAGGAATCAAGAGACCAAGATTCACCTCCAATTTAATGTTATTAAAATATTACCAATTATTTGGTTGCTCATAAGAAAAACAGCTTCATTCTTTGGGCTCCTGTTTTGTCCGTTTTGTCCTATGTTTAATCTTCTAAGTTACATGAGCATTTTCTTCTAAACATTGTTTAACAGAACCATTTGGCAAGTGTTCTATTAGGAAAAAGATATCTGGTCACAATATCTTGGAAAATAAAGTATTATTCTCTTCTTTGAAATTCACAACATACTTTAGCATATTAAAGGCTTCCAGAAGTTCTGGAATTTAAAAAATAAAGAGAAGAAAAAAAGAACATTGTTGAACTTTATTTAGCCAAATGACTCCTTAGCTTATTTGGTCAGTCACAGATGGTCTTATTTGGGAGAAATGTACCCCAGAAATAATTCTCTGACCTAGTAACGTTAGGAAACTATGTGTTCTAACAACCTATAAATCTTTTATAAACTATAATAAGCTAGTTGGTTCTATTTTATACTAAAGATTGATTTGTTAAACAACATATGCATGAATTCTGAAAAGAGACTGTACACTTTTTGAAAGATATTTGAATATGGTATAAAATAATCAGAACCATATTAAATTCTAACCTTTTTGAGATTGTTGGATAATTTCTTTCTCTATTGAGGGATGTGCCCTTGGCCTAGCTTTAGGCCACTACGTGAATCCTTTTCCCTTGACCTGTCATAAAATCCAGTCTTCTTTTTCTTTTCTCTGTTCAAATTTGAGGCAAGCTTTGGGCTTCAATCAATTGACAGGCTGTAAAATATTGTTGCCCTAGAGCAAGTCATAGGTTCCTATTGTGGTTTTCCCATTAGTGACTGAAAAAAGAGAATCTTTAAATATGGGCATGTGCTGAATGTTTGAACATTTTTGTAACTCAATAAACATTTTTCTTTTCGTTTCCCCAGNATGACCTTTATAAGTTGCTAGCAATGAATATTATAAATCAAACAACAACAAAAGCTCTGGATTTCTTGGAGCAGAAAGTTCACCTGAGTCGCATAGGCTGGTGAGGAGAGCAAGGTGGGTTAGGGGAGGAGTCAGTGCAGGAATTCAACTCTTAACTCGAAGGCGGCAAGGAACCATGGATAGCTCTGGAGTAGGGGAGGGGTGTGCCACGATGCATTTTCCTCCCATCCCTGTTTCAGGGAGGCAGCAGTAGGAGATGAGGGGGGGCAGGAGGTTTCATTAGGAGGCCTCCGCAGGGTCCCATTGTCAAGTGCTCAGGCCTAAACTGAGTTCTGGAGGGGAGAGGGGAGGGGAGGGGAGGGGAGGGAAGGAAAGGATGGAAGGAAGAAAAGAGGGAAGGAAAGAGGCAAGGAGGTGAGAGGGAAGAGGGAGAAATTTATGTTTCAGCAAATAATCCTTTAGCAATTTATGACTGTGAGAGAGGAAACTCAGGTTTTATAGAACAAATGGAATTGCTGGGGTCAAATCTCAGTTCTGCCATTTAAATTGTCAATAGAAAAAAACATCTTGGGGGCTTAGATAAGCTAACGTAAACAGTAAACTCATAGTTTATTAGCTTATTTTCTTAATAACTATGTGCCTTTGGGCAAAATAGCCTTATTAATACTTTATCTTTAAAATAACGATAATGATGTAATTAATAGTCCATGAATTATCTATTGAGAATTTACTTTAAGGCAGGCCCCACATTATATGCTTTTAAAAACATTATATTATTATAGCTATATAACATACAACATACAGGGCTCATGGGGTTATACAACTTCTCAAGATCAGAAATGGAGCCCAACTCAAAAGGTATGTCTTAAACACTCTCCATACTGTTTCAATGTCAGCATCACAATGCACACATCTGTCATGAGAAAAACTTTTAATTCTGACAGCAGTTGAACATTTGTTTTATCACAGTTTTCTAGAACACAAATTCAGTATCGAACGTGTTGGACATATTGACATTAATGCTCTTAATTTAGCTTATGGATTTAATTTACTTCAACTCCCTGGAAGGAATTACTGACTGTGTAGTTATCCATTTCCTATACATAGAAGGTCCCCAAATCAAGTACCAAAAATGATCATTTCCTGGAGAATGTTTTCGAGGAAAGATTTCCCATAGTTAATGTGAAATGCTAAATAATTGGGCTTCCAATAAACTAGAGCATTCCTGGGCCACAGGAAAGGGAATGTCTTTGAACTTAGTTAAATTAAACTATAAGAAATAGATTTTATTCTTAAAAAATATTTTAAGGTGTGCAGTTCTCTATTATCTTTTGATCTTATCAGTATTTAAAAACTATCATATAAGTTTCATTATGATCCGTATTTATGTTTCTGAATCTGCTACATTTGGACAGGTGACTTAGTGTATAGATGGGAAGAAGGAGAATAGAAACAACTGGAGGATCTGGGCCTACCTGGTTCTCACTCTTTATGTGGCCTAGATAATGTATAGCTCAGGTACCCACTGTGACTTTGCGTTTCTGCGTCTAACATTTATACTAATTCCCTTCATTTAGAGAGCAGTGATATTTATGGGTTAAATAATACCAATATGTATATGAATATAAATATAAATACCAGCTACAGTTGATGCATCTGTATTTTTCTGGACTGAATTCTGAGTATTTTGGACTTAATATCTTGCTTAATCTTTATGAGGTAGGAGCCATTATTATGCCTCTTTTATCACTGAGGGGAATGGAGGTTTTTAGAAAACTAAGGCATGTTTCCCAGACATATGCTGTTACCATCTTTAGGGGATAGTTTCTATTTAAGTATTCTGGTAGATAAGCCTATTTCATTCTATTTCCCCACTTGCCTTGTATATATTCAAAAACCCTTTCTAGTATGATGGTTCAGCACTTCATGGGAGCACAAGACATTTGAGAATGAGTATACTGTTTCATGAACTATTCTGTTTCTTCCTGGTTGAGAATTTCCCCAATCTGTGAAATGGGAGAGAGGAAGGTAATAATATTCTTTTAGATTTGCAGAAGGTCTAGTATCTATGGTCATTTTCCTACCCAAACATACAAAAGTAGCCAAATTGGTCCACACACATATACAGATATGTGAATGTTTTACATCTTTTTTTTGCCTGTGTTAACTTTTTTGTGTTTTAAAGTCACAACCTAAAACAAAGGAAAACAAAGTTTTCCTTTGCCTCCTTCTTACATTGATATTCTGTATCAAAGCATTTTTTTCCCAAAGCCAATTTTTCTTTTTTCCCCTCAAGGCAGTTTTCTATTTCTAGCATTGCTCATCATATTTAAAAAATTTTCAGTTTCATCTGACTCTATTACAAAATATTAACTGCTGCTAGGTGTGTTTGTTCCATTTTTTAAATTGTGAGACTTTGTAATCATTGATGAAATTTCATATGTATTTTGGAAGATTTAGAAAGTACAGTAAAGAAGTAAGAAGAACACTCATAATTTATGCAAAGATAGCCTTGGCTAAATGATTAAAAATTATTTTTCTCTTGTGGACTACATTTGATTAGTTTAAAATACAATATAATAATAATCAAAAGTAACATGCTCCACCCATAAGATACCTCTTCCCAGAGGTAAGAATTTTCCATATTTCAGCTTTATCTCTGACATTTACATTCATATTTCTAAATAAAATACATATACTGCTATTTTTTATTTTGAATTTTTAATATTATTTATTAACTTTTCTTTTATTGTAGATGAGGATCTGTGCTCAGAGACCACTTGCTTTCAATTAAACTTACAAGTACTTCTTATATGCCCATTCTGACCATACAGTTATGACATTTTGAGTATATGAAATGGTATTAAGGATTTACATCATTATGGATATGTGAATATTGTTCATTCTGAACAAAATATCAAAATACCATATTATAATTACATTTGCTTTCTTTTGAAACTTCTTAAATCTAGATTTTAAAATTGCCTCTTTTGATTTTTGTTCTCTATGTACCCGTTATTGACCCTTCACCAATGCTGTGACAGGCTATAAAATTCCTCTTAGTTTCCTAGAAGGAATGATGTGCCCCTAGCAATGGGCATACCCGGCATACTCAGGTCTTGTTTTCTAAATACCATTTTCTTTTTTTTTCTTTTTTCTTTTTTCTTTTTAAATGTTTTATTTATTTCTAGGAGAGAGAGAGAGACAGCATGAGCAGGGGAGGGTCAGAGAGAGAGGGAGTCACAGACTGAAACAGGCTCCAGGCTCTGAGCTGGCAGTCAGCACAGAGCCCGATGCGGGGCTCGAACCCACGAACCGCGAGATCATGACCTAAGCGAAAGTCGGACGCTTAACCGACTAAGCCACCCAGGCGCCCCATAAATACCATTTTCTAATAGAAGGAATAAGTGTTCCTTGGAGAAATAACCAACTTCAGAGCTGGATCAGGGTGAATAGGAGATTATTCTGGAGCACCTTTTAATAATAGAAAGTAGTGAAGCACCCTAAAAATAAAAGGTTAGAGGGTCATATCAAAGGGCACTAGAGATAACCCAAAAGATCTAACAGCCAAAGCTGAATAGTTTAACTAGTACTGGATTATTACATGAAGTAAAAAATAAATATAAATGAGTTTATATGCTAAAGAAAGAAAGAAAGAAAGAAAGAAAGAAAGGAAGAAAGAAAGAAAGGAAGAAAGAAAGAAAGAAAGGAAGAAAGGAAGAAAGAAGTAAAGAAATTAGGGAGAAGAGACTCAACTTATTTATAGAAAAATTCAAGTGATGTATGAAGATACTCCTGTCTCCTCTTTAAGAGATAAAGGTTAACCACTGGCTAATCATAAGAAAAATATCAGAGAGACTCAGATATCTGGCTAGTACTCCTCAAGACTGTTACATGAAATACAAGGAAAGATTGAGAAACTATCAAAGATAAGAGGAGACTGGGGAGACACAACAACTCAATGCAATGTGGTAGCACCGATTGGATGCTAGAAGAACAGGATATTAATGGAAAAACTGATAAAAATCTAATAAAAATCTGAATTTCATTTATTTGTAAAATACTAATGTCAGTTTCTTAATTTTGGCAAATATACCACTGTAATTCAAGATGTTAACCAGGCAAAACTAAGTGAAAAATATATAGGAAATATAGGGACTATCTTTGGAAGCCAGTCTCTAAATCTAAAATTATTCCTAAATATAAAGTTAAGTTAAAGAAAAGAATACTTCTCACTAAAGGTCAAACATATTAGGTAGTCTATCAGTAGCTTTTTTTTTTTTTTTTTTTTTTTGATGCCTTTCATGTTCCTGGTCCCATGGAGATGGCTTGCTCTGTTGACCTATTGTTTAGTCATCAACATGGCATCTCCCTCCTTCCATCATGTTGGGAATTCTCTTTACCTCTCTATTAGAACCATTATTTCTTGCTTCCTGTGTCCTTTTCTCTATATGTCTCCAACCACCATTTTTGGAGTAGCTGTCTTAGGTATAGTACAAGAAAGTTACAAGTTTTGAGCATTTGTCAAAAAATGTCTTTATTCTACTTTATCTCATAACTAAGGATTTCAAGGAAATTTTAGGATGGAGAACTTCTAAAAATATTAACAACCACCTTATTCCTGTATTTTTGCTTATAACTTTGTTTATCCCCCATCCATCCTTATCATCATCACCATCATTATCGCCAGAAACTTTTAGGATATCTTTATCACCAGAGCTCAGAAACTTTATGTTTATGTGCCCTGGTGGGTGTCACTTTTCATTAGCTGTGGTGATAATTATTGTATGTCTTACAGTTTAGAGAAATGTTATTTTGTTTTTTGGAACAAATTTGTCCTATTTTCTTTGTACTTTTTTCCCTAGAACTTTTGTTGGTCAGCAATTGTACTTCCAATAATTGTCTAATTGTTTTAATTTATTTTTTTCTTTCACACACCTTTTTTTAAAAATATAATTTATTGTTAGGTTGGTTTCCATATAACATCCAGTGCTCATTCCAACAAGTGCCCTCCTCCATGCCCACCACCCATTTTCCCCTCTCCCCCACCCCCCATCAACCCTCAGTTTGTTCTCAGTATTTGAGTCTCTTGTGGTTTGCCTCCCTCCCTCTCCTTAACTATTTTTTACCCTTCCCGTCCCCCATGGTCCTCTGTTAAGTTTCTCCCATTCCACATATGAGTGAAAACATATGGTATCTGTCTTTCTCTGCCTGACTTATTTCACTCAACATAATACCCTCAAGTTACATCCACGTTGCTACAAATGACCAGATTTCATTCTGTCTCATTGCCATGTTCATACTGCTTTTTGAAAGATTTCTCAGTTTTGTCTTCCAAAACTTCAACTGGAAGTTAAATTTTTTTTAATGTTTATTTATTTTTGAGAGAAAGACAGAGAGAGAGACAGAACACAAGTAGGGGAGTGGCAGAGAGAGAGGGAGACACAGAATCCAAAGTAGGCTCCAGGCTCTGAGCTGTTGTCACAGAGCCAATCGTGGGGCTTGAACTCACAAACCATGAGATCATGATCTGAGCTGAAGTAGGATGCTCAACTGACTGAGCCACCCAGGCGACGCTCAACTGAAGGCTTAATTGTCATATTTATATATACAAAAGGTCTCTTTATTTTTATCTAACTGTCCTTAAAAAAAATAGCACCCTGTTCTTTTTTTCTGCAGAGCAGTATCCTCAAGAAAATTAATTACATATACACTTTTCAAAGTTGACTTCCATTTCCTGTATTGTATCTATTTCTTTACATCAGTTTGGTTTTATATTTTGTTGTTGTTCTTTGTTTGTTTCTAATGTTTATGTTGAAAGTTTTCTTCAAGTTTGGGTGATCTTTGACCATTTATTTATATTTAAGATTGAAACATTAGAAACCAGAGAATCTGTTATTTGGACAGAATTTGTTGGCTGTTGGACTTCTGTTTCGGTGATCAGGGAAGAATCACCAATTTATTGGTGATGTCTAAATTTCACTACCTGTGTATCTTTTCTTTGGGTTTAGATGTTTCTCCAAGGAACATTCTCTAGTTACAGGTTGGGACAGGATAACCAGGGTGCTGGAGTCCTGTAGGAGAAATCATAAATTTATATGTGTAAGTAGTCTTCTGTTTTCAGTATTAAATTGTGGTCCTATTCTAGGCTGCTACTGATGCCTCAATCTTTGTGTCAAGAGCCAGTTAAGTCCTCCAAATATACCAAAGTTGAGAGAAGTCTTTTAAATGGTTACGGATGGAAAGGAAATTAAGAAGTCTAATTGCTCCTTTAAACTGATTTTCATATACTCCCCCTATTTTTAGTCTCACAATGATTTCCTCATCCTAAAATATCTAACGCTATTAATTCCTAAGACTTTTTGGGATTCTGCTACATAAATGGCTGCTTCATATTGACATCCTTTCATGCATGGACTTCAACTTTCTTTTTTAGGTTTTATGTTTTGTCTGTTTTAATAACTATTTATCACTCATCCACTTGGTTTTCATGTCCCCAAAAAACTTGTTAACATCTTTTAGCTATTGTACACCTGCTTCTATTCCTTAGTGTTTCTAGAGCTATTCCCTCCCTTGCTCCTCCCCCACCTCCTACCTCTTCCCTTCTCCCTTCCTCCCCCTCCCCCTCCTCCTTTCTCTCCTCCTCTTTCTCCTCCTCCTCCTCTTCTTCTTCTTCTTCTTCTTCTTCTTCTTCTTCTTCTTCTTCTTCTTCTTCTTCTTCTTCTTCTTCTTCTTCTTCTCCTTCCTGTAATTTTAGTGAGCTTACAGGAGAGAGGAGAAAGTGATGCATGCACATAATCTACAATATTTACCACACACCCTCCTTCAGTTTTTATCTAGAAACCTTCACAAGTTCAGTTCCAATAGAACATGTGTGCTAATGACAAAGTGTTGACAAATATAATTAACTCAGGGCTGTTCTTACTTTTCGACTGTCTGAATCATGAAAAGGGGGAATAGCAATATCAAGCTATTTTATTTATATAAATAAATATTTCAGTGAAAAATGCCAAAGTTTGGTCTGTCTCCAACTTGAAAGGCAGGGTATTTACATCAAATTACTTGGTCTTTTGGAAAAGGCTTGCCTGTACTGAAAATAAATTTGATTACAGCTGAATGTGTGATTTGTACTGTCATTTCTGGGATATTCAGATTCTTGAATGTGAAATATAAAATGAGTTCAGTAGGGTTGTCAGGTTAATAAATTGCAGCCTATTAGTTTGTTTGAAAAAGTCTATGGATTAAAAACAATTCTGGATAGCTTTAATCCCAGCTGACATAAGTTGTCATTGTCTTGAATCACAAACTCAGAAGCATCCTGAAATAAGAAATTTCAAATTACTGCCTAAGCTTTTTTCTAAAAATGGAAATGAAAATACAGAGTTGTTTTGGAGGCCTCTGTGGCATCACATTATGGGATAGTACTCAGTTAGAAATAACTGTCCATATGGAATATACACTCAGTAAAAATGGGTGGAGTCCAGAGAAGATGATGGCACTGGTCATTGTAGGCAGGCCTATCAAATCTACTTCTATCTTTTAAAGCACGTATGCGAAGGACCAAAAACACCTTCTTCATATCTTTGAAAGGAGCTCTCTTTCCTATTTTTGACCTTTCTCTTCCTATGTCAGGTGGGAACTGGCCATGTAGACTTCCTTATGTTTTCCAAAGGCAAAGAGGATGTTCCATCCTGGGTTTCATCTTTAAAGCTTTCATCACTTGAGGTTTCTACTGTAATTTGAGGGGAAAAAAAGGGAGTAAAGAAGCCTCCATTCACTTGTAATTTAAAAAATGGTAAATGGGAGTTTCTCATTGTCAAAATGGCATTTGAGTTGATATTTTCTAAGTCAACCAACTTGTTTATATATGCTTGAGGATTGTTTTACACTCCATTCTGCAAATCTGGCTTCAGAAGAATATTAGCTTATTATAATTTCATCTAAAGATCAGTCTTGTATCATATATCCCAATTAGAGTATTTTAATGAGATTCCAATGTATATCTTCTGGTGGAGTTGTGTGTTTCATAAAAGAAAAATATACAAATATTATTTTACTTTCTCTATGCCCAATGGACCTCAGATACCACATGTGTCAACAAACAGAATCTTCAGATGACAGTATTTAAACATAGGAGAAGTTAAATAATTCCTCTGTGGCCAAATGTAACTCATATTACTATTAATAGATTTTACCTGTGTCAAAAGTAGAATATACATTTTTTTAAACTTCTTTAACATTTACTTTGATCCTGACAAAAGTGTTTTTCTTTCATTTACTTTAGGAGTACTGAGAATCGTCACACAGTCTGTCTCCAATAAACTAAAAACAGAAAGGAAAAGAATTTCAGGTAGGAAAAATATTCAACATATGTACTACTTGGATGTACATATTTTTATGACTTTTATTAACTTCCTCTGAAAATTGCTGATTTTATAGCTAAATACATGAAGGATATCAATCTTTCTTTATTGATGCATTGTATTCAGATTTGATGGTATTCTTAAAATCAATATGGATTTATAGTAATTTTTCATCAGTGCACTTTATTACAGCTTGGGCACTATAGTAACCTCATTGATGGATCAAACCAGAATATTTAGATGGAAAGAGTAGCCAGGAAGTGCAACCATTACTAATGTCATTCAATTTGGGGATAAATGTCCTTTATATGGTTCAAGAGAATCTCAGGCCAAAACCTTTTTTGAAAGTGCTATTGTTTATTTTTCTCTGGGGCACAAAATCAATGTGCTATTTCTCCATTTCAGACTGCTACATTAAAATGTCATGACATATGTGTTTAAAATGTAAAATCTATAAGAAAGAAAAAAATCCACTTAATGTTGATGATATTTTACTTTTACCCTTTCTTCATGGTACAAAAAGTTGTCCTTTTTCTTTTTTTCATGACTAAGTTTTCAGTCATTTATTTACAGATGCAATATGGAGAATGCCTTCCTTTCTACTCGGGTAGGAAGGGAACAGAGTGATTCTTTAGCAGGCAGTTTTACTTCCGGGTGATTTTTCTTCTTCTACCTCCTGTGAGAGACTGCTTGATTTTATACTTGATCATTTGCTTTTTAGCTATTCAGATGTTTGAGCACATCTGCATACAAAAATATAAAAGGTCTATGTAGTCTATATATAGACTGATTCAAATCAATGTATCCAAATAGTCACACTGAAGCTAAGATTTAATTTCTGTTCCTTCTTCAACTGGTGACAGTCCAATGAACTGAGGTAATATTTGCCCTTGCTCCTAAATGTACCACCCTGATGATTCATAAGCAATCTATAGTTACATCTTTCATATCATCTCTATATTTATATTTCTTTTGCATTTGGAGGAGAGCTTTTAGTTTAATTTTCTTGGCTTTAGCTCATTTATTTCAGAGCACACAATGGATTATTGGGATAACATTAAAAATCTGGGCAGGAACAGGTCTTAATGTCTGAAAGTAGGTTTTGGTTAATAAAACTTGCCAGGGTTCAGGTTATTTCTTAGATTTTCAAAACTAGTCACAGACATTCAGTAGATTTTTGTCTGAAAATGTATGTCTGTAGGTTTAACAAGAGGTTTTTTTTTTTTAACTTGAAATTTTGACTTTTAGGCTAGCTGTTCATATGACATCATCTTCTAGGGATCCATGGCTATATTTAAAAAATATAATATACCATTTGAGAATTCAAAAATATACTTTGGTGCTAAGGTTACTTTAATAAATTTTTTGAGTCTCAGGAGGATTTTAATTCAGAACAACTTTAGAATAAGTGAACTGAGAGTTGATCATGGTAACGGTGTCAGTTTGTCATTGTTTGTCCATTATACCCATCAATTAATCAACTGTAGTTGTCTACAAAGAGGTCATCTGAACTTTCTGTTGTTTTAGGTCAGGGAGGCCAGTCCTATCTCAATGACCCAGGAGGATTTAGTATACAATCATACTGTATTACCCATTTGCTTATTTGTTCAATAACATGGAAACAGGTATAAAATGTCCCATTTTGTTTTCAGATCAATAAGTCCCTTAAAATTGTTAAGTAACTGTTCCGTGTCTCTAATATAATGAATAGTGGCTAAAGTTGAAGAGTTTTTTATGGCAATATATTCAGTTCAAATGAAGTCAGTGGCTGACTGCTAGGGTGAGGGAAAAAGGGGAAGAAATAAGTTTTAAGATGAGCTCAGCATGGAAAGCTCCACAGCTATTCCAATATAGGTTAAAAATACAGAGAAGATTAAAAAATATCTGTGGGTGAGGGTGGGTTTCTCTAAGCGCTGAAATACAAAATAGAACTGTACAGGAAATGGAAAAGAGGGAAGATTGAAAGGAATAGATATAAGCTAGCCATCAAGAAATGCTGGCACACAATAAGAGAGTCAAGAAAGCAAAATGAAATAATGTAGCTAAGGGACTCAAAGGAAATAAGAAAAGTTTCTATAAATACTTCCAAGAGAAAGAACAAAACAGAGAGAAAAACACTGTGAAGTAAAAATGTTAAGCAGGCAAAGACTCAAGAAATGACCACAAGCCTATCACATCTTTTATTCTTCTCAGCTGTTGGTGAAAACTAGATTTATAGAAAGAAGACTAAAGAAGGAAATAGAGGGTTTTTTTTTTAAATTTTAATTTGCATGGGTATGGATATGAAGGAAGTTATTAATGACAGAAATAGCCAAAACTATTACTGGGGGAAAATAGGAATTGTGAAGTAAAATTTTATAATGTACTCCTTAAAGTTAAATCTAAATGCTTCTGATTATTTTGAAAAAATTGCATAGTGTTGTAATCCCTAAAAACCTTAAGTAAAAACAAAAATTTAATGAAAATAAGAAGGTGATATAATCTTATCTAAATCTAGAAACAATTAGAATGAATCAGGGAATATGTCCATGATTAATTAGAATCTTCATCCCAGAATATATGATGCACTTGCAGCCATCATTGAAATATGTTCTGCATCACAATTACAATTTTGTCTTAAGTTTTGTTTTATCCAAAAACTTAGAAATTTTAGGTTGCAGATTTTGCTTTGGGGTAAGAATGTAAAAATTTATTTTGTAAGCTTTGGTTTTGGAGTGGGGGGTGGCGACAGGTGATATGTTTACAAGTCCAAATAGTGTTACTAAGGAATATATACCATGAGATGTACTGCGATTTAAAATATAAAGAAAATATAATCTCTGGCATTATGATGCAGCATTAAACTAGTGAATTTCTGTTTTTGTACCATGTTACTTCTGAATGTGTTGAGTTGTTTTCAAGGTTCCCATGGGGAGGAGTTCTGTGTGTGTGTTGGGGCAGGGAGGCTCTACAACCATTTGAGTATGTTTCACTCTATCCCTGAGTAAGTCCTATTGCCTCACTATCTTTCCATCATCCTTACTCTTGAGTTTATTCTTCCCTTTTAAGGCCAGCTGTCTCTCCCTGTAGTTATGTAGTTAAATCAGTAGAATATAGCATTTATAAAGGTCTTAAAAATCTCTGTATGGTATATGCTGTCAGTTTCTTAGTACTAGAGGGGCTAATTGGTAATGGTACATTAATAAACAGTAGGGTTTTTGCTATCTGGAGACGTCTGTTCCATTACCTGAAATAGAAAGAGAGATAAAACCAACATAGATGGGGTTAATAATTATATCAGAAATAAATCTAGTTGCAACACAGGTAGCTTCAAACCAGATAATTTCAAAATAGTTTGGATAATTACTAATTAGGTCTACTGACAGCAGAATTTGAATTATTCATGAAAACCTGAAAGCAGAGGATAATTCATTCCTGAATACCTCTAAAACTAATTGGAAAGTTGTTTATTCTATTTTTCACTAGGTGATGTGCTGATAATTATTTCATACTTTATTTTTGAAAATTTTATTTTAGAATTATCTTCAAGTGACAAATAGAATAGATTGTTAAGAATGATCTTGTGCCTCAAAAATTATCTCAAAATACTATATGAAAACCTACTTTTATTTAATTATTAAGATAAAATCTATGACCTTTCTGAACTCCCTTCTCAAAATACTAGGAAGATTTCTTTAGCAAGGGTTTTCAGCACTTTTTTCCATAATTTATTTTATAATATTGATTTTTTTTACTGTTTAATATATTCTATTAGTTTATTTGATATGTATTATATCTATAGTAGCTTCTTAGATTCATTTTCATTTTTTTGCAAGTACGGGAATATTCAATGTTAGCTTTCAGAACGATGCTTTATATTTATAGATTATAAGGCTTTTTTCATTATTAACCATAATTTGCTTGAGTAAATCTTTAGGAATAGAAGGAAATTTTAGTGATTCAGAGTTTTCAGATGACAGAGCCATTCCAACATTTATTGATTTAAACAATCAACCATTTTGTTTTTGAGCAACAAATATGTGACATTCTAATTTTGCAAAGCAATGGAAATAGTGTTTTGCTTTTGTTTTTTACAATTCACAATCTCATGGGGATGTGTAGTAGAGATGGTAGCTAGGAGCTTTTATCTGGAACTTCTGTTCTGCCTTCATAGAGTAAGAAGTCCCTGGGAGGGACCTGCCCAATGAAGGTTACATTTCCCAGACCCTTTAGTGTCCAGGCATTGCCTTAGGACAAGATTTTTGCCTATGGAACGTGAACAAAAGTGATGTTTATTAGTTCCTGTTTGGAATTTGTGAGAAGTATAGTTCCAGTACATATATATTTTTAATCTGTTCATATAAACCTTGAGGATGGAAGGGCCATAAAAAAGAAGCAGCCCAGATGCGCAATCACCATACGGGAGAAAGCCACACAAATACCAGGAAAATTGGCTGGGTCTGAGAACCTTCCTGCCATGGCAGCCACCCCACTAAAGACTATGATGATAGTATGGCCACAAGAAGGCACCCCATCAACAACCACTTGTTAGAAGAAATGGCCAGGGGTTGCCTAGGTGCTCAGTTGGTTAACTGTCCAACTTTGACTCAGGTCATGAATTAACAGTTTGTGAGTACAAGTCCCATGGCAGGCTCTATGCTGACAGCTTAGAGTCTGGAATCTGCTTCAGATTCTGTGTCTCCCTTTCTCTTGTTCCTCCCCCATTCACACTCTGTATCTGTCTCTGTCTCTCTCTCAAAAATAAATAAAGATTAAAAAAAGTTTTTAAAGAAGAAATGGCCAGATACACACACACACACACACACACACACACACACACACACACACACATACACACACACCCTTTCGGCTTAATATTGAGAAACATTTCCTCTTTTGAAATGCCCTGAAACTATTCACTTGTTCCCTCCAGCCAGCATGTTTGCCAAATATATCTGGAGACCAATCAGAGTCTCCCCCACTTTCAAAGATACCATTTTAATACAACACTTGTATTCTTCTTTATAGCCTTTAAAATTCACTTTCCTTTATGACACCTTTGATCCTCTGATGAAATAAAAGTGATGGCATATGGATACTCTTGCCCACATTTATAAATAGGTAGCCTCTGTTACTTTTGTCCCAGACCTAGTTTTTTTCTTTGACAGGTAGTTTAAGTTTTAGAAATAGACATTTAGTGTTAAAATGCTGACATTTTGAGCTGGTTTATCTTGGCAACTAATGTTACCTTACTGATAACTCCTCGGCTGATACTGGGTATAGCAAGTAAATGATAAATTATTTTAAATATTTTATTTTATGTTATTTTATTTTATGTTATTTATTTTATTTTATTTTCTTTCATAGCTAATTGTCAAGTTGGTTTCCATATAACATCCAGTGCTCATCACATCAAGTGTCCTCCTCCATGCCCATCACCGCCCTTCCCCTCTACCCCAGTCCCATCAGCCCTCAGTTTGTTCTCAGCATTCAAGACTTTCATATGGTTTGCCTCCCTCCCTCTCCCCAACTATTTTTCCCCCTCTTCTCCCTCATGGTCCTCTGTTAATATGCATGGTATCATCTCAATTTTTTATATTTATTCAGGGCTGCTTTATGACCCAGTATGTGATCTATCTTGGAGAATGTGCCACGTGCACTTGAGAAGAAAGTGTATTCCATATCCTCAGGATGTAGAGTTCTAAATATATTTGTCAAATCCATCTGGTCCAATGTGTCATTCAAGTCCATTGTTTCTTTAGTGATTTTCTGTCTAGTTGATCTATCCATTGCTGTAAGTAGAGTATTAAAGCCCCCTGCTATTATCACATTCTTATCCATAAGATTGTTTTGTTTGTGATTAATTGTTTTATGTATTTGGGTGCTCCCAAATTCATTGCGTAGACATTTATAATTTTTCGCTCTTCCTAATGGATAGAGCCTGTAATTATTATATAATGCCCTTCTTCATGCCCTTCTTGTTACTGCCTTTACTTTAAAACCCAGTTGTCTGATATAGGTATGGCTACTCTGGCTTTCTTTTGACTTACAGTAGCATGAGAGATATTTCTCCTTTCCCTTATTTTCAATCTGAAGGTGTCCTCAGTCTAAAATGAGTCTCTTGTAGACAGCAAGTAGATGGATTTGTATTTTTATCCATTCTGCTACCCTATGTCTTTGGAGCATTTATACCTTTTATATTCAGTGTTGTTATTGAAAAATATGGGTTTAGAGTCATTGTCTTCTCTGTAAGATTCATGCTTGTGGTGGTGTCTCTGGTACCTTGTGTTCCTTGCAAAATTTCCCTCATAGAGTCACGCTTAGGATTTCTTGTAGTGGCAGTTTAGTGGTGATGAATTCTTTCATTTTTTGTTTATTTGGGAAGACTTTTATGTCTCCTTCTATCCTGAATGAGAGGCTTGCTGTATAGAGGATTCTTGGCTGTATATTTTTTCTATTCATCATATTGAAGATTTCCTGCCATTCCTTTCTAGCCTGCCAAGTTTCAGTAGATAGGTCTGCAACCACTCTGATAGGTCTCCCTTTGTATGTTAGGGCCCTTTCATCCCTAGCTGCTTTCAGAATTCTCTCTTCTAATATTTTGCCAGTTTTACTATGATATATCATGCAGAAGATTGATTCAAGTTACATCTGAGGGGAGTTCTCTGTGCCTCTTAGATTTCGATGTCTGTTTCCTTCCCCAGATTGAGGAAGTTCTCAGCTATAATTTTTCTAATACCCCTTTAGCACCTTTCCCTCTCTCTTCTGCTTCTGGAATTCCTATGATATGGATATTCTTCCATTTGATTGTATCACTCAGTTCTCAAACTCTCCTTTTGTGCTCCTGGATCAGTTTCTCTCTCTTTTTCTTGGCTTCCTCTTTTTCTATAATTGTGTCTTCTAATTCACCTATTCTCCTCTCTGCCTCTTCAATCCATGCATTGTAATGTCTCCATTTTATTATGTACCTCGTTTATAGCATTTTTAAATTCATCACAACTATTTTTAAGGTCCATAGTCTTTGCATAGTCTTTGTAGCAATAGCTTCTCTGGTGTCTTCCATGCTTTTTTCAAGCCCAGTGATTAATTTTATGACTGTTGTTCTAAATTCTTGTTCATTTATGTTGCTTATATATGTTTTAAGCAGCTCTTTAGCTGTCATTTCTTCCTGGAAATCCTTTAGAGGAGAGTTCTTCTATTTTGTCATTTTGGCTAGCTTTCATGTCACTCTCATGCTCTCTCTGTCTCTTAACAGATACAAATTTGGGACTCTGGAGTCTCAGAAGCATCTCTGGAGTTAGCCTGCGAGAGAGTCATAAGTGATAATATTGTGTTTAATTTGAGTACAAGAAGCCTATGACAAGAAGGGGAGGAAGCTTTGGGAATATGCTTCTCCAACCAAGCATTGCAAATCACTCTTTTGGGTCTGATCTCCCTGTGCCACGTGTGTAGCCAAGGTGGGCCTTGTTCTATGCCCCAAGCCCCACCTGGTTTCCAGGTCTTAGTCTGTGGCTTTATTGATACCACCTGAAATATAATCCTGCAGTTCGGCCACTTCCCAGCTGGGGATCGAGCCAGGAGAGCAGCGGAGCAGTTTGAGACTGGGCTGCTTCCCATCTGGATATCATGCTGGGATTGCTGCAGGCAGTTTCTCCTGGTGCCATCCAGCCCAAAGTCAACACCACAGCTAGAAATAGGATCACTCTCTGTCCCAAGCTGAGATTTTTCTCTTCTCCAGGGACAGCTCTATGAGCAGCTTCAGCAGCTCTTTCTCTTCCCCTCGAGTCTCCTCTGCTCCCCGCAAAAGGGGTTCCCTCCCCCACCCTCCATGTCTCCGGATCCTGGTCCATCTTTATCTCCCCCAGTTCACACTCACGCACCAGTGAGGTATCCTCTCAGTGGACTCTGTCTCTTTTCCTCCGAGAGTACTGCGGTTCAGTGTCCTATGGCTTCAGGCCTTCTTGGCTTCAGAGATGCGGGTGAACAACATGTACAGAGCTCTCTAATTCTCTGCCATCTTACCTCTCTCCTAACTTTTCTTTTTAATGTTTATTTATTCTCTGCAGAACTGGGACTGAGGCAGGTCTGCAAGGGAGGCTGTGGTTCTCAGTCGCTTCACCTCCTCACCCACTCTCCTTAAGGGGCTTCTGGGTGGCTCTGTTGGGTGAGCATCCAACTCTTGATTTTTGCTCAGGTCATGAGATTGACCCATGTCACTCTCAATGTCTCTCTCTCTCTCTCTCTCTCAATGGATCCAAATTCGGGATGCTGGAGTCTCGGAAGCATCCCTAGAGTTAGCCTGCGCGAGAGTCATAAATGAGAATTTTAATATTGTATTTGAGTACAAGAAGCCTATGAGAAGAAGGGGAGGAAGCTGTGGGAATACGCTGGGGAGCCACCTAATGTGGCTTTGGGTGTTGGGAGCAAGGAGCAGACAGAAGAGGAGCTTGCAGAAAGCAGGATTTCAGTTGGGGTGTGAAAGACAAATAAGAATTAGCCAGCCCAAGAGGAAATGATGGAGGAAGACATGAGAGACTGTAAGCAGCATGCAGAAAGCACAGAGATGGATGAAGACACAGGGCATGTGCTAAACAGCAATGGGGGTGAAACATAAGGAAAATGCCATGACTGACCTTTTATATTATGTTATCTTGAATTTTTGAGTTGTCAATAATAAGCAATATGGCAAGTTTATGAGGGGTGTAGACATGATGACAGGCAAGAACACCAGTGAGAAGTCTGTGGCAAGAATCCACCTGGGAAATAATGAAAGCCTAAGGAATAAGCATTTTAGCAGGAGTCGAGAAAAATGGCTGCAGTCAGGAGCTCTTGAGGATGGAGAACTGAAAAGTCATGATGCCTGAGAGTCAACCAGGACTAAAGGAGTGGATGGTGACTTGAATGAGGAATTGGTAAATATAAATTAAAGGCATGGTGCATGAAAGGAGAGAAGATGTATTATTTAGTTTGAGATGTCTCCATGAGGAGGCATCAGTAGACTACCTGAAATATTTCCTTGGAACTCAAGACAAGGGCTTTGGGTGGAGGCATACATTTTAAAGTTGTCAGGGAACACATAGTAACTGAAGTTATGGAAGCAAATAAAGACCGCATGGGAAGAGTCGATAATGAAGAGAACTGAAACCCAAAGCAAATGGGACTTGTTAAGAAAAAGATCTCTTTGCATTAGGATGGGAAAAAAGATAGGGCAAAGATCAAGGAGAAGAAGCATTGAAGAATTCTGTGAGGAGGTTATTTTGAGCAGAGACCTGGATGAGATGAGATAAATGAAAACTAATGGGAGGAATGGAGATCTTTGTACCTTCATCACGAACAGTTTCTTTGGAAGGTTGGAAGCAAAGGCACAGTGTAGCAAATCAAGGACTAAATGGGAAATGAAGGTTAGTTTGTAAAGGTGTTTGCCTGTGGAGGAAAGGAGAACGAGACAGTAGGTGGAAGGAGACTTCAAGAAGATTTAACTTAGTTTTGTTCTTATGTAAAATTAGAGAGCAGAATACCTTTAAAATGCTTGGGGGAAATAGCTCATAGAGAGGGAGAGATTGATGATGCATAGATGATGGAAAATGCTGATAATTTTGTTGGCAGCAAATAGGAAGCTGTAGCTCCAGCTACATTTTTCTCCCTGAAGAAGAAAAGAAAATAAAGATTAAATATCAGATGACACGATGAATCACCCTAGGAAGCAAAAGGATGAATCATATGTTTTATAGGCTTAATATCAACATTTCTCTTTAATTACAGTGATTCCCTTAAGTCTTTCAGACCTTTCTACAGTGGATTTTCTAATCCTGCCTCAATAGCAAAGTTTGCTTCTTTGAATTTCTATGATCATAATATTGGATCCACACAGGGAAGCATATATTGCTGAACATTCATATTTTTTGGACAGTAGTGTTTCAGTAAAAATTTTAAAGACATGAAGAAAATTAGAAAACTTAAACACTTTTGGGCTTCAGTATGTAGTGCAGTTGTAGAGGAAAATGTGTTTTTACTTTATAATATATTCTTATAAAAACAATCTCATGTTTATAGATAATTTTTTAAAACTTTAATACCTTGATACCTTCAGTCTGTTTCTTTTTTATCCTTCATAAAATTTTGAAGATTTTTGCCAGAAAAAGTTCCCATTCCATTCAAAATTGCCTTGTCTCTTCACATTTTCCACAATAGCCATGCTTTTATTACAATTTCTAATTAGAAGATCGTCTCCACATTGTGATTCCATTCTGTTTTCCCAACATCTTTAAAACACATTTTAGGTTTTCTTACTCTGTGTGCTTTGGTAACATTTTGGGCTAATGGTATTTCTTTCCTTCTTAGGATTAAATAGTTATTATTGTGTGTAACAAGTATTTTGGCCTTTATTTGCATTTTGTCTTATTTCATGTGTAAATTCTGTCTTCCCTATAACATGTCAAGAAACTTGAAGTTTTCCCTTCCTGTCTTCTGGTAACACAACCTACTGCTTCCTTTACAAACGATTCCTCTTCTACTTGATGGTCTTGCAGCCAAACACATGGCCCCAATATCCCCCAAGCATGAATCTACAAAGCCAAAAACAGCAGATTTTGTCTTCAGGACACATGCCTCCTTTTTTATGGTCATATTTCTATATATTATTGGCCAAACTTCTTTGATTTTAAGACTATATGTGATTAGGGGCGCTTGGGTGGCTTAGTCGGTTAAGCCTCCAACTTTCGCTTAGGTCATGATCTCGCGGTTCGTGGGTTCGGGCCCCGCGTCGGGCTCTGTGCTGACTGCCAGCTCGGAGCCTGGAGCCTGTTTCAGAGTCTGTGACTCCCTCTCTCTCTGACCCTCCCCTCCTCATGCTGTCTCTCTCTCTCTCTCCTAGAAATAAATAAAAAACTTAAAAAAAAAAAAGACTATATGTGATTAGATTGGGCCCCTTTAGATAATATGTCCACCTTATGGTTCTAACGTCAAGCATACCTGTAAAGTTTATTCTGCTGTGTCAGGTAACATATTCACAAGTCCTCATGTATAAGGTATGGCTATCTTTGGGGGTGATTATTCTTCCTTCCACACCATCAGATAGGAAAGTTTATCTGAGAGACAGAGATTGATCACTCATTTATTCAACAAGTATTTATTGAGCATATGATATATGACAAAGACTGACTTAGGAACTTGGGATACATCACTGAACAAACAAATATCCCTGATTTTGTTTAGTATTCATTCTAGTGCCACACATTAAAGGAAGGATCAAACCTTACCTTATATCAATGGCAACCTTAGATCTTCCAGTTTTGTGTGGATAAACTCTCAATTTTGTTTAAATGAGATTGGGTAGGGTTTTATCACTTGGACCTAAAATGACCCTAACACTGGGTGTTATATGGAAACCAACTTGACAATAAACTATTTAAGAAAATAAATAAATAAAATGACCCTGTCTAATCCAAGTAGTAATAGACTCAAAATTATATTTATTGTGTGTAATACAGTATTACTCTCCCTTTAAAAATTAAGAATACCTATCAATTTTCAAATTCAGAAAGGTTACCCAACATTTATCCTTTGGTAATTCAAAAGCTATTTACTGAATAACCACTGGTGACAGGAGCAAATTGATGCACATTTGACTAATTTCACACAGCTTACAGTGTGTCAGATGAAGATATTAAACTAATGAACACACACATGTAGATACAGAAAGAAGATTTCAAATCACCATATTGCCATGAGAAAAGTTTCATGAATGAAAAGAATAGTATGCCACAAAATGTCATGAGAGAGATTAGCATAGGCTGGCTTTCAGTTGACTGACGATAGGTTGAGGGAGTCAACTTGACAGATGATTTTCATTTGTAAATGAAATGGAAACTGCAGGGGTGTTTCAAAGGCAAGGTGTACAGTTGAGGATCTCCAAATTAGCATCAACAATAAAGTCAGATTTAGTCCCTATCATTCTGTGGCATTCATCTTTCAAAATCTAAAATTGATAAGACATCAACTCTCATATTGATGACAGATTTGTGTGCTTCATAAAATATGATTCAAAAGTTGTTAATTTTTTTGTCAAGTTGCTTTATCCTTTTACTGCCTTTAAGAATTCTACACTCAAGTTTTTCTATCTTAGACATAGACACATAACTCGTAAAACAATGTTAGCAAAAAGTCAAAGATGATCAGAGCAAAAATACCTATAGACAGCATTTTCAAGAACTGAATGAGTTTGAAAACTTAGTACTTAATCAGAACAATGTGGTAGAACTAACACTGGATTAAGAAATTAGGAAACCCAGGTTCTAATCTTTCTATTTATGATTTACTTCACTTACCTGGGTTTCAGCATTTCATCACCTTTTTTTCTGAATTTTCTTGCAACTTTAATATTCTTTATGCCTTTAATTCACAAAAATACTCAAACATATGAGGAGAGATGTTCTCTTAATATTGAGTGAGTATTTGGTGTTTTGGCAAAAGGTAATAACGTTGCAGTAAAACGGAATCAAAGTTATTTAACAGTAAACCGTTTACTGGCTGGTTTGTTTTATTATCAGGTGGATTGAGCCAGGGAGGATCCTGGTAACACAGGAACACCAAGAAATTTACATTCTAGGACCTTTAAAACAAAGAGTCTTCCTTACTTCAAGTGCTTTGAACTTGGCCACACTCACAATTTGTATAAGGTCATTCAAAAGTTCTGAGCCAAATTGAAACTCTGAAGTTCTTTTAGGCATTTAGTTTCTATCATTCAAATGGCACTTCCCTTGGGCTGTTTAGCATTATAGCTTTGGTTATTTTTTTACCTTTGTCACTTGACAATAAGTTCTCTTTGAGGTCAAGAATATCTGTGTCTTATATATATTTATGTCTTCTGAGACTCCACAAAAAATACCTTGTGTTCTGTGGCATTTGATAAATATTTGCTGAAAATATAGATCTTAAAATCAGTTCCTTTGAGGGGTGCCTGGCTGGCTCAGTCAGAAGAACATGGGACTCTTGATCTCAAGGTTGTCAGTTTGAGCCCTAAGTTGGGTACGGAGATTGGTAAAACAAAAAACAAACAAACAAACAAAACCTTAAAAATGAGTTTCCTTGAAAAAAAATCAAGGGGTAAAATTCAAGAGTTTTACATATCAAAAGAGCCTTATATTTGGAAATATTTAAAGCACCCTCAAAATCTCAATATATAAGATAGGAAAGCCTTGTTATCATATGTAGAGGTGGGCAGAAGGCTACAGAAGCTCCTTAGGGAAACATGCATATACATCCATCACATGTTATGTAAATGAGGCTGAGGCTCCTTGCGCGGAGATTTTAATATTATAGTGACATAAAGGTAGTTGTTGGTCATTCTAGAAGTCAGTCCATGATCCATCTACACAGATGTCAGTCAAGTGTTCCACTAAAGCCGGTCTGGGTGGTCTTGGCTGGCTGGAGGTCCTTGTCAAGGCAGCCCTTAAGCTTGAGGGGTGGGTTAGCTTTCCATTTGCCTGAGTTAAAAGATAAGCTGGAAAGAGAAGCTTAAGAAAAAATGTGGGAAAAGGATGAGTACAAGCAGGTGGGCAGTAAAAATCAGGTCTTGGGGTCTAGCTAGTGACACTATGTCATATGGTTTCTTTTCTTGCTAAAAGTGACAAAATAATACGAGAAACAAAACTATGATGACATAGAGGAGCAAGAATTCAGGTATTCTCTCTCTGATACCTTTGTTATAAATATTTTGAATAACATTTTCCAGTTGCAAACTGGAAAACAGATCCCTATGTTCCCTGCTCCCCAACCAAATCCTACATGGAAGTCATTGCTAGAAGGGCTGAAGACTCTTTGTATCACATCAGGGCCATTCATAACTATGTGGATAACAAGTAATCTCTGTATTTGATGAAGTGTGATGTTTAGAGGTAGCACAACAAAATGACCCTCTGGCCTCATTATGATTACATATCCTGATAAAGTAAACATTACACTTCCTTATCAATTCAATTCCTTGTCATTACAATTCCTTGTCCTAAAGTCTTATGCATGCTTGGTAAACATTATCCACTAATCTCTATGTTTTATTTTGAGTATGGGGTGCATTTCTTTTGCAAGACAATAGTAATATCAGCTCTTATATTCAAGGTCTGCCCTGTACTCTTTAGCTATGGCATTTGCCAAGAGGGTGACTGAGGTGGAAGTGATAAGTAGGGCCATGACAGCTCACACATGCTCTTTATTCAGACAGGGAGCTCACTCAGCCTTTCTGCTGTTGGAGTCTCACACCATCTGTTCAGGCTGATTTGCTGGATAACACAAAGTACGTGTTCTGTGACCTCTCTCCTTAGTTGTCACACACCTTGAGAGGATTGGCCCAGAGAAAAGATAGTGTGCTCATCCTCTGTGAATATAAATGACTCAGAAAGACACCTACTGTTTCTAAACATAAACGTCTTCTTTTACATAAATCTTTCTTTACAACTGTAAGGTTGGACACTGGTTGCCTCTCGCAATTACCTTTGGTGAGGTGAATGTTTGGGATGTCTCTCTATCCTGTTGTTTTTCTTGTCAATGGCCTGAATGTAAAATTATCTCTAAGAGGTTCTGAAAGTGCACCGGCAAGGTTCTCCCTGTGGCCAGATCACGACTTGCTTTAAAGTTGGCAGCATGGTGGTTGGAGCTAAAGGATGAGCTTTCATGTCAGTAGAAACAGGGAATTTCAAACTTGCCATTTAATAACTGTGATCTTATACAGATTGTTTAATGTCTTTGTACCTTAGTTTCCTTATCTTTAAACTAAGAACACTTCCATAGAGGTGTCATGAGGATTAGAATAAGGTAACCAGTGTAACATGCTACACATAGTTCCTGGTACCCCATTAGTACTAAAGAAGTAGTTATTCTTATGATTGCTGTTGTTCTTAAGCAGGACATTTTCAGGGTCTGGGCACAATTATTCACACCAGTATAAAGCTCTCCTCATTTTTCTGTTTGTAAGTCCAAAGAATTTTACCCAAATGAAGAATATCTTGACTATGCATTTAAAACTGATCTGATTTATTTTCCATATTTGAGAATCACCTGTATGTACTCGTCTAGATTTTATGTATTGTTTTCCCTTCTTCTTTGGGGTAGTTAGATAGCCATTATTAGGGAATTTCCCAAAAGAACAGGTAAAAATTGAGAGACTAAAATTATTCATTCCAGGTTATTTAGTGTGAAATCTTGAAACTGATAGAACATTTGTGGGCATAAAATCTTATAATCAATTAGTAAAACACATTTTGAATAATGTCTCTTCATTTTACTCCCTTGCTTCCATCTTCCCTGAACACATTTACTACCAGATGGCTTTAGGATGTTTTTAGGCTATTGAACAGACTGGACGGCATTCTGCTCCTGGAGGGCTGTTACCCACATGTAGGTGGTTCATGAAACAGAAGAGTAGAGTAATACATTGTGGTAAAACAATTTTATATTCAAGGCAAAAAAACATGTCTAAATTTATTTGCATTCATTAACTTAGCATTCTTCAAGTAGACACATTTCAGTGGAAGGATTAGGCGATGGATCTTGTAAATGTGTTTCTTCCTATGCACTCCCAGACTTCTTTAGAAATGCCTGTGTTTTGATGAACCAGAAGAAAGAATCAGCAGTACTTGCATTCAATGCAGGCATTTCATATAGACTACGGCATATCTTTATAGACAAAAGCTTACACATATTGTATACATCAAACTCTCCTCACTATGCTAAGAAAAAAAAAGCAATTATTTTAAAAGTCACAGTTCCAAGTAAAATATTGCTTCAAGAAGTTCTTTGGCTTTGAAGTGGTGTCTAAACCTTTGCATCTTTATGAGGTCATATTTTTCAGACTGAATTTTAAAATATATCTAATATATGTATGTACACATGTCAAGGCAGAGGGATGCTTTGTATATGAATTTAATTAAGCAATCAGCCACTTTGGGACTTGTTTTATGGAGCCATTTGTTTCATGTGAGTTCAACTGCCCAAGCTACCGTGCAATAATGGTCTCATAAAATTATACTCCGGAGGGTCTTATTTCTACTATAATGTGCTTTTACTTAAAATTTAGTTTAATAGCAACATTTTTCCTTGTATATCAACTGTATACAAGTAATAGCTATCAGAAAATTTAATGGTTAAAGAGCTCTTGGTTTCCTACATTTACTATTGGAAATTGTTCATTCAAAAAGAAACAATGCAAAAAGAAAAGGAAAAATGTACATACTACATTAGTAGTAATCTCTGGATTTGCTATCTAATTGTCTATTGAAATACTCCCAGTTAAATCACTTGGGGGTATTTTTGCCCTAAGCATTTTCATCGCATATATGTGCTTGATCCCAGTTTAACCTTCTTAGAAACAATGCGCCATTTACAGCAGTATTTCCTGGTCTGTGCCAGAAGATGGGCCCTTTATTAGGAAGGACTACAGTAATCAATTGAAACCCAATTCTAGTTATGAGTAAGCTTCCAGTTTAGTAAGAAAGAATCTTTAGTAAAATTTGTCAATAAAGGCTTATGAAGTATGAGCAATTTACAGCAGTATATACTCGATATATTTTCAAGCCTATGCAAGAAATGTATCATTCTTTGTTTTTCTACAACTGAACTTAGTTTCTAATCTTGAGCAAGGGCTCCCTTAGATCTAGACAAGAGTGGCCCCTGCCCAGTACCCTATATTTTGGAAGACCTTGCATGTCTTAAATACAGGTCCACATCAATTAAGAAAAAAACAAAACACATAGAAAAGTATTTTCCTTCACTTTGAATTTAGCACTCAGGGCTTATACCCCTATTATCCCAAATATCTGCTCTCCTGACTAGTATTACCCCTGCCCTGGGGTAATACTTTTCTTTATTTTTTACGAAGGTGACTGTGTCCAAATGCTGTAAAAAGTTGTGGACTGTACCACAGATGGCATTGGAAATAGGCATTGCTTCAGAGTAAAGGGAGGATTAGATCAGGGAAAGGTTTTGGGGAAGAGAAAGGATAAATTAATTGATCTATCAAATGCTTGCAAAATATAGTATCATTTCTCAGTAGTGCTGAGCATTTATTTTCTTGTTACTTTTCATATTCTAATTGTGTTTCCAAAGACACTCACAAAAAAGGAGGTATTCAGAATATGTTGCAAAGCTTATAATATTTTATAGGGTTAAAATATTCGTATTTTTCGGGGCGCCTGGGTGGCTTAGTCGGTTAAGCGTCCGACTTTCGCTTGGGTCATGATCTCACGGTTCGTGGGTTTGAGCCCCGCGTCGGGCTCTGTGCTGACTGCCAGCTCAGAGCCTGGAGCCTGTTTCAGAGTCTGTCACTCCCTCTCTCTCTGATCCTCCCCTGCTCACGCTGTCTCTCTCTCTCCTATAAATAAATAAAACATTTAAAAAAATTAAGGGGCGCCTGGGTGGCTTAGTCGGTTAAGCGTCCGACTTTCGCTTGGGTCATGATCTCGCGGTTCGTGGGTTCGAGCCCCGCGTCGGGCTCTGTGCTGACTGCCAGCTCAGAGCCTGGAGCCTGTTTCAGTCTGTGACTCCCTCTCTCTCTGACCCTCCCCTG